>NW_006494614.1:62274808-62289303 GCF_000325575.1 Pteropus alecto
TCCCAGCCTCAGTTTCTCAATCATTTAAAATGGGATAATCCTAGTGCCTACTTGGAGGGGCATTGCAAGGATTAAATTACATGGGAAATACAAAGTTCTTAGCATGACGCCTGGCGATTTGGAAGCACTCGAAGAACAAGACTCAGCAGTCGTTGACATGTCTCTGACATGGGATAAAATAGCTGATTAAGGAGAAAAGGCTCTCATTGGTCAGCATCTCTTGTGTCCTGGGTGCTGCGTGGGCAGCTACTTCCGTCAGCTCATGTAACTGTCAGCATCTGGTAGACAGTTACTATGTGCTGTAAACACTACTATCTGACAAGCCAGCTTTTATTGAGCACTTGCTATGTGCTGGACATTGTGCAAAGCACTTTATGTTCCCCCAGAAAACATATGACCTCCTCGCAATGACCCTGCAGCAGGTACTATTAGCCCATTTTTGAGAGGAGAAAACTGAGGCTCAAAGAAGTTAAGTCACCTGCCCCAGATCGCCCAGTGAATCCAACCCAGGTCTGCTTGAAGGTCCAGCCCTTGAGCTGACATAAGGTTCAAGCCAAATTCTGTGTTTTGTTTTGTTTTTAAACCAGGAACACTAGGAACCCAATTTAAGGTTGCAGGCGCAGATTAAAAAGAATAAAAAAATCTCAAAGTGACTTTTCATAATGATTACACAGTATCAAAGTAATTCCCTTTAATAAAACAATTTTAAAAGGCAAGTCCAATTCGTGAGAAGGGGGCCTTTAGCTCTCCAGCCCCCAACCCCTAGACTCCTCCATCGGCAGGGTCTGTCCACAGAGCCGAGGCCGTGCATCACTCCAGCATTCTCCATGAACAGGTGCATCTGAGACATAATTGGGAAATTGTATCAGTGACCGCCCAACCCTCCAAATACTCCAAGGACAGATGACATGCAGGCTGATTCCACACTGCGATTTGCTAGATACTATTGTCTTCGTACTTATAATGGTGGTTGTTAATAGCCATCTATTTGTAGTTCCATGTTTTTACCAGAATAAGCAGGCTTTTGGCAGGCGCAGTTGTTTTAAGGCTTAAAATAAGTATAAGAGACGCTTGAGATGTTCTAATTAGTCAAAACTGTAACTAAGATGATGCTGAGGATCAGCCTGTTCTTGATGCCACTCTGAGATTTCACTAGTGTTCCGAAGCTGTAAAGCTCAAGGGCAAAAGGCTTCCTTGTGCTCTTGGGACCCGGAAGCTCTCTGTAATGCCCTTCAGGCAAATGGGAGCCATAGCCAGCGGCCAGCAAGCGGTCACTGTAACAATGTCCCCAAGATGAGGGAATCCAGATCACTCTCTGGGAGTTAAATTCTAAGATCATCACATATTGGCTCTGGTTTGAAAGCCAGGCAAACATGAGCTCAAATCCTGGTTTCACACAGTGTGGCTTTGCACAGGTTATTTTATCTCTCTGTGTCTCAGATTTGACATTCGTAAAAAGATGATGACACCTATATGGCGAAGACCAAATACAGTGATGCTTACAAAACTCTCCCCCGCAGAGCCCCCAGCATTAGTAGGACTTCAACTGGCAGTAGCACTTTGTTATTACTGGTATTATTGTTCTTATTAAAATTATCATCACCATCATCATCAAATCAGAGATTCGCAGTCACCTGAAATAGCCGCTATTTCTCCCAAGTTAGGACCTGCATGTAAAGACATTGAAGGGTAAACATATCTTAAGAGAGTGTCCAGTAGAAGGGGCTCAGCCGCTCACGGAAGCAAAAGAGGGAACAGCATTCATTCATTCAACAAATATTCACTGAGTTTCCACCACGTGCCACACCCTGTGCTGAGGATTGAGGGTCAAGAGGGAGATTGATGCAGATGCCACCCAGCCCTCCTGGAACTGGGAATCAAGAAGGGCGGGCAGACAGGAAGTGGGTAATGAACGTAAGCGGTTACGAGAGTCGAGAGTCGCGACAGGCATGATGGGGTGCTTGGCGGGGAACCTAAACAGGCGTAGGGTATCCCTGAGGAAGCGGTGGTTCAGCTGAGCCCCAAGAATGAAAAGGAACCTGGTTGGTTCTAGGCAGCTGGGAACAAGAGGTAGAGAGGCCACCGGGATGATCCACATGGAAGGCCAAATGGCTGGAAGGTAGTGTTTGTGCAGAGAGCAGTAAAGGATGGTTCAGAGGTGTAAAGGGGTTGGTGCTGGCAGTGGGCAAGTAGGGGAGCCTTTACCAACATACGTTGAATGTCTGGTCTTGAAAACTGGGCACATCATGTAAGATTCACCCAAGCCATCAACTGTTTGATTCCTCAGCTCTCCTGGCCTGAGTCGAACCTCACCCCGTAGGCGGGTGTGCAGGGAGAAACCGGCTGTGTGAGTCCTCTCCCGGTAGTAGTCTACCGGCCTACCGTGGTGGAGCCATGTGGACCCCGAGGATGCTGGGGCGCCTGGAACCTGAGTGCCATTGCCCACTGACATCGTTTTCAATCACAAGGCCAACATCAAAAGTCCTGAAGAGTGACAGTCTTAGCAGTAGGCTGGCCTGTGTTAGGGGAATCTACTAGGCATCTCATTCAGGAAATCCTCCAATTCTTCCGAGGCCTCCACTGAGGCTCCTTTCAAATGTCTCCTCTTTCTTGTCCCCTTCCCGTTAAGTCTCACCCACCCCTCCTTCCCTTGTGGTCTCCCCAGCCACACACAGGCCTATTCCTCCTCCGCCTCCTCCCCACATGCCGTATACAACCCACTGTCTCCTCTGCCTTGCAAAACGCTTGGGAGGACTAGCGGCCTGCTCCGTTCTACACGCTGGCCTTGCAAACATGGTTACTAGGCCCCAGGTGCAGAACCACGAGAGGGGGCGGGATCCACAGGTGATGTCTGCTGCGAGAATAGGAGAGGGAGTGGGAGCGCCTGCATTTTGCCTTCTCCATCCGGGACTTAGTTTCTCTTTACCTTTTCACGCATTTCCTAACTTGAGAACTTTGAGCAAAGACTGCATCCGGGAAGGTTCTTCGACTAGTGCATTTCCACGCACATTAAGTGCTTAGTAAATATTTGCCGAGAGAAAACGACCTGAGCCACTCAATTGCAGACTTATAATTGTGGCTTCTTGTATAGAACAAGACCGTTTAATTCCTGGGTGGTTTGAGGGAGGCAATGGTGAGCGGTGTTCCTAGTGATAGAGAAGGGGGACAGGGGTTGGAACCACACGGATGTTACATGCTAAGAATTTCAGATGGACCTTCCTGTTTCCAAATCGATTCCTGTTCGGCATTTTGTCAGACAGTTCCCAGGACACTTGGGGGCAAGGTGATGATGAATCACAGGAATGTTCAGGAGCATTGGCACCAGATGGGGAGTCAGACTCACCACATGTGACTGGGAGCCCTCTTCAGCCTCAGCGGCACTCCAGATGCAGGGGGAGGCTGGGGGGAGGGTGCCATCAGAGTGTGGGGTGGGGGCCCTGGGAACAATGCAGGGGAAGGGGAAGAGATAAGTGCAGGGAGAGGCAGAGGGAAGAAAAGAAGTGGGGAGAACAGTAGGGAAGGAGGAAGACACCAACAAAGAGTTGGGCCAGTGACATCGCCTGGCTTGGCCTGGTGGGGGAAGGAGGGATTGGAGCTGGAGTGGGCTCATGGGCCCTTGTGGGCAGCACGTTTTTCTAGGTAGGGATTATCATTCCACGGGTTGGGTGAGGGGACAGGCTCAGAAAACCACACTTCCGCGCAACCTCCAAATTAACACCTCTGCCTCCCGGAAACGACTCATGCTCTGGGCCTGAGAGAAGAAACGAATAATCATAATTAAAAAAAAAAGTAGATAAATAATTGCCAGTTTACAAATTTTTAGCGAAAAATAACTGCCCCAGCATAAAAGTGTGATAATCATGTTCTTTCATCCTAGTCAAGATGTCATCTTCAGACCGTGTAGTCACAGTTTTCTTCCTGACACACGGGATTCTCTTCCCGGAACCACCTTCACCCTTCGTGCATAATCTTGGAACCGCCAGTTCATGCCTCACTGCGGGCACCTCACCTAACCCCACCGGTGGAAGAGTCCCCTGGGACTATGGTTCTGCATGGAGAGATGGCAAAGCAGTTCTTGCTGCCAAAATCCTGACCCATCTCCAGGCCCAATCTCCAGCCTGCCTTTCTCAGGGGGAGCCCCAGATTTTTCCAGTCAGCTCCCTTTAGGCGTATGTGGGCTGAGTCAGTTTCTTTGCCTTGCACCTGAAGATCCCCAACTGATGGAAGCGAATTCTGCAGACTTGAAAGTCACACTGGCCTGTCAGTCATGCATTCACTCCAGGAGCAAACATTTCTTAAGCTCCTGCATTGTGCTCCAGTTGCTGATTCTACAATGGTGAGTGGCGCTTACAGACTTCAGCTCTCAGAAACTATTCCCAGCTGGGACCTCTTGGCAGTGGGTACAGTTATCAATTGTCATTTAGAGGATAAAGGCCTTTTATCCTCTTATCAGCCCAGCTATACAAATCACTTAAAATTCACTTCGATGTTGAAAGGATCATTAGCAAGCTATGGCTTCAGTGCCTGATGTCTCAGTTGCTGATTACTGTCCTGGCAAGTAAGTGGCCCTTCAGAAAGGCTGCTCACCCGTCACCATGGGGCCTCCAGGCTTGGAGTTTCCATTTGTCCTCCTTTCAGCCGACTGACCAGGTCACATAAGTACACGGAGTCCTCCACAGTCAGAGAAAGCCAGGCTCAGCCTGGCCAGCAGCTGCTTCTTCTCTGTGTTCGCTCTTGAGGAAAACATTAAAAGAGCACATAGCCAGGGCCTTGCTTTGATCATTTTATTTTGAAGGAACCACAGTAGGCAAAGCCATCATTGATCAAATGCTTAATTCTCCTGGCACGAAGCACCTCACATGGGTCCTTTTTAAATCTGCCCACCAACCAGCCAGCATCACTTTCAAGTTTATAGAGGAGGAAACTGAGGGTCAGCGAGGTCAGATGACATGTTCTTGCCACCCAGGTGGTAAATAGAGGAACTTGCCTCACGCCCTGTTCTTTCGGCCCCACAGCTGGGTCCTCACCACCATGCTGTCCACCCTCCACCCTTGAGAAGTAAGATGGGTTGTTACTTGGGTGCTGGAGGGCAGCCCAGGACCCTTTCCTCCACAAGAAGAAGGGTCTAGCATGAAAGACAGAGGCATTTTACCATCTGCTGGTCTACTCGCTCCACTCAGCTGAGTGGGTGCAACGGGGGACAGCAGGACTTCTTAGCGCCCTGGAGCCAGGCCCTACGCTGTCACGGAACTGAAATGCACTGGCATTTTTCTGTGGCGGGTGAGGAGGGAGTAGGATTTGGACACAGCTCCGGGTTGAATGTTGATACGGCTGTCCTCTTCTGATTAGTGAGAATGTTTATCTATCTCTTGGGGTTTTTGTGAGAATTAAAATGCCTTGAAAACCATATGCCGATTAGCGCATTGATTAGTCACATGCGAGCACTAGCAGCAGTGGTGACTTTTACTACTGGCAGTAATTTAGGATATGGTTCACAGAACACAGGGTGTCTTCTCGAGGAGAAGTGGGATCTATCTGTGGTCTTTGAACCTTGACCTTTGATGCATTTTCTGCACTAACATGCCCAGCAGGTGGAAATGGAGCTATCATTCCTTATGAAAAGGATCACTGTGCTGAGCTAGGACAGGGGGTCTTCCTTCGCCTTTGAAATGGTTTGTGGGGTTTGATGGCTGAGGGCCATTTGAAGCTGGACGCTATTTTCCCTCACTGCCCTCGCTCCCCTTCCTATAAAGCCTCTCCCTGCTCTGCCAGCCCTTTCTTCTTTCTTCCTTGGCCTCAGGGCCACTCACATTCCTTGGAAAGTGCACTGCCTCCACCTCTGTTATTCATCCCTGCTGGCTGGCGTTAATCTCCAAGTGCTTGTATCCCTCACCCGCTGGAAAAACTGCTGGAACCTTCCACGAAGACGGAAAATGTCCTCAGCCTCCCAGTTATGTTTCGCTTTGAGTTTCTGGATCCCGCCTATCGGCATTACCCAATCTAAGTGATCGCTTTTAGCCCATGTGTGCCTGCTCTACTCACTTCCTTTCTTGCTCATAAGGCATTTCCTTTTTGTGCATCTAGGTTTTTAAAAAACATTATGAGAGTCTCATTATTCTGTTTCTTGCCGTAAAACTTTTTTTAGTACTTTCCGTCTTTCGGCTGTGTTTGCCATTTCTGTTGCTCCTGGCAGCTCCCAATTTCCAATAGAGGTGAACGAAAAAGATAGAAAATCTGAAAAGGGGAGGTCTAGAGGCTGGAAAATGAGCTGTAGAGATGGGGGGCAGGGAGGCGTGCAGGAGCATGGGAAATTGAGTAGGAGAAAAAGAATAAACCTGGCTTGGGGGAAAATGACAAGTAAAGTAAAACCAGATTGGCCTGTGTGGACATGAGCCACAGGGGGAATTATCCAACTAATTTATGTGGCCGAGGAGAGACACTCAGATAATTCTTTCGGTCTGTGGCAGGGCGGGGTGGGTCCCTTTGAACCAGACTGAGAAAGTGACGAAGAAGCCAAACAGTGGGGGTCAGGACTGGGTCAATGCAGAGGCCTGGCTGCAATAATGGGCACAAAAGCCTTGGACTTTGAGAGCCATGAGAATCAGGGAGGGCTGAGGTCAGCTCAGGGTCAACAGCAAGGACATCAGACTCAGTGGAGACAGCACTGAGTGTGCCTCTCTGGCCTGACCTCACTTCTGGGCACAGCACCCTGTGGTTCTCCCCTCTCAGCCTCACCTTGCTCCAGGGTGGCTCACCCTCAAGGTCGCTGCGACTGGCTCACCCAAGGTGAGTGACCAAAGCTTGGTGATGGGAACCAGCCCTGGGGCTGATGCTGCTGTTGCTGGGACAGTGGCACGATCCCTTTGTGCCACTCTATTGGGAGGGTGAGCAGGAACTGCAGGCTGCCATCTTTGACCCATTTGGGGATCCCCTCCTGGAACAAACCCACCAGGGGAAGGCAGAGGCAAAAGGGAGAGGATGTAGACTCAGCCGTGCCCTGGACTTTTCAGATCTGAGATAAAAAATTTTTTTCTTCTTTGCTTAAGCCAGTTTGAGTTGAGTTTCTACCACATGCACCACAAAGGAAGTCTTAACCAGTACGGTGAATGCCTTGCTTGGAGAGCAAATTTGAGATCAAGGCAGCAGGACTGGAGGGAAGAGAGAATCAGATAGTGACAGGTGAGGCCGGCTTGAATCGCCTCCTCAGAACTGATTTTCCATGTTTCTTCCCAACTCATGATCAGCAACTTCGCATTGTGATCTTGAAATCGGCTGTGCGGGCGGGTTTACGCTACGGAAAGTGGCAAACATTTAAATCATGGTTTCTTGCCCTGTTCCCACCTCACACCCCAGGAGGCCAGTTGCTAAACATTTACCAGCACTTGGATAGCCATCTACTCAAAAGGGCCAGGCTTATATGGGCCCGGCTTCCAGTAGGATGGGTCTGAGAGTCTTAAAGCACCACGCTCTGACCTTTAATCTCTGTGGGTCAAGTTAAACAGATCATTGCCAGCGTTCCCTCCACCCTGGGTGGCACAAACCCAGCCTACAGATGAATTACATTTGAGCAAAGATTAAAAGGACTGAAACCGTTGATTCTCCAGCTGTCTCCCTTCTATTTCTTCTCTCTTAGTCACTCTTTGGCTACTCGTGTTAAGACTCTTGGAAACAGGTGACCAAAACTTAAATCAAAGTGACTGAAGCAAAAAAGAGGTTAATTAGTCCAGAGGCTGATGCGGTTTCAGGCACAGATGCAGTTAGAGGCCCTGACAGCAGCCTCGGGCCTCCGTTTTTCTCCACCTCTTGGCTTTACTCTCCCCGGAGGCCCAGGCTTGCACCTGACCCCAGCACAGTGCAGGCAGAAAGAGGTTCTCTTTCAACATTTCCAAGAAAAACTCTTTGGCTCTGGTTGACCTGTCTTGAGTCACATGCCCACTCCTGGACCAATCACTGAAGGCAGAGGAAGGGTTGCTCAGACTGGCCACGCTCACTCCTATGATTCAAGCTTTGAGTAAAATTCATGGGCTAAACGTCACCTGCAATAATCTAGTTTCCCAGCCTAAACTCTGACCCTGAGCTCCCATGGGACACAGATTCCAAGGCACACATGCTGTAAAACACCCAAATAAAAATCATATAAACAATTAGAACCTTGAAGCATCACAGAGATGCCCCTGCTCCACCTGTCAGGAGTGTCCAGGCGTGAGCATCTTCTTGCTGGTGGCAGAGGGATGGGCTTCCAGATAACGTCACCACTGGCCCTCCTGTTGAGTGTGCACACTGGACACGGGCTTGGCTGTGCTTGAGCCAGGAGCCCACCTGAACCCTGAGTGGGCCATTGGCTCTCCTGGGGACCTGACACGAGCTTGACCACATTCAACTGTATGCTAGCCTTTTCCTCCCTTATGTTAGCTTAGCACCCCTGGCCTTGTGCCCAAACCCTGTGGGTGTTGGATACAGATTCCTTCCACAGAGGATTCATGCTCTTAAAATTCCCTTCTTTGGAGAGCAGAGACTGTCATCGTGAGGGCTCTGTGACCTCTGGCTATGAATCTCTCTGAGCCTCATTTATCTCAGCTGTCAAATGGGGAATAATATGAGTCTCATGTGGTTGTTACGAGTCATATTCAAATTTGTTTGAGTGAAGCCCTTGACAAGGAGACGGAGGCCAGTGAATGACTGATGGGGGCTTTAGAATCAGCAGTAATTGGGCTTACACCTGTCGCTCTACTCCCCTGCCACTCACCCCCGAGTGAGTCATTTCCCCTCTGAACCTCCGTTTCTCTTGCATAGCATGACCTCAGTACTCTTTACAGTGGTGCCTTTTGTGTGTGCTATTATTTATTGGATGGTGGTGCTTTTTAAGGAGGGTGTTTGCTTGTCTGTCCAGCATACTTTCCCCCTTCTAGAAACGGCACTGCAATTTCCCCCAGGACCACCACTTCCCTGAGAGTGTGGTCTTGGTGAAGATACGGATCAGAGTGCCAGGTGCCCCACTGACTGGGGACTGGGTGAGTGCCAAGCTCGGCCACCAGTCCCTTTCCCCTGGGAATCTGAATTATTTTGTCAAATGTATCGCAATAATATTCATACAAAAGTCTAAAGTAACCTTCAAAGCTTTTCATATTTTATGACTTAAGGGAAAATAAATCTGTTATATAGATATTGGTAAGACCCATAACTACACATAAAAATTATAGAGGAGGTGTATGAATTACGCAGCCACTCGTCTACATCCATATCTGTTTTTCTCAAAATGATTAGTATATTCAAGCAACTATTAACCAAGCAGTTAACAGGTCAGGAACTATTATTCTTTACTCATTCTTTTCAAGTAGCTGCATAAAATATTTAAAAATAATACAAACCATATTAAACCTGAAAAGCCCATTGCAGTTGCTCCTTGGGAATTTGAACTTGGAACAGAAGTAAACAAATGCATAAGCTCTGTTCCCCAGAACCCTGAGCTGGCCTGGTTCCTGCGCTTTCCGAGATTTGGGTGTCCAAATTTCCCTTCTTTTCTTTGAGCTGGGCTTAGCCTTCCAAGAAGTTCTTCTTTGCTTATGTTGGCCAGAATTGGGGCTCCTATCCCTTGCATTCGGGGAGCCCTACTTGGGAAGTGTCCCTGAGGGTCACCGTGAAGACTGACCAAGAACTGTGAGCAGCTCTGGGCACATAGGTGGCTGCTCAGGAAACATGAGCTCCTTTCAACCTGTGAGATGCGGCCAGTGACCTGGAAAGCCTGAGCCACGGTGTGTGTGAAGCACTTTGCAGGCCTGCACAGCGAAAAAGGGCTCTCTGCCCCCTGCCACGGTCATCCAGTCTGTCTGCGGTGAGGCTGGGCCTCCCTCGCTGTCCGGCCCCTCTCCCTGGGCTCCAAGGAAGCTGGCACACATGGTTTGGGGTTCCCTTGCAGAGTTTACCTCCCTGCCAGGGCAACAGGTAAATGAACAAATAACTGGGCATGTGGAAGGATGTAAGCCGAGGGCTGGCACGAAGCCTAAGATTATCACAGAGAGAGGATGCAAGCAAAATCAGCCGAGGGAAAAGGTGCACCTGGCGATGGGTGGAGACCAGGCGCCAGCTTCCAGTGTCCTCTCTGGTGGACCAATGGGAACGCACTGACTCCCCCAGGAAAGAGTTGTGATGATATATGTAAAGTATTGTCCACCAAGGACGCCATAGAAGACTTGGTGCCCAAGATTTTCACTGGGGGCTCGTCAAGTAGGCACCCTCTGCCCAGCATGTACGAACATTCCCAAGTTCCAGAAAGAAAATGGATATTTGGTGTAAACAAGGCTTATGATGATACCAAAAGGGGCTGAAAAAACGCCAGCTGGAATTGAGAAGCCCATCCCAACAAGCATCATAGGAGTAGAAAAACACATCCCCAACCTGATGGAGCCGCCATCCCAAACTCCTGGGCATCCTGGGGAGGATTTAATGAACTTGTTCACGTGAAACCCTTCCAGAGCACTGTGACCCGGTCGGTGGCTTCTGGGGCCTCTCTCCAGTCTCCCTGTCCACCCACCCCACAGCCCTCTACCACAGTCATCATAGACAGCTTCCTACTGGTCCCTGTTTCACCCCTGACCTCCTCTCCTCCTCTTCCTCACAGCAGCTGGACATCCATCTAAAACATCAGCCAGGTCGGTGTCTGCTGGCAGCCCGTCTCATTCTGAGTAAGAATCAGCAAGGTGAACAGGCTCCGGACGCCCCGCCCCATCATTGGCACAATTTCCTTCCCCTGCCCACCCCCGTCAGGCCTCCCCACCCCCGTGCCTCTCTCTTCGGCCCTGCTCTGTTTTTCTCCTCTGATGTGCAATATATTTGCATTTTTTTTTTTAGCTTAAAGTTTCTTCCTCCCCAGTTTCTGGAAGGTAAATCCATGAGGGAAAAGACTTAACTTTGTTCATAGTTTTGGCCCCAGTTAAAAAGTGTGAATGTGGGTGATTAATATTACAATCTTTAAAATGAGCATCGCTCTCCTGTTCCCACCTCCTCGATGCTGTCCTTTGTCCCCAAACTATGTAAATAAGCAAAGCTTTCATCCCCTTCTCTGCTAAGCCCATGACCCCACTCTTAGGAGGTGACAGGAGAAGAGAAAGGCCTCAAACCCTAACTTAGGCTCACCTGACCCCTCAGCGGCGTCATCGAATTCCACTTGGAAGAGGTACCCGGTGTTCCAGATGTGGAGGCAGGCCGCCGCATCATAGGAGACCCGGAGGGGCTGCAGACTGGGGTCGTAGACACTATCCCTCCAGCGGATGTTGATGGGGGACTGCCGGGTGCCCCCTGGCACGAAGGCCAGGCCTTTCCAGAGGGGGTGTACTGGGGGCAGAGAAGGGCCTCACTTGAGCCTCGGAGGCAGAAGGCAGAGATCCCAGAAAAGCCAGCCCTGCATGGAGCCTGGGGTCCAGCGGACAGTCAGCTGCTAATCTGCCCACCTGTGCAGGGTTCCTGTTCCATGCCCGCTCTGGACCATTTCCAGACACCGATTTTTCTGTGCTATGTGATTTGGTTTTGATCTGTGGCCATTGTCACAGTGTGGTCCCAGGAAGTCTATGCCCAGCGGTTCCAGTCCAGCTCTAGGTAAGCAGGTGAGTGAGGAGGGCGGCTGGTGGGGAGGGAGGCAGAGTACAGAGCTGTTTGAAACTTCTTCTCATCACATTCAGCTCGCCTGGACGATAGGGCAGACATTTCAAAAGCTTCCACGAGGAGGAGGTAGAAGTACTCCAGAGGCAAGAGAATGAAGCAGAATGGCCCTTCCACCCGCTTTTCCGGAGGTTCCCACTGTTCTGGGCTGCCACCCAGACCTGGCGGGGCTTTCTCCGTTCTTTGTAGACCCTTGAGGGAACCCCACCCCCACCCCTCTGCCAGTGGCCACCCAAGGCCTGAAATTTCACCATTAGATTCATGTGTCTGCATTCCCTGTAAAAGGGGACACGTTGCTGAAGGAAATCCCATATATACAAATTCTAAAAAAATAATTTACACGTAGGTTTGACAGTGAGCTGGGGAAGGGCACAGAGTCAGAACCCGGAGGGCAGCAGAGTGAAGGGGCACCGCTTTCTGCATATGGGACAGGACCATCTGGGCCCATTGTGGGCAAAAACACCCGTGCAAAAGACCCAGGGCTCACGGAATCACAGAGGTGGAGGCTGCGATGGCAGAACGGGACCTTGGCAGTCATCCTGCGAGATCCTGGGATCCAGACTGGGGGCTTGTCCAGGCCGGGCCGGACATGTAAATGAGGCAGCTGACTCTCACCCTGGCGCTGGGAGGCGGCAGAGAGAGGTGGGTTCTGTGGTGGGCAGAACCACAGAGAGAGGTGGGCAGTCTGGAGAGCATGGCAGCATCTGTTGCCAGAATTTTAGATTTTTCGAGAGAGGATCAAAATGTCTATTTTTATTTGAAGTTTGCCCCTGTTTAAGCATTGACAATTAATTTTGTCTTAAAGTTTTCAACATTATGTAGAGGGAAAAACATATTTGTGACCTAATAACCCAGCTCCCCCTACTTACTACCCGAATTATTGGGCAGGTGATTTTCCTTCTCCCGTTGCCCCACTTCCCCACAGTCCCCCCCTCCCCGCCCCGCCCCCGTCTCAGTTTCCTCACCTGTAAGAACGGGAGTAGTGGTGTATAATAATAGAAGGTTGGCTGAGATTAGCAGAGAACTTTGATCCCACGGATACCCCCGTCCAGCCCCCAAAGCAATGGCTCTCTGTGCTCAGGGAAAGTGTCGCCCGGGCACATCCTGCACTCCTGCTGGCCTCTCCTTTTATGACGGCTGAATGGATAACAGCAGACTCAGAGCCGAATAATCGGCCTGGACACTTGTCTGAGCGTCCTTTGTTCCAGCCTCCTTCTTTAATTCAGAGTTGTACCAGCAGTGCCAGGCCTTCCATTGTCTGTTCTCTGCCCAAAACCCTCTGAGCTGCACAAACCACGATGGTATCTGATGGGAAGTGACACTTAAAAAAACAGCGCAGCCCTCACAAACCACCTTCACACAGATCCCCGTGGGGAAATGGGGATCCAACCCGGCTGCCCAACCCCTCACATAGATAGAACACGGGAGCAGCTGAGTGTCGCAGAGGCCGACCTTCTCTAACCCAGGACTCAGCTAGGCATCCAGCACAGAGGTGCAAGGCTCAGCAGAGGGACGTTTTTAGGTTACATTCGCGGAACTGCACGAAGGGTCTGCCAACCACAAAACACGTGCGTCGAACACCATCTCTGCCGCCAAGTAAAAGGGTGTTGCCTATCATGGCCTGCAAAGAGGTGACGCCGTTTGAACTGTGAATAGGTTTCCAGTGTTTGCTCAAATCGGCCATGTATCTCCAAGCCAAAGCTGGTGTCAGTAGAGTAAGTCTTAGCGTAACTAAAGCATCTCTCTGATGGGAAGTAACAAAGGTAAAGTGTTGTCCTCTTTTTCCATCATTCGACAAATATTCATAGCGCAACTCCAGTGGGTCCGGCACTGGCCCCAGTGCAGGCAAGCATGAGAGACACGTTTAACAGATCCAGATCCCACCCCCAGCTTGGAGCCCAGCCCAGCCTGGGTGAGCCAAACCCAAGAAACCCTGCAGACACATGAGTAAGATGCCTATTAAAATGTTTGGGAACACGCAACAGTGTGCTGGTGAAAGTTTAGTAACCAGCTCTGCCGGGGCATAAGAAGCCCTGACGTGTAGTGTTTGCCAGTTACAACGGTATGACTGCTCCCAACTTGGTCGATTTTAAGCTTCCAAGGTGGACGTCACTGATCACAGACTTGGGAGGAGATAGGCACCGTCGGTCCAAGGTAGTTTCCACACACATCGAAACATGGCCAGAGGACGCGTAAACAAAATGGCCCCTGAAATTATTCCTGAACTTTTATAACTAAAAAGTTATAAATGAGTTAACTTTTCTCTCTGGACCAAAACCATCAGTGATTCTCAATCATTTTTAGTGACAAACTTTTCTCTTTTTTTCTCCAAGTGAAATGTTCTGCTGAATCCCAATAAACAAAACACCGAATTTTGGGGGAAGTTCAAGTCTTCCCCATTTGGCAGAATAGATCCTGTGGAACTCTGAAATAACAGCATCCGAGGGTTCCCCCGCCAGCAGTTTGAAGACTGCAGCATAAACCAATTTAGGCGCTCGAAACAAAGTTACTCTGTTACTCTGTCCTTCACAGATGTGCAAAGATGTGGGAAAGTATGGTTTGTAATAGTTACAAATCGAATGCCACCTGAGGTCCCTCAAACAGAAGGATGGTTAAAAACAGGAACACACATATGATGGTTCATGGTGGTAGCAATGTGCAAGGAGTGCTTGCTAGGTGCCAGGTGCTGGTCTCATTTCGTGCTTCCAATGGCGCTGTGTGATAAGTACTCTTATTACCCACCCACCTTTTACAGGTGAGGAAACTGAGGCTCAGAGAGGTTAAGAAACTTGCCAAGGGGCACGCATCCACAAAGAGGTGGGGCCAGGATTTCCTCTAGG
>NW_006494614.1:62289317-62299271 GCF_000325575.1 Pteropus alecto
AGTACTTAGAGGGGACAGGTACTGAGAGACAATTGTAGAGACATCCACAGTTAAGTGAAGAAAACCGAGGTCCAGATCAACACATAAAGTGCGGTACTTTTCACTTTTTGAAAAGCCTTGTGTATGTGTGGACACGTTTCTGTGTGCGTGGGGCCAAGTGTCAGAAGGTTGCACTGCAAACCACTCCTGGCAGTTGCCTCTCTGGGAACTGGTGTCGGAGGGATTTTCTACATGAGCATATACGCTGCTGTGTGGTTTGGGGTGGGGCCTGAGGTCCTGCATTTTAGCAGGCTCCCAGGAGCTACTGCCACTGATTTGGGAACCCTACTCTGAGCGTGGGGGTAACCGAAAGGACCAGGGTTAGGGTTTGGGATTAAACTTGCATTCCATCCCTTCAGGAGACAGGGTTTGATGGGGATCCTGATGACTTTAGTTTTGCTCTTCCTGCCACGTCCTGGAAGACTCCTTGGGTTTCCTGCAGTCTGAGACCTGCAGCAGTTCCTGAATACAGCAGCCCTCTTGAAGCACGAGCCTGAGCTGACCCCAGGGGATGTGGGCCAGCACATCCCAGCTGCCCACCCTCACCTTCACAGGCCCGAGTTCTAGCCTAACAGGAACCCACGTGGAACCAAAGTGCCTCTGTAAATTGTCCTGTGGTTTCGAGACAGAGTTGGGCATCGTCCTCAGGTGTGGACCAACAGATTAATTGGAAAGAGCTGATAAAGCTCACTGAGAGCCTGGTGTGTTCCAGGCTTTCCACTCGCGTTTCATCTTTACACTGCCCCGTGCAACACCTGGTTTTATAGAAGAGGAAACTGAGGTTCAGGGAGGTGAAAAACCCGCCCAGCTCTCACCACGGACGAGTGTCACTTGTGCCCACCCCCAGGGGCGACTGCCTCTGAAGCCCACGCTTCCGAGCTCTGAAGCCCAATCCGGGAAAGTGCGAAATATTTACATCAGAAGCCAACTTCCAAGTTCACAGAGTATTGACTATGCCAAGGCCAGGATGAGGCTGATGCGAGGCGGTCTCTGGACGGAACTGGCTGGGTGATCTATTTATTGCATGTTTGCTGAGAACGTTTTCTGCTGGGGCGGGGGGCGGTTGGTTCTCTACGACTGGCTCATTCTATCTCGTTTGTCTTGGTGGGGAAGGTGGGGCACTTGCTATCTGTCTTGTTCCAAGTCTCTTGCCTCCCCGATCACCCTGTGAATCTGAGGTTAAAGGACTTGCCCAAGGTCACTCATAGGAAAAGAGGCAGAGTAGATATGTGAACCCAAGCATTCTGGCTCCAGACTGCCTTCCATTTTGAAAGACACCATAAAATTAGACAAAGAGTAAATTGCTTTTGCAGAAATTCAAGGATTCTAAGAAATCTGAGAAATTCTACTTACAGGCGTTGATCCTGCTTCTCTGTGCGCAGGGAAGCTGAGCACACCGTCGCTCCGGTGTTAGCCGACGACTTCGTAGGGTCCCCCACACCTGCTTGGTCAAAGTGGAGAAACCTGAGGACTTGGGACGGCTCCTGCCCAACATCGGGGTTCTTAGCATCTTGGATCTATTCCTCGTGGAGCCCAACAAAGAGGGCGATTTGTCCTACTATGTGTCCTCACTTTGATCGGGGCAACGGTGGAGTAGATTGGACCCACACTTTATTGTAAAAACTCACCCAAACCATGAGCCTGATGGTTAAATTTCAACCTATGCCCATCCCAGCTTTTAGGATGATACTCTGTTTGGCTTAAGAGGTGGGCGTGCTGGGATGAGTAGCCTTCACAGTGGCCGGGCCCCTGGGGTCACTGTGCTTTGCTCTGGTAAACAGCTGGGTGAACGAGCCAGGCAGGCAGGCCTGTTGTGAGTCCCATGCTGGGGAGCAGGTGAGGGCACACAGACAAGGGCGAAGTCCCTGCTCTTTAGTGTTGACCTCTAGTTTGGAGCCTTGTGGCTCTCTGGACTCAGACTACTCTAGACCAGGCACAAAACCATGCTGTGTGTCTGTATAGGGAGTGATAGGTTCAAAAGGGCAGGGATGGGAATCAGTCAAAGCTGCAGGGTGGGTGCGGCAGGTGAGCAGGTGACCTCCTTGCCTAGGGCTCCTGGAAAAGCAGCCATCCCCACTTTCCAGAAAACAGATATGATTTGATACAAATTCGTTCTGCCCTAAGTACGCGGTCTGGGTTGGCCCAGGACATTCCCAGGTTGCGGATCTTGTTTTCATATAAATATTAATAGTGCCCCTTTCATGCATGAAAGTCCCCGCAGTTGGACAGTAAATTAGATGGTTCTCTTTATTATACACTTTATAATATTTGCAGATGCCAGATAACAAACCAACCTACTTTGGACCATAGAGCCGTTTATTACGCAGATACTTTTTGCTTGTGAAATGGAGTCCACAGGATTGCAGAAGTTTGTAATCTTTTTAGTGAGATTAAATTTATAATCTTTGAGAGGGCAGGGATATCATAATTTATTGCAGAATCTTGGTATCTTAGACCTGGAAAACCCCATAGAAAAGGGCTTCTGAACCTTGAGTTTGCTTGTGGGCTCCTGGGAACCCCAAAATGCCATTGATCATGTGGATAATTTGGTCTGTAGCTTTCACTCAGTTCTCTGACTGGCCCATGAGTTCGATTGCGTTTGTTGCAATCAACAAAAAACAGCTCTAGAATATATATGCTTTTCTTTCCATGGAATCATTACAGAAATGTAACTACCCTTCCTTCCTTCTTTCCTTCCTTCACGTCTGCCTTCTGTTTCCTCATCTGTAAAGTGGGGAAATAATAACACTCTCTTGCGTTGTTGTGAGGGTTTTAATGAATTGACAAGAGCAAAGAGCTTAGAACGATACCACTATTATTACTACATGCCAAGCACTACGCTGCAGGCCCTGAATGAACGCAGGCTTCCCCTGGCATTGGCGAGCCGGGCAGCTGACACTCACAGGTCCCCTTTGCTCTTAGGGGCACGTCCTCGGCCATCCCAGGCTGCCCTGCCATCTTCGGCCTGCGTACTTTAGGTAGACTGCATTGTGGGCCATCCCTGTGGGTCTGGGGTCACCCTGTCTTCCTTGTAGCCACACGCCAGGGCTCTGCTTTACGGAGAAAATATTATCAACTCAACTCGTCCTGTCCTGTACATCCCTCACAGCTGACTCGCACATCATTTTAATCACTGTGACAGTAGAAACTAAAACCTCTGCCATTAAAAAAATATAAAAGCCATACAGTGTATAAACAGTTTAAAGGTGAAAAGTAAAAGTCTCTTTTCCAGAGTAAACTGCAGATAGCAGTTTCTTGTGACTTCTTCTGGGAATTTCCATGAAATATAAGCCTATACCACCATGCGCCTCTTTCTGATGGAAATACCATAACTGACTATTTAGGCTACTTGTCTTTCTTTCTCTTCCCACGCTTTATATGCTCCAGGGCCTGTAAATAATAAACTTTTTTTTCTTCAAAGTTTCCCAATGGTTATCGCTGAAGGGGGTCTTGTTCTCATGATAAAAACCACAAGGGTCAGTCCAGTTGTCACACTGGTTTACAAAGAGGAGAGAAAGCGACACACAGAGAGAATATGATATTGCTTAGCCAAGCGATTCCTATTCCTATATCCTAAAGTCTACTTCCAAACTTTTTATTTATATGAATCAATAAGTTCCTTTTATTAAGCCAGTTAAAATTTTTTCCCTCTGTATTCCAAAGTGTCCTAACTTAGTACCCAAAAGGTCCATTTTAGTCTCCATCTTACGGATGAAGGAACCAAAGCTGAGAGTGTGACTTGCATCGTCTAAGTTCTCCCTAGCTAGAAAGTGGCACAGGCAGGTCTCAAGCATGTGGCCTTGAGCTCGTTATCTCTTTGAATGCTACCACGTGGCTGTTTGTTACTCACGGCCATATGTACATGTAAGGTGCACAATCAGTGCATGCTGTATTGCATGGAACTGGCCGACTGCCTATTCCCAATTCTTACCTGGTACAAGGAAATTTTTTGATTGGGATAGAAAGTATGCCCAGAAGCCTATGCCCCAATTATCTATTGCTGCCTAACAAACCACTCCAAAACTTAGTGGCTGAAAACAACAATCATTTATTGAGCTCGCACATCTGTAACGTGGGCAGGGCTTAGTGGAAATAGCTCACCTCTGCTCTAGCAGGCATGAGCTGAGATGGCTCTGAATCAGGAAGTCAGCGTTTGCTCACCCACAACAATGAACAGTGTCATTTAGGAAGTCAAGCAAGTTCTTCAATACGTTAAACCTAGAGTTACCATGCGACCTGGCAATTCCATTCCTAGGCAAAATACCCAAGAGATATGAAAACTTATATCCACACAAACACTTGTACACAAATGTTCATAGCAGCTTTATTCATAATAACCAAAAAGTAGAAATAACCTAAATGTCCATTAATGGATGAACAGATAAATAAAAGTGGTATGTTGCAAAATGCAATTTTCAGTCATAAAAAGGAATGAAGCTACAGTAATCAAAACAGTGTGGTATTGGCAAAAAAAAAAAAAAAAAAAGACAAATAGATCAATAGGACAGAATAGAGAGCCCAGAAATAGACCCAGATAAATATAGTCAACTGATCTGTGATAAAGAGGCAAAAGTAAAACAATGGAGAAAGAATAGTCTTTTCAACTAATGGTTCTGGAACAACTGGACACTCACATACAAAAAAATGAATCTAGACACATAGACCTTACACCCTTCACAAAAATGAACTCAAAACGGATCACACCTAACTGCAAAATGCAAAACTGTAAAACTCCTGGAAGAGAACATAGGAGACAAACTACATGACCCTTCGGTTCAGCGATGACTTTTCAGATACAACAAGAAAGGCATAATCCGTGGAAAAAATAATAGGTAAGCTAGACTTCAAGAAAATTAAAAACTTCTGCTCTGTGAAAGACACTGTCAAGAGAGTGAGAAGACAAGCGACAGGCTAGGAGAAAATATTAGCAAAAGTTACAAAGAACATATACTGCCGGGAGTGACCCCTAGTGTAAACTGTGGCCCCTGGATGATGCTGATGTGTCAGTGTAGGTTCATTACTTGTAACAAACGCCCCACCCTGGGGAGGAATTTTGAAAATGGGAGAAGCTCTGTGTGTGGAGAGGCCAGGAGTATGTGGGAAATCTCTGCACCTTTCTGCTCAACTTTGCTATGAACTGGAAACGGCTCTATAAAAGAAAGTTTATTGATTAAGAAAAATAAGCAGAGCGCTGACACATGCTACAGTATGGATGAATCTTGAAAACATTATGCTGAGTGAAAGAAGTCAGAAACAAAAGCCACATATTGTGTGATGTCATTTATATGAAATGTCTAGAACAGGCAAATATGTAGAGATAGAAAGTAGATCAGTGGTTGCCAGGGGCTAGGAGTAGTAGTATCGTTTCATTGGTAGTAGTAGTATTATTGTCTAAGTCATTTGTATCGACACAATTTTTTTACAAAAAGTATCAGTGTCCCCTTTGTGCCAAAAGCATTTTCCGTGGTCAATTTCAAAACTCAGAAATAACTCTGTGAGGTAGATTTTTTTTGGTCCCATTTTACAGATGAGGATACTGAGGCCAGGGATGTTATGTTACTGGTCCATAGCCACACGAGGCAATAGGATCTGGGAGCGGAAGCCCTGTGAGTCTGTACTCAAAGCCATGCTACCTCATGAGGTCTTATCACCCCATTTTACAGGGAAGAAACTAAGGCACTGGAGGTTTAAGTAGCTCTCTAAGGTCCACAAGACGTCATATCCATGCATCAGTGGTAGGGTCCTTATCTCTTTAAAAATTTTTTAAAAAAATTTATAACCTAGTTTTATAAAGGTATAATTGACAAACAAAATGATTATATATATACATATATATACACGCACACACATATATATACACACACACACATTCCGAATTACCACAATCAGATTAACACTTCCATCACCTCACATATTTATCGTTTTTCTTTTAGTGGTGAGCATACTTAAGATCTTAGTATACAGAATTATTAACTAGAGTGGCTATGCTTGAAATTTACTAAGATTTTAAGTATTCTCATCACAAAAAGAAAAAACAATAACTATGTGAGGTGATGGAAGTCTTCATTAATCTTTAACTAGAGTCGCTATGCTGTACATTAGATCTACAGAACTGATTCCTCTTACAACGGAAAGTTTGTACCCTTCGACCAATATTTCCCATTTTCCCCACCCTGCAGCCCATGGCAACCATTGTTTTATAAGTTTGACTTTTTTTTAATAAGTTTGACTTTTTTAGATTCCACAAGTGAGATTATACAGTATTTGTCTTTCCGCTAGTCAGCCACTAGGGGGCAGACGACTCAAAATGGCCCTCCTTGGTTTGGGGCTCCACCAGGGTTTCATAGTCTCCTACCTGAATCCCAAAGTTCCAACAAAGGCACTTCTGCTTACGGATGGATGTCAAATTATTGTTGCTGAGGGAAGATATGATGGGGGACCTCCTATTGTCATGTTGTTGACACCACTTCCCGGTCCTTAAATCTGTTAATGGCCCAGAACATGTGGCTGTGGCCTCTCCCAGGTCTGGGTGGAATCCGTTCCACGGGGAGATGGGGCTACAGAGGGTGCTGGGTGCTGCTTTTTCCCCATTTCCCCTGAATTATCCGATAGGCTCTATCTCCAGGACTCAAGTTTACCCCAAAACCTGATTTCTTCCCAGTAGGTGCTGAGATTGTTCCTGGCAGTCCCTATGGCCATGGCAACCAGTGGCCAGTGGTGACCAGAGTTCCCCATCTCAGAGAATGGCACTTTCATCCATCCAGTTCTACACCTCTATAGGCCAATGAGGCATCCCAGCTGCCCCCTTTCCCTTACTGCTCTCAATACTGAATTCATGGTCATGTCCTATTAATTTCACCTCCTGATTCTGCTCACTTCTCTGCATCTCAGTCTCTACCTAGGATCACCCCAGTTCAGGGTGATCTCTTGCCCAGATGCCTGCCACAGCTTCCTCAAGTGCTCTCCTCAGATCCATTCAGGACCCCTCGTCTCCACTCCCAATTTGCCAACACTTTGGCCAGAGTGACTTTTGAAAGCACAAATCTGATCATATCCACCCTTGCTCCAAACCTTGTAAAGGCTTCCCATTATTTTGAAGATCAAGATAAAACTCATCCCTTGGCCAACAAGGACCTGAAGACCTGCACAGCCCACATTCTAACCATCTTTTCTGCCACATCCTTCAAAGTTCTAGCACGGTGGTGGCCTGTGACTTTGGGACTGTTGCTTAATCTCTCTGAACTTCATGTTCTTCACAAAAAATTGGGATTAAAATAAGATGTGCCTGGCTCAAAACATAGGAACTCAACACATGGTAATATGATTATTTCCTGAATCATACCCTCCACTAAACCCTTTACAAGCTTCTTTATTGAATCCTGCCCAAATGCCCATGAGTTGTGAGTTTGAAGCCTCAACAACTCGGTACAGGATAGCCTGGGTTCAAAGCCCAGGTCAGATCTGCTCATATGCATCTGCTCTTATGGATAGCGGTGCTTAGTTTTCTAGACATTTCCTGGGCAACTAAGGGCTTCATGAATAATCCACTTTTCTCCATCCTAGTGACATCTTCAGGAACAGGACTGTTCTGAAGGATTCCAGGTTTTGCTTAAAGTGAGCATGCCTGCTTTTGAAGAGGCAGCCTTTGAAATCTTTGCAAATGCCCAGAACACATACATCTAAGTGGTCCCCCATTTTTGGTGTAATCCAAGCCAGGGTACACTTCCCTCTCTTTCTATAAAACCTCCACCAATGTGACTTCAGCCTAATTAACTCCAGGAACTTCCATTGGATTCTTGTATGAATTGACTGGCAAGGAGAAGGGTCCTCTGTGGTCGAGAAGTGATCCTTCATTGGTAGAAAGCTGTCTTTGCCTATTTCAAGTTATTTAATTTTTTTTTTTAAACCACGATTAATCAGCTAGATGTGACTATTAAATAATACTTTCCTCTATTTGAGCTTCCTGGGCAGCAAAATAAAAAATAAATCTAAAACATGGAAAACAAAAAAGAGAAGTTAACAACTCCAGCATAGGCACAATTATAATTTGATTGCTTTAATTTCTGATCATGACTTAGTCAGCAGTGGCTTGGAGCCAAGCAACGTGCAAGGCCTAGGCAGGAAGGAGCTAGCAAAACCACACCTGCAAGGAAGCTGCAAGCAAGGACTTTGTGATATTATGGAATAGTATGAAAAATAACACACTACGTTTATCTGCTTTCTAGTTAGATGCAGAATGTTAAGATTTCCTACATAGTTAAGTGTTTAGATTTGGCCGTGATTGAGGCAGAGGTGCAGATGGAAGGCATAGCTAGCTCGCTAGAACATTTTTACCCTCATGCCTCTCTCAGGAATTTTGTGGTTAGCTTTTGTAACCTTTTTCCCCACTCTTAGTAGACTCCAGACTCCAGATCAAGGTGTTTTAGATTCCAAACTCTGCTTTTGTCTGTTATCCAGCCATGTGACCTTGCTGCTGTGCAATTTTTCCAATCTCTTTGGACTTCTCATCTCTATATAGGCCATATCTCATTTCCATATTAGTATCTTTTCCAGTGCTGACCTTTCTGTGGTTCTTTGAATTTCTTTAAAGCACTTTTCCTGTAAGGGAATCCAGTGACCAGCCTCAGCAGAACCATAGTGTTCATTCTGGAAGCGACTCTAACTCAACAAGGTCGCTCAAGGTTGCACAGCTGGTTGCTGTCCTGAATCAAGTTTTTCATTGTTGGCAAAAGGGAAATGAGCAAGAAACTCATAGTAAAGCATTTTCTTTTCCAAATGAAATAGCTTCATGGTCTTGTGTTTGGATGATCAAAGGAATTCTTCCTCAATGTAAACGACTCGGAAAATAGAAACAAGTAAAAGAAGAAAAATGAAAAGTAATGGTAATCCCAGCATACATGAAAAGCAATGGCGATGACAGTAAGCAGGAATAACATTGCTGAGTATTGTTAGGGAATTTTTTCCTATGAGTACTCATAAACACGCACTTATGCTTTATAAATATATTCACATACTTGCTACATTTATATTCATTTGTAATATAGTTTATATTTACGTAAGCACATACGATATATGACATTAATTACATACAAAATACATATCACGTACAATTAACATATTTTTTCCAAGCGCGTGCACTCAAGACCGTGTGACTGAAACTGGGGACCTTGGAGTACCACCTACTCTTTGGGGGAACGCTGGCAGGACGGAAGCGGCAGCACTGGCCAAACGCAGCCGGCTCAAGCGTCTGAACTACAAGTCCCAGCAGCCTGCGGCGCGGGACGGGCGACCGGAGTAAGGCGAGACTACGAGTACCGGCAGGTATAGCGCAGACGCCGGGACTACGAATCCCAGAATGCACTTTTCGCAGTTCGCGCAGGGCCCTCCGGGATATGTAGTCGTTGGGTGGGCACTAATTCCTATTCATTCAGTCTCAAAGAAAATGCAAATTACTTCTATAGCCCACAAACGCGACTTCTCATGGGCAAGTGAGAAGCCCTAGCGCACCATGGGCAAGTAAGACCTCTACGGGGCCCAAACTGTAGCGCGGGAGCAGGACGGGTGCGCATGCTCGGCGGTCACGGACGCGGGCGAAAGCGCGCGCGGAAGGCCTTGAACAGCAGGCCCCGCCTCTAGCCCCGCCCCCGCGCTCCTGGCGCGCCCCGCCCTGGGAGCCTGCGCAGACGGTGCAGGGCGGAGGGCCGCGGGGAGCATCTCGCAGCGCCTGCGCAGAGCGGCAGCTTCTCTCGCGAGGACGGACGCCATTATCGCATCTCCCCGACAAACACCACGAGAATTCCGCAGCCCACACGGTAATTGCAGCTCCCGCAGCCGGTCGCGTCTCCACCTCCCCCTTCCCGCGGGGCGAGAGCGAGAGCGAGATCTCCCCTCCTCCCTCCTCCCTGCGCCCTCCTC
>NW_006494614.1:62299409-62306725 GCF_000325575.1 Pteropus alecto
TCTCCTCCCCGCCGCTCCCCTCAGCCCTGTCAACTCCTCCGGACGCCCCCTTGGCCTCAGCGTCTCCGGGCCCCGCCGCCCCCCTCAGCCCTGTCAGCCTCCCGGTTTCTGCTGCCCCCCCTTTTTCCCCGCGCCTCCTTTTGCGGGCGCACGCCGCTGTCCCCCCCAGCAGTCCCGATACTGGGGAGCCGGGTCACAGGCCAAGTGCAGGCTCGTTTTCTTCCCAGAAGCGACTGTTGATTTCATTAATTTTCTTATGCACTTGTGCCCCCTCACCCCCCGCCACATATTGCCGTGCGGTGCGGTCCGGGTGACAGGCCCGGTCCCTGACAACTGCCTTTAAAGTTGGGGAGCATGAGAGGTGCTCCTAGATGTCCTGAGGGTCGCCCTGCAGAGAGACGGCTCGCGGCTGCAGGAGGGTCTGCCCGGGTCTCTCAGTTTTCTGAGAAATGGGAAAAACTGAAAACGCACCCAGAGATCCTGCGGTGTGGTAGTTCCTGTCAGTTCTGACTTCCGACTCGGTTGGCATCCTGGGTTACTAATGTGAAATAGAGCCCCGAGAGTCAGGAACACAAACAGCAGTCTCTTAATTTGCTTATGGTTTCACAAAGAGAGGTAGGGTCATAAGGTGCTGGTTAGGAATAGGCAGCTTTCGATCTCGGAGAGGATCGGATCCAGCTCCTCCCGACCTTGAATAAGGATTTCGGGTTTTTCTCCCCTGTACCTTTTAGCTATTTCTGTGGTTTAATCCTGAAATGTGCCTTAGTTTTTTGTTTTGAAGCCTCCCTACCCTACTTTTTGGCTGCAAAAAGTCGATGTACATCGCGCCTTCACTGAGAGTGAATTGGATACATTGCCTTAATAGAGGACTGATCTTTCCCTGATGAGATGGTAGGGATTGTCTTAGTATTGGAGAAATAAATGTTCCCTGAAGAACTGTTAACAAGTGTGACTTCCAGGGTTAGGGAGCTTGCTTGCCCTGATCAGGGAGGGCCCAGGTTAGAGTCTGTGGAAGTGGAACAGGTCATTGGTCTTTATTTGGGGTTACCTGTTCTTCCCGAATGTATCCCAACGAATGTACTCCAAGGCTTGACTGCGTTGATAAAACTAGAACTAAAACTAGTAGATGAGAGGACAGTTCTCTCTAAGAGTTGTAACTGGAAGTTTGGGAAACAAAAATAACTTGGGATAGTTGAGTGGTCCTCAGTAAGTGAGGGAAACGTGATATCAAAGTAGATGATTGGATCATTTAACATTCAGCTTTTACCTGGTACAAATGTCCAGTGGTAAAAGAAAACACCAAAACTTCCTGTAAAATTTTATATATCTGGCTCTGTTTCCCCTTTGTCTTGTAATCAAGAATATGTTCTTGGCATGTTGTAGTCTGCCATCATTGGCTTTAATTAAAAATAAAACAAACAACTGCCATCTCAGTTATGTGCTGTGGCTGGGATTGCTAATCATTTCCAGTGTTTCTCATCACAATGACCCAGTGAATTAGAGACTGTCCTGTTTTATGAATGGGGTGACCAAGGCCCACAGAGGTTAAATGACTTGTCTAAGACACAGCTAGGGTTTGAATGTTCTTAAAGAATTGTACATACATATATTTTTTAAAGTAATGTACACAATGAAATGTCAATGAAAAACAAAGAGAAGCAGCAGTCCCCTGTCTCACCTTTCAGCTCCCTTCCTCAAAGACATTGTTTTGTTCAAGAAGTTCTCCATAGCTCTAAATAATTTATTTTACACATTTTTGGCTTTCTGTTATGATAGCATGATTTAGCTTATCATATCTCACCTCTTCTATCCCCTGAATTCACTATGTTCCGTTAACTTATTGTTTATAACTATGCAAATATTGTTTGCTTCACAGCCAAGTAATGTATTTCCCTTATACAGTTGTTTGTTTTTTCTGTTGTTTGTAATGGCCTTTCTTTTTCTTTACATTTCTGTTCCCGTTGACTGCTTAAATTGTCAATGATAGTGTCATACCTCTCCTGCCTTCCCAGCCCTCTGTCCTCTTTTTAAAATCTGAATTGATTACTCTATGCCAGAATAGGTATCATCTTGATATTTTCCTTTATTATACATCTGGGTTTGCTCAGATTCCATGTTTTAATCTTGGCTTTCTTCATTTCAATGAGAACCTTCTGCCAAGTAGCTTTATTCCTTTTGGGTGACTTTTTAGGGTCCTCTTTGGTTTTAGGACATTTCCAGAGTTTTAAAGGATGTGAAGCCCCTTTCCAAACACTTTGTTTTGGGGGGGCCTGTCCTTTAGGTCTGGGAAAGTCTCTTAAATCATTTATTTGAGAATTCTTCCACTCTGCTTTTACTCTTTTCCAAGTTCTTGTCAGATGATGGACATCTTGACCCCCTGAATCTCTTGTCTTTATCTTCCTCCTGTGTCATTTTTATTTCTGGGAGAGGGCTTCAATTTATCTTTTATTTAAAATTTTTAATATCCATAATTGAAATGTTGACTTAAAAGAGTGTATTTGTTCTCTTCCTTTTTCACAGTAGCTTGTTGTTTTTTGAATACATTATTTCTTTGAGGATACTATTAAGGATTTTCAGTTCTTTTTCGTTCTTTGATCTTGTTTCATCTGATGTCACCATCATCTTTTTTAAAATACTGGCTTCATATGGCAAGTACTCAGTTACTGGTAATTGTCTTAGGCAAGAGGAAGCAGGCAGATCTGAATTTTGGGGGCTGGTTTTGAAAATAGGCGGGTTTCCATTTGTTTGGGAACTTGTTACTGTGCTTGGACCTTGAATGCCAGATGGCAGATTTTCTCTGGACCTTTCAGCTTAAGGAAGACCCCTTTGATAGGGGACTGCCCCACTTGGTCTAGTGGACCCCTTGCACAGCTCTTCTGTACTGGGACTATCTTCTGTGTGCAGGTGCAGCCCTCATCCTCTTTTGAGGGTCCTGGGATTGGACCCCAACCTGTTGCAGCTTAGAGCCCTTCTTTGATTGTACTCACTCTTGTGTGCTCCAGGTTGCTGTGCTCCTTTGCCCTCATTACATTCTCTAAGTCTCCCAGAAATTTGCAAAATCTCTTGGCCTGCCGTCTTATTTTCTTTCTTATGGGTTTATTATACGCTGTTAAAAATCATTTTATTGGGAGTGGAGATCACGTGTACTGGCTAGTCCCTCACTGTGAGCAGTTCCAGAGTCCGTTCTCCTCACTCTCCTCTGCTCTCCTTCTCTCCTCCCAGTGGCCTTGGTAATGATTCCCACCATCATTGGGACCTGAGGCCAGATCATTATCCCTGTAGCAGTTACCACGTTGCAGTGCGGGCGGATGATTTGATCCTGGTAGAGGTTCTCCTGGCTCTGCGTCCTTGGAGGGGTGCCAGGCTCAGCTGGGGAAGGCCAACCATAGACTTCTGTAGCAAAGACTGTGATTTCAGGTTCTTCAGTCTGCTTCTTACTGTATCAGTGTCCTGAAAGAGCAGTTCAGAGTGCCAGAGTTTAATGAATGCCTCTAGTTAAGCAGTGATTACTGTGTTTGAAGTGTAATCTTAATACATTTTTGTCGATGTCCTTTGAACATTGTGCACAGTGAAATGGGTCAGCTGTGTTTGCCAAGGACTTGCTGGTGAAACGGTCTACAGGCCAACAGCATTACCATCACTGGGTATTTTAGAGAAATGCAGACTCTCAGGCCCCACCTAGATGACATATGGTATCAGAATATGCAGCTTTGTAAACTTAATTTTGAGGTAGTTTTAGACTTAAAAAAAGTTGAAAAAATATGGAGAGCTTCACTTACTCCCTTTACCCACTTCCCCTAATGCTGACATCTTACATAATCAGGTATCCTTATAAAAACCAGGAAATTAACATTGGCACAGTACTGTTAACTAAATTGCAGACCTTACTGAACTTCATCAGTTTTCCACTTTCCTTTTTCTGTTTCAGGATCTAATCCAGGATCCCACTCTTCATTCAGTTGTCATGTCTCCTTAAATCTCCAGTCTTTGATATTTACATAGTCCCAAGATATTTATAAATTACAAAGGGAAAAACAGTAACTTCACAGTGGAAAAACACCAGCAGATAACACCTTCACATCACCAGTAATAAGACATAATGATATTATGTGCCCCAGTTTGGTACACTGAGCCAGAAATGCATACCCTCAGTCTAATCAGGAGAAAATCCGAATTGAGGGACATTTACCAAAACCCTGACTAGTACTTCTTATAAGTGTCCAGTTTTGTGTGTGTCTGTGTGTGTGTTGCTTAAACAACAGAAATTTTTTTTCTCATAGTTCTTGGAGACTAGAAATCTGAGATTGAGATGTCATCAGGTTTGGTTCCTTTCTCCTTGGTTTGCAGATGGCCGCCTTGCTGTGCTATGTGATCTTTCCTCTGTACACATGTCTGGTGTCTCTTCATGTGGCAAAATTTCCTTTTTTTTTTAAATAAGGATGCCAGTGGGGTTGGATTAGGGCTCACCTTAATGGTTTCATTTTAATTTAACCACCTCTGTAAAGGCCCTGTCTCTAAACACAGTCACATTCTGAGATACTGGGGCTAAGATTTTAGCGTGAATTTCTGGGGGACATAATTCAGTCCATGACAGGTGGCAATATGGAAGATTTACTTTTCCTAAATATTTTCTGCAGTGTTTTTGTAATGTTTTAATATTTTACAGAGCCCAATTATTTTATAATTTGGAAAAGCAATAATGTTAAAACAAAAAAAATTCTTTATGTTTACATTTAAAATAGATTCTAGGCTTAGATAATTACAGAATTTTCATTTATATGAATGTCTTCTGGGCATTCGAAAGTCGTGAGGGATGCCGGACAATTCTTAATTGCGAAGAATCAACTCAAGCATTACAGGATCTACAGTGACCCCTCTCCACAACTATTGCCAGTAGTACTCCTTCTCCATCATTGGCAACCAAAAATGTCCCCTCAGTTTCCCAGAACTTCCCCATTGATCATCACCACTAAAGTATAATTTTATACTGATACTTGCAAATGTTTAAAATGTTTTCTTTCTGTCTCCCTTTTTCTTTTAAAATAATAATGGAGGAAGAAATCATGCTACCTTTAGCTATGCCAGTGGGAAGGTTGGCCATGTTTGAGTCATGGCAGTTTCATATAGCTAAAGTTATCTAAAGACAGTTAAATCTCTTTTGCTACAGTTTATCCAAATTGCAGGCATCATGCTTAAGAGAGTATATAATAATAGCAAATGTATAGTGAGCACTGAATATATGCCTGGCACCTGTCCTAAGTGCTCTATGTATACAAATTCATTTATTCTTTACAGCAACCCTATGAGATAGGCCCTGTTATTTGATAGGTAAAGATACAGACAGGCACAGGAAAGTGAAGTGACTTGCAAGTAATGGAGTTGGGTTTCAAAGCAGATAGTACTGCTTCAGAGCTGCTGTGCTTAGCCTCTGCATGGCACTCACTCTCCCCTATGAGGCTTACTGGGTGCCAGAGTTAAGCACTTTACAGATGTTATGGCGTGTGATCCTCACAGAAAGAGTGAGATTGCTACCATTTTACCAATTTGGAAACTAGGAAGCTCAAATCTGTTTTGAGAAGCAGACAGCTTAAACGTATACACTTTATTAACTTGTACAAAATAATGGCATACTTAACCAAAGTTCTTGCCACAATCAAAATGTGGAGAACCAAAGAAATTATATGAATATATTTTCCAAGTCTATTTAAATGAGTATCTTATTGGATAAAGCTGTATTGTGGAGAAGTAATTTATATATCATGATACTGGTTTTCCTATGGAGTTAATGAAGAACAACTCAATGGGGTTAATAGTTGTCCCAATTTTGTGAACTGATCTTTCTCTTATAAAACAGAAGAAATATTGTGACATTTAATAAAAGGCTTTATTTTTATTTTGTATGTTTGTTTTATTTTGTTAAGAGAAGGCAGTCCCAGAGATTTTTAAGACAGCTAATTTTCATGCTCAGAATATACCCTGAATTCTTGCAGCCCCACCTTGTTGGTGTAATTGTTAGTATCACATGAAGTAAAACCTTACAAAGGCTGTCTGAAAATGCATAGAAAGCAAATAGGAATGGCTTCTAGCATATCCATACCCCTTTCTCTTCCATTAGGGTGTAACACTGATTATGAATACTACTTCAAGAAATAAACTTAAGGTTTTGATAGAACTGGAAAAAAGTTATTAACTTAATAAACTTTTTCTGATTTCATGTTGTATTCTCTCTCACCAGATGGTAGTCTGGGGATCTTTTTCTGATCCACTGCTTTGAATTAAGTGCATTTGCTTTTTTTCCAGATTGATTTTTAGGATAAAGCACACATAGTTCTTTTTCTTAAAAATGAATACTTTCCCCAAATATTATTGTAAAACAGCACATCAACATAAAAGAAAATTCTGAAAAAAACTAATCCTACCACATTAATACATTATATATCAGAATATTTTTACAGTTTTTATTTTCAAAATACATTTTTACATAATATGTTTACATATGTACGTAACATTTTCAGTGACTTTTGCTTAAAAATATATCAGGTTTTCCTGTTTCTATAGTTTTCATAATGATAACCTATAATGGATGTATAACATTTCTTTGAGTAGATGTATCATAATTTAGCAATTTTTAAATTTTTGGTCATTTAGGTTGTTTCTAATTTTTCTCTACTGGAGATAGAATGTGGCCTGAATAGGAGTGCCCAGTCTTGAAAGACAGGGGGAGACTTGGAATTTGCATTTTAAAAGTTGCCAGGTGTTACATATTCACTTTGATGCTGAAGAAATACATCCTGTGCTAGATGGTCGCCAAGGAAATAAGAGATAATGAACTACAAACCTTGTTTTCTGGACTGGTAAATAGGTGTGCTGGCACAGGTTTTAGGTGAATTTGCATTAATAGTTTATTGGTAACACGTGTTACAGCTTATTAGCCTTAGTTTTTATTTATGATCATCTGTACTGTATGTATTCTTAAGCTTTAGCTGTACAATTAAGTACATTCCATGACAATGCAAGACTGATTTTAAAATTGTCCATGTAACTTTACTACTTTAGCTATTTAAATCTGAAAACAATAAATATTTTTTCATTTTGAAGAAAAGATTTCTGGGGGAAAATAAACATTAAGAAGTCTACGGCCATGCCACCCTGAACAAGCCCGATTCTGTCTGATCTCGGAAGCTAAGCAAGGTCGGGCCTGGTTAGTACTTGTATGGGAGACCACTCAGGAATACCAGGTGCTGTAGGCGTAAAAAAAAAAAAAAAAAAAAAAAAAAAAAAAAACACAATAAGGGTCCCCATGAGAATTTTCTAAA
>NW_006494614.1:62306764-62342352 GCF_000325575.1 Pteropus alecto
AAAAAAAAAAAAAAAAGAAAAATACACATTAAGGGTCTCCATGAGAATGTCTTAGATAAAAGTTATAAAAGTCCTCCCTATACCAGAGGTAAATAAAAGTCATTACTGTGTTCTCTGATTTCACATATATGATGGCTGAAAAAAATCACATAATGAATTGTCCATCAGAAGTGCTTTGAGTCATTCTAAAATGTTCATTTTTAGGGCATGTGAAAAGTTTAGGGAATTTGAGAGCAAGTATTGAGTGGGATCGCATGGTGGCAATTTGCTCTTAAAAAACTGTACTTGTTTTCTTGTTCATGGACAGTACCTGAGGCTCAAGTAGCATATCACAGAAGAGAATCATAGCAGTCATCACTGCCTTTGCAAGTATTTTTAAAATTACTTAACCCTTATATTTCTCACTTTTGTGCAGGTTGTGGAACCACTTAAAAATGAGAGCTTCAGCTACTCATTTTCTGCCCTCTGCCTTGCCTTTGGCTCTGTCTGTCCACTGTCCATGGCTGTGCTCAGCTTGTCCCCTTGGAAGAGAGGGTGTCTGTCCTCAGTCCTAGAGGACAAGGAGCAGAAAGAAGGCTCTTGACCCTTCCTTATTTCCCCCAGAGCAGTGGTGAGGTGGGCCATCCTCATCATAGTGCTCCAGAGGAGGCCTCTAAGAGGAAGTAGAGCTTGGCATCAGCACCTGGAGCCTCCCATTGCTTGGAACCCGTGGATGTTCTTGAATTAAAATGTGATGGAACCATTAACTTAGGCAAAAGCAGTATGCCCCAAATACTGTAAAGACATGGTTCCTATTTTGAATGAACTTCTCTGCATCTTTCATGTTTACCCATAGTCAAGAACTGTCGGATTTGATTAAATATTTTAGACCATCTACCTCCATAGTGGAGTGGACAGTAAGATTCACTTTATCCCCTTAAAGAACTTTACGTTGGGGAGGTGGGATGGTGGTGGTGTGAATGATCAGGTGCCCCAGACAGGTAATCCACAAGGCATAAGAATGGAAGAATAAAATCTGTGAGAAAAGGTCCAAGAAGGTGAAAGATGACAACAGGTTTTAGTTAAACCACTGAAAAAGTCCATAAATGGAATGAAATGTGTGGAAATTGACAATCATTTCCTTGTCCTAAGTTGTTCTGTATTAGTATTTTAAATAGTTGAGTATGAATAAGGCATTGAAAGTACAAATGAGTTGGGCAGAAGGGCCCAGGAAGGGGTGGAAGCCTGGCCACGAGGTTGGGCGTGCCCTCCGGAAACCTGGACTGCATTGAGCCAGTCAGGCTGGGGCCTGGATGACTGGACAGAGCCCTGTATTTACAAACCTTTTAGTAATAAAGATTTACACTCTGTGCTTCAAAGAATGCTGTTTGTGGTCTCTTGTATTTTTCCCTTTCCCTTAAGATTGAAAATCATCAAAAAACTTGAAGCAAAGTTTAACCTTTCTGAACTAAAAGTGGGTTTGGATAAACTGGCAGTGAAAACATGGTATGTGTGCTGCTGGCACTTCCTTGTCGGTGTGAACTACATGTCCCTTAAATGTGGCAAGAGGCACAGGTATCTCTGTTACTAGATGGAGCAGGGAAGGACTCAGGCTGCGGTTCTTGCTGTCACCATGAAGTGCAGCCCTGCAATCCTGTTGGCAGGTGGATGACCGGGTTGGGACTTTCTGTTGTCAAACCCTCCTCCTGGGAATTCTTTCATCAGTGGGAGTCAGGGAGCAAAGTGCTGTGTTAGGCTGCATTTTATGCCAGGAACACTTAACCTGAAGGTGCCAAGTAATTCACACCCCTTGTGTTCAGACTGGCTGATGAAGGCTGGGTGTCCTGTTAACCATTTAAAAGTTGCAGCTGTCAGGGGGCAAACACAGCTTGCAATTAATTGGCTTTCTAGTTTGAAATTAAACATTTTTATAGGTTTTTAAGATTTGTGGAATTCAACTAATTTCACTTTTTTTTTTTCCAAAATGAGGGCTTAATGTTATTTTAAATCTGTGTCATTTTCATTTTTATAATTCAAATTTGTATAAAATGCAATCATACTATGTTAGGAGAGAGGAAGCTCAAGGGAGTGCAATAGGATGAAAGCAAATAATACTGCTTGTGGTTCCCTCCACATATAGCTGTTAATAAAAAATTCAGTTTGACTTGTTTCATGGATTCTCTCAGGATCATTTCAGAGCTCAGTAAGCCTACTTTGCCTCACTGGGATGTCTGTGATTCACTCTAACCTGATTCGGAAATCGCTCTTTACAGCTGACAGGAGGTGGAACAGGAAGAGCCGGTCCAGACCTAGAGGCAATTGAATAATCTTGTAATAGCAGAGCTACCTCTCAGGAGGTCAAGATCACTATTCTTCAGCAATAGTCTCTAATTTCTCTATCTCAGTCTTGAGGCAGTTTCAAGATTCTAAAGGTGCTGCAAACATCATTAAATACTAGAACAGAAGTCAACAAACTTTCTGTAAAGAGCCAGATAAGTAACTATTTTTGGCTTTGGGGTCTCTTGTCACAACTGCTCAACTTTGCCCTTGGAAGGTAGACGCTTGAATGGGCATGGCTGTTTTTCAATAAAACTTATCTATAAAAACTGATGGCTGCCTAGATTTGGCCCTCGAGCTGTTGTTTGTGAATCTTCAAGCTCTAGACTAAAAGTACTAATATCAGTTGGAGAAAGAAATCAAGGTTGGGAGTTTATTAACAGATGATATAAGGGACACCTCAGCTGGTGCCAAGCACCTTTCAAACTGCTATCATCATTTTACAGATTGCTCTGCCAGTTGCCTCCAGCATCCATGCTCTTCACTACTGACTTGGAGAGTTTGGGGCAATCTGGAGGTATCTAACAAACCGTCTCATTTATCTGGTGAAGGTACTGAGAGTATAGGTCAGGAACTTTTAGTTTATTTTGGGAAAATCTACTTGGAAAGAAAATATCTTTGTTTCCAAGTGGCAGTCTCTCAGAAGTATAATTAGCATTGGCAAAGTCACCTTCAAAGAAGAACGCTTTTGTCCATTTTGTGCCTTTCTTTGTGCCTTTCTTTGGAGAAAAAGCCTCAACATCTCTTTATAGGAATTGGGTTTTTTCAGGCTTAGAAGTTGCAAGAATAGTACAAAGAATTAAGATATAGATTCTCAGTTGTTAATATTTGCTTTATCTCCCTCCTCTACAACTGTATGTGTGTGTATATTATTTGTTTTTTTGAACAGTTTAAAATGTTTCTTTATTCTTAAGTGGTTATTTCTTAAAAACAAGGACATTCTATTATGTAACCATAGTACAATTATCAAAATTAGGAATTTATCATTGATGCAGTTCTATTTAAGCAACAGATCTAATTCAGATTTTAATAATCCCAATAATGTCCTTTATAGCAGGTGTCCCCAACTCCTGGGCCACAGACCAGTATGGGTCCATGGCCAGTTAGGAACCAGGCTACGCAGCAGGAGGTGAGTTGCTGGCCAGCAAGCAAAGTTTGGTATGTATTTACAGCCACTCCTCAGCGCCAGCATCACCGCCTCAGCTCCACCTCAGATCATCAAGCATTAGATTCTCATAGGAGCACCTGTCACTGGTGCCAAAATGAGGACTGCTGCTTTATAACAAAGGAAGAGGGGACTCCATTATGAACTTTGATGAATATATTTTTTCCCAAGAATATTGAGCCCCTGTGATACTTACATGGATGTGTCTGCTAGGGCCATGTGTAAGTTTGCCAGTGTCCACCACACAACCTTAGCAGGCTTTCTAATACTTTTTTCTGTTTTCTGTGCTCGATAATATTAACTAGTTCTCCTTGGTCATCCAACCTGCCTCTGAGGGATTGTGCTTGCCTGACATCTGTTATGGGGTCCGAAACCCCTAGAAAGGTCCTTGCATCTACTGCCTATTGTACTTGTTCTAATAACTGCTCAAGTTAGGAGTTAATTTTCTTTTGTTATTATGTTGCTAGTTAGGATTATAAATTCCCTTAACATTTTGACACATATTAGTTGTTTGGTTTGGTTTCTGTGAAATCGGTAGACAAAGGAGGTTAGGACACTTACCTCTGGACTGCTAACCCCCTTCCTGAGCTTTGCAGCATAAGGGAATAAACAGAAGGAGCAGATGGATGATGAGAGGATTTCAGTTTCTGGAGGTAACTGAGAGATGGTTGGATGCACAGATCCAAACTCCAGGGGAGGGAAAAGAGAACCGGTAGTGATGGGTAACATGTGGGCTTAGTTAACTGGACACAAAATGAGTTACTGTGGTTGTGTGCTCTGCTTCCTCCCCACCCCCACTTCTTCACTGCTGTCTACTCTCATATTCCCTTAATAAATATTCATGATGCATGTTTTAGATAAGGAGGTGTTTAGGGATGGGCCCATCTTTATAAAATGGGGACACACCTACATCAAAGGTTGTAAAGATTAAATGAGATAATGTTTAATACAGTGCTTAGAATTCAATAAATGGTACCTCCTATAATTATTGTTATTATCATCGACTGTACCTGCCAGGTTTTATATCTTTTTAATCTCATATGGTGCTGATTTAATTGACAGAAATTTGCATATAGTTAGAATTTCGTCTGTGATAAACTTACATTGTGAAATCTTAGAAATTTAGAATTGGACAGGAGCTTAGGGGTGTTTTAAATGAGTATAGGTTGCTAATTAAAAGTTTGCTGTGATCGTAAAGTATATACTTGCAAGTGCAAGAACCCATGATAACTTTGCGCTTCTGCAAGGAACCTGCCAGTACAGCCTGAGCCTCCACTCTGTCCCTGCGGCTGTCCTTGATAGTCATTAGGTTTAAGACACCCTCTTGTTCTCACTAGGAAGTGACTTTTTATTGCAAACTGTGATTCTTTTACTATACAATGTTGTAATTTTGGTGTATTATTTGTTATTCAATGATACTTTATTGAGAATTTTAAATTCTATTAGATGATTTTACACAATTTGCAATGTTGAGTGTGAATTCTTATTATCTTTGGGCCAATATTTATTATATGAACATATATTAGTGGGAAAATAACTTTAAAAATTTTAAATTTTACTTTTCACTGTATAAAATGAGCTACAGTTGGATTTAGGTATATAATCATCAAAAGCAATATAAGGTCTCTCTGAAATATAACCTTCTGTAGAGGTATATAAATTCATGTCATCTGATCCATTTTCACATCTCCGAATGTTTTTCATTTTATCTATAAAAAATAGGTACAAGTGCAGTAAAAGTGTAGGAGAATGTCAACTGTAGTCTCTCATATATTTAATGCTTTTGATTTTTTTTTTTTTTAATGAAGGGATGATTAGAACTGAGATTTCTACTGTCCTTGTAGCTGAAAGGTTGAAAGAGCTGTCAGAGACTTGAGGCACTAGTTTCAGGATTGTCTGTGCTTGTAGGAGCATTTGAACTTCAGGGTCATTCCTTTATTCACTAAAGTGTTTGTGGATGACTCCTGTGTGCCCAACATAGTGCTTCTGGTAGTGGTGATCCAATACATAGAACCATTGTTTTTACATTAAAGTGAGACTTTCAGCCACTACAGGAGCCATTATAGCCCCAGTGCAACCTTAGTATGCAGACAGCTGGGTGTAGCTATGTTCTAATAAAACTTTGTGGACAATGAAATTTGAGTTTCATGAATGTGATGTCTTGAAATATTGGTGTTTTGATTTGGCTCATGGACTGTACAAAAAGAGGTGGAGGGCCAGATATGGCCTATGGGGCCATAGTTTGCCAACCACTGGCTTAGAAAGCAGAGATCATATACAGACAGGCAAGGGTGAGCCAGACTGGGAAAGGCTGGAAACCTGGATAGAGGAGTTTAGATATGATGCCATTAACAGAGGAGGGCCTCTCAGAACTGGGCTCTGAGACGATGAGCCCTCTTTGGAAAAATCACTCTGGAACTTACAATATGGATGAGAGGGGATTGGCTTCCTGCCTCAGCCATGTGTGGCTTTGGGAGGGACAGTGGGGACAGTTAGCCTACCAGATCAGTGGATTCAACTTCAGAATGTGTCCCAGAGAGATGACACTTATACAACAGTGGGACTGGAGGCAGGGACTTGGGAAGAGGCCAGTTTATGGATGATGAGGTGCTCAGCAGACTAGGTGCAGTGGGAGAGGAAGTCAGTTTGGAATCAGTAATCACTAAGAAACTGTAGGGTCTGGTGATGGTTGGATACTTAATGGTAACAGAGCAGAAAGAGTTAAAAAGCGTCTGCAGGGTTCTTTTCTGGAGTAGTTGGGATATAGATGATATCTCCTTGAGCAGTATTCTTGGGGAAAAAGCTAACAGGGACTCGAGAAGAGATCAGCTTTGAAAGTGTAGGAATAGATTTTATTGTCAAATGTCTATAGCATGGTTTGAAATACTAAACTTGGTGAGAGGTCAAGGTGGCAGACAGAGATTTGGGAGAGATCGGTGTCAGTCTTATAATCAAAGCACATACCTACTAGCATCCCCTGGGAGACAGTGTCTTTTATTGTGCAGCTGTTTCCTGAAGCTCAGAAGGGGCCACACTGGTATGTGTGGCGTGTTGGTTACATTGCATTGCAGCTGGAGTCAGGTGGATGAACATGCTCTGCAAAGGACAGAGCTTTCAGATGAGGGCAGAGGTATCACATAGACCCTGGAGTAAGGCCCCAAGGAGAGGGAGGAAGACATGGATGCGGAGGTTTGAGTGAAAAAGAAAAAGAAATGCCAGTGCCAAAAAGCGGTCAGGATTTTTTTTTTTTTTTTCCGAAAACCAAAACTATCTACAGCCATGCCACCCTGAATGTGCCCGATCTCGTCTGATCTCAGAAGCTAAGCAGAGTCGGGCCTGGTTAGTACTCGGATGGGAGACCACCTAGGAAGACCAGGTGATACAGGTGTAAAAAAACAAAAAACACCAAACCAAAATTGCCCCTTCTTTAATAGAGCAATAAACAATTCTGTTATGATCTACTAAGTATAGGTTGCAAAATGTTCCTAATCATAAAAGTCTCTTCCATAAAGAGGGTTCACCAATTAAGAACTGTTCAGACCTCTAGGAATTGTTTACCGGGCTCTCATCTGGTTCATTGGCGAAAAGTTCTAGCCTGATAGCGAGTTTGGAAACCAGATTTGTTGTTTAGGATCCAGAAGGGAGCAGGAAGAGATGGCGTTTGCAGACCAGCTGGGTGAGAGTTCCAGGACTTGTCCTAGGAATTTGGCATGGGAGGGATATGATGAGAGTCAAAGTAGATTGGAGGGTTTTATTATTTTTGTTTTTTTCTAAAAATTTACTTACTTTGAAACCTTTTATTTTGGAATAATTTGAAATTTACAGATACAGAGCAGATAGCACAGGTGGTTCTTATGTGTCCTGTACCCAGTTTCTCCCTGTTAACAATGTGTACCCCGTGATGTGGGGCCGTGTCCACCAACGTGCAGCCCTCCAAGCTCTGCTTGACCGAGCGTTAGCATATTTTACCAAATCAGTGATTCTGTGCCACTTCCTCCTAACTTTAATCTAGAGAAAAGTTGCTAGACGAGTACAACAAGTATACAGATGTATATCCTTCGCCTAGATTCACCAAGGGTTAACGTTTGGCACATTGCTCTGTGTGTGTGTGTGTGTGTGTGTGTGTGTTTCTGCGTTTGAAAGTAAGTTGCAGAGATCACTTTATTTCACTTCCAAATGCTTGAGCACTCTTGTCTTGAGAGCAAGGACATTCTTTTACATACCATCTGAAAAAGGGAACAATAATTCAATATCTTTGAAGATACCGGTCATATTTAAATTTCCCCTGAAGTTCTTTTATGACAACCCCTACCCCATCCCCAGGACCTTACTGCATCTGGCAGGTCTCCTTAGTCTTGGTTAATCAAGAGCAGGCCACTGCTAGTTTTTTTTTGTGCTTCAGACTTTTCAAGAGTCCCAGCCAGTAGACCTGCACCTCTGACCTCTTTGCTCCTGCTCTGATGCCTCCTAGTTGCCTCAGATCCCTGCCAGTTCTGGGCAGCCTTTTTTGATCTTCGAGGGCTTGGGTAGCTGCTTCAATCTGCATTTCCCTAGTGCTGTTCTTAGCCCTGGCATAGGCAGTAGATCCCAAGTAGATCGCAAATGTCACTTCTTTGTCTTAAGGGCAGGGTTACATTCTCCTCCCTTGCAGCATATGTTTAGGTATACATATGTACCCAATGATTATTTTTTGAAGAAAGTAAGAATGAATATAATAAGATCACTGAAGATTGTGTAAAAGAGTTCGCAGAGATTCATTAAAGTCTCTCTTGGAACTAAGAAATAAGGTTAAGATGTTTAAGCCTGCAGCCAATTGTACATTATTATACTTTGTATCTTTGGCAGATGGGTATTTTATATTATCAGAATAAATACTTCACAGTGTTAAGTATTTAGTAGTTACCAGGGAAGAATTAAAATTTGGATATTACATATGTAAAACCCAACATTTTTATTGCAAGATATATGCAGGCTTCTATGTCGTGTTTACATTTATCTTTGGCAGTTGGTAAATCAAGTAAAAGTTGCTTTTAATGACATTTATGGTTTATATTTTATAGCAGAAGTTATCTGGAATTCACTTTAACACATATGAAGTTCTTATGTTTTCTTTCTAGAGATATAGTACCTGGAAGCAGTGGTTGTCAAAGTGTGGTGCACAGAACCTTGAGACCTTCCCGGGGGCGGGAGGGGGGTCTCTGAGATCCAAACAGTTTTCATAATGATTGTAAGGGGTCATTTGCCTCTTTCATGTTGGTTGACATTTGCACTGTTGGTTCAGGGTCAATGGTAGTAAAACTATTGTTGCTTTAGCACAGTCGAGGCTGACGACCCAAGCTGCACATGTATCATTGTATTCTTCACTGCTATGCAATTTTATAAAAGCCTTTTTCACCTAAGAATGTCCTTGATGAAGCAGTAAAAATCACTTATTTTATTAATACTGAACCCTTGAGTACACCTCTTTTAATACTCTGTGTGGCAAAACAGGAAGTATATGGAAAGCACTTCTGCCACAATTCGGAGCTAAGAAGATTGCCTCAAGGATAAGCCCTTCTGCAGGTATTTGAGTTGCTAGATGAACTAGCCACTTTTTCATGAACCATCACAAAAGAATAATTGGCAAACTACTGCTATTTCTTGATAAATGAACAAAATTACCCTGTCACTTTAAGGAAAACAACTAATTCTGTTATTGCCAGTGATTAAATTTGAGCTTTCAGATGAAATCGGAATTTCAAAAAGTTTGTATCTGCCACTGCGAGCCTAACAGCTTCCTAATGCTTAAAGACTTTCCGATGAGATTAGTTCTCATACTAATGAATGTGATGCTTCTGGTAATCTATAGTAAACATTTGGAAGATCTGCATAACTCAGTGAATCAGTATTTTCAGATGACCAATGCATGATGTTACAAAATCACACCTGTGTAAAGGTCCATTTAAAGGGCAAGACAAAGCAATGGATTTTCAAGTAATGAAGTAATAAAGTACAGCATGGTTTCAAATTCTACATTCCAACAAGCCTTTAGGGAAAAATAAAACACTTGTTGAGTCTTGGTATTGTATTAAACTATAATTATCCGAAAAGCTGATTGAAAAGCCTATTGAAATACTCTTCTTTTTCCCAGCAGCACCTCTGCGTGAGGCTGGGTTTTCTTCACATGTATCAACCAGAACAATCTATGCAACATATTAAAAGCCGATTCAGATGCGAGAATCCAGTTGTTTTCAAGTCTGACATTAAAGAGATTTGTAAAAATACCAAACTATATTCCTCTTTTTGTTAAGATTTTGCTACTTTTGTTTTAGAAACTATAGTTGTTTTTCATAAAAAAAATATTTTGTATGTTAATATGTGATATGTTTTTATAATTTTTAAATGAATAAAGAAATATTCAAACATTTTCTCTTCTAATTTTAAATGTGATAACTGTTAATAGATACACCTATACAGGCACAAAGTTTTGGGGCCTCACAATTTTAAGATGATAAAGGGGGTCCTGAAACCACTGAGTCTGAATTAGGACAGTGGGTGCTGTGGGATCAGCTTAAATCCAGCTTCTCTTTCCTGCATTTGTGGTTTATATCTGAGGAGGTTTATATATTTTGGAAAGCGTGAATAAAGGTGGCAAATTTAATCAATTATGTTAAGTGTAAGGAACAAGGACCTGTCATCTGGGCTAATTTGACCTTTTCCTAATTTTAAGCTTAAACGTTTTTAGGGAGCTCTCATAAAGAAGTAGTGTGGCCTAATTTCCTAAGGCAAAGTGGAAACTGTGGGAAGAAGTATTTGATGCTTCTTCCTAATTTCCTAGTTCATCTAGTACCTGACCAGTCATTTAGTCATATTTTCTCTTTCTCCCCCATTTCATCTTTTGCATATTTATTTCCCCTTCACCCCACACTGATTTTTGGGGAAAAATAATTAAGCTAAGTCTTTTTCACATATCTCAGTTTAATAAAAATTGGTTTCTTTGCTTACTTCATACTGGCTTTTAATTAATTAGTTTATTACTAATGTCCAAAAGGTTTTGACTAAATGGAATGATCTTTAGTTTTCTGGAGGTATCCCTGTTTATGGAAATGTAGCTTTTTAACGAGGTACTACTTAGCCACTTCCTTAAATAGGAATTGGAAATTACTTTTCTGATTTTATGGCATTGTTGACTTGACATTCTTCAGAGGGTCTTGGGGCACTGGGATCCAGAAGCCTAGGCCTGCCGTAGGTGATAGTGGTCCTCCCCCATCCCTCCTATCATGTTCCGAGTGTCTTTTCTGCTTACTTGCACTTCAAGACTTGTATTTTGGATTGTCTTTCCTGTACTTGTCCATGGACACTCCTAACCCTCAGAGTAATACATTCAGTTTATATTTTTGTCACCTATAAAGCGAAGTTAGACCAGCAGTAGATGACTTCCAAGGCCCCTCCAGGATGTGTAAGGTGTATGACTGGGTTTTTACCCATGACTGTGGCCTGCATCTCTTTAGGCTGGTTGCTCTGCATGTTATATAATGGTTGTAAATAATTTTAGTAGAGCAGAGTCAGGTCCCTGCCCTGGGAGCTTATACACCTAGCTGTGTTGTGGTGCCTCCTGTGGATATCACCGGATCCAAATCAGATTCAGCGCTGGGGCTGCATTCAAGGGTTGGTATAAGAAACAGCTCTTCGAAGACTACCCTAAAAACTGATGGGAAAACAAATCCCATATGTTGGTGACATTCCTAATGAGATGACCCATGTGATGTCATTCTTGCAGGACTGAGAAAATCCCAGTACCAATACAGGCTGCCTTTTTTCATATAATGAAAGCCGATAGTGTATAGTGTTTTCTTTTTTTAACCTTAACTGCTAAAGCTAAGTTGTATGTTCAGTTACAGGAGCCTTTTATTCCTGTTTTAATGGCATTGAGGTTTTATTGTATGGGTGTCCAGAATTTCAAATTTCTTTAAAAATTACCAAAAATTAAAAATAAATGTCCAGTTCTGTATTTCAGCTGATAAACAGCTGCTATGTCTGTTGCTGACAGCTGCCGAGCAGCTTGTTGTATTTTCACTGTTAACTGAAAGTGTCATTCACATGAAGTTCACAGTCATAAACTAAATAGGTTTGTGACTTAATCCTGGTGGTACAGTCCTTATTGAAATAAAAACAGAGAACTTCGAAGACATTAATCTATGGTTTTTAAGTAGAAACGCTGACCTTCGTAGTTCTGCATTGGTGTATAACTCTACAGGAGGATTCTTCTGCTGGATTTATTACATGTACGTTCATTGAGGGGCAGCGTGTACCAAGCCTGTGCTGAGCAGTGGGCAAGATGATGAAAATTTCTGCCCTAATGGAGCTGATCTTATAGTGGGAGAAACAGATCTAAACAGAATGAACATTTAGTACATGCAGTGAGTTAGACGGTAGTGCTTTATGATAAAGCAGGAGAGGAGATCAGGGAAGTAGCTGCTGGTGGTGGGCAGTAGATGGTGGAGGGACAGGCAAGTGTCAGTGTAAGGGCCTTGAACTGGGTATGTGCCTGCTTTCATGCGGAGACCTCCTTGGTTGGAGCACTGAGAGGTGCTGGCTAATGAGCAGCTGACTTCAGAGTGCTGGTTAAGCCATTTTGAGTAAGCATGAAGTCTTCGGTGGGCTTTGAACAGTCTGACACATGTTATGACATAATCTGGGTAGTTTTTAAACCAGATATTGGGAATAATTGTGCGGTAAAGGCAGAGCGGGGAGGCCCCGGTGGAGGCCAGTGCACGACTCCAGATATGTGCAGTATGTGTATCATGGGAGAATTTGCCTACAGGTGAGATGTGTGAGAGGGAAACCAAGCAGGGCTGAAGGTTTGGCCTGAGCAACTGGGTGTTGCCATAAAGTGAGATGGAAAGTCTGGGAGGAACAGGTTGGTTGTCGGGTGGATATTGGGTTAAGTTCAACACATTACAGTTGGGACTAGACACCGGGGGTGCTGGCCATCAGTTTGTTTGCTCCGTGAATCTGGAGTTCATGTGCGAGGTCTGAGTCGAAGAGTGAATCTGTTTGCCATCAGCACGTAGATGGTAGTTTAGGATGATTGACAGGAGGCCCAGCACAGAGCCCTGGGCACTCCATGTCAGAGTGGTGATGAGAACCTACAGAGAACCTGTGCAGGGCAAGACTAGGAGAATGGACCCAGGAGAGAGGCTGGCTGTGGAGGAGGTGGGAGTGAACCCTGGGCAGGTCCTTCAGTGAGCAGGGCAGGCATGCGGGGAGACCTGAATCAGAGCAGTTCGGTGGGTGGAAAAGCCAGAATCTGGGCCGACTGTAGAATGTGAGGGGAAGAAATGGAGACAGCATATACAGGCAACTCTGGAGAGTTCTGCTCTGAAGGAGAGCAGAGGGATGGAGATGGAGGGAGGTTGGGGAAATAGCAGTGTGATGTATACTGGGAATGACCCTTTGGCAGATGTTGAGAGACTGAGAGAGAGCTGTTCAAGTACAAAGCCCCTGCCGCGGAGGAGGGGAGGGCATGCCTGTGGACAGGACCGAGGCCAGGTGGTACCTATAGCAGCCACAGAAAGGGAGGCCAAGTTCAAGGGAACTGATGGGGAAGAGAAAGCAAGATCTCCAGCTCACCAAGGGAAGGAGGAGCTGGGATTTGGACGGGACGGGAGAAAGTATGACATAGTGAGTGGTTCAGGAGAATGGAAACGTTCACAGTGCAGGGAAGGAAAGACAAATGATTCCTACAGAAGAATTCCAAATAATTTTTGTAGTGACTGTGTGCACAAGAAGATAGAGGAAAAGTCGGGAAGGAGGAGCTGGGATTTGGACGGGACGGGAGAAAGTATGACATAGTGAGTGGTTCAGGAGAATGGAAACGTTCACAGAGCAGGGAAGGGCTGTGCAGTGGCTGCAGCCTTGGGCACATCTGCACAAGTGGTCATGGCTGTGTGGATGCACATGTTGTAGGCTGTACACTTATGTTTTAGAAAAACAATTTCACAAGTGATAAGTAATACCGGCTTATAGAAAACTTAATCTAGAAAGATCGAGGATGAAGGTCAGTTTGTGTTGTCTGTATTCCTTCTCTCACGGGTAAGCTCAAGTTTAGTATGTGTCATTCCAGATCATCTGTTGTGCATTTACACACACACAGATATGTGACTACATATACATGCAACTTTTAGAAAACCGGGATCATATACATACTGCAATTTTCCTTCTTTTTTTCTGATAGTATTATATTCTGGAGATCTTCCATTGTGGTTCATGTAATTAAACCAGTCTCACTCACATTGATGTCTGCAGCATTACAGTAGGAAATAAAACATTTACCATTCCCCTAAGAAGGAGCACTTAGTTTATTGATTTGGTTGGTGGGCTCTTTTTTCATGTGCTCCCTAGGAGATGCTCTCTTCACAAGCTTACTATAAGGGTTCTAACTAGTCATTGCCATTAGAGACATTATTGAACATTGATCTCAGTCCAGTTGCTTTATTATATTAACACTGGATTATCTCCAGGACTTCTGAGAAATGACAAATTTAATTTGCCAAAATGGCAACCGCATGTATCACTCTGTTCCAGTTTTCTTGGGCTTGTTGCCCTAGTTTTTTCTATTCAAACCTTCACTGTTAACAGAATTTTAAATGATTCTTTATCCTGGCAACAGAATCATTTTTAGTAAACAACTTGGATAATGTATGGTGTCCTCATGTGGAAGAGGTTAGGGATTTTATGGTGAGTTTGGAGTATTTTCTTAAGCCACTCCCAGAACTTTAGAAATCAGGAAAAAGCTTTAATCGGCTCCTTGGAAACTTTCCACTAGCTCTTTATGAGACACGTGTTTAACCTGGAAGCTGCGGGCCATCATGAATGGGCTTCAGGGTATATCACTTAGATTAAGCTTGGCCGCATGTGACAAATTCCAGAATATGTTGTTTTAAAGCAAGTGGTTGGTTATTTCCCTTTCTTATGAGGAAGTCTGGGGCAGGCAGGCCAGGGACGTGTGGCAGCTCCGTAGATGTGAGGGCCCCAGGCTACTTCCTTGTCATTCTTTGCTCCGCTCTTCTAGCTCCTGTCCCATTCTCATCCTTGGAGTCCAGCAGCAGGAGGACAAGGAGGACAAGAAGGAAGGCCACGGCCGCGTGCCAGCTCTCCTTTTACGAGGTGTCCTCGGCTGCTGTGCACCACATCTGAGTTCATGTCCCGTTGGCTGGCACTCGGTCAGGTCGCCACGACATATTGCAGGAGAAGCAGGGGTCTTCCTCTGGTGGCTGCATTCCCCTATAAATTAGGGCTCTTACACTGGTGTTGCTGAAGCCTGTGAAAATTGGCAGAATTTTGTCTGTCCTGTCTGTGCTCTTTTCCTGGGAAAATGCCTATCATTTTTTAAATTAGATTCTGAAGGCAGTCTGTGACTCTAAAATGTTTTAAATCTATCAAGTCAAAAAGATCAGTTGGGTGGTATTCTATAACTGAGAACTACCACCTTCATTAAGAAATTGAGTGTGTCCCTTTAATAATCTGCTTTGGTTCTTAATTTGGAAAAAAGAAGACTGTTTATGGCATGAATAGCTTGGATCTTCAAACTGATCACCAGTTAATCTGTACTTGGAGGTCTTCAGAGGATACAGATTTAGCACGACACCTTATTTCCTTATCCTGACAGGTTCTCCTGAATCAGTTCATGTGGGTTCTGCTTGCCTCTGAATCCTGGAGCAGTTGCTGAGGATGAAGGTTGAAGAAACTCCCAGTATTCAGCACAGGCACCAAGTTCAGAGAATATTACTGGATATAACTGAGGTTGGAATTGAGAATTTCCTGCACAGTTTACACCTAAATATTTAGTTGTCTGACCATTTTTAAAAAGTGTTTATTTTTGAAAAGGTGATAAATAAACATGCTAAAAATGCAAATATTATAAAAGAGCGAAAGGTGAAAAATAATTTCCTTTTCACTTCTTATGTCCCAGGGATATTCTGTGCATATCTAGCATATTTCTTTTTTTAAAACACGTTGCATAAATTCTGCCCTATTTATATTCATGTAATACTGTATCTTGGGAGTCGTCCTTAGAGAGATCTGCCTCTTTCTTTTACAGTTGTTTGGAATTCCATTGTTTGGCTGTGCCACACTTTTTTTTTTTTTTAAACGACTTCTTGATGTACATTGAGATTGTATCTATTCTTTTGCTGCTAAAAGCAATGCCTTAGGTTTTTTGTTTTTTGGGTTTTTTTTTTTTGTTTTTTTGGTATATAGATCTTTGCACAAATATATGAATCTGTGTGCTAGGATTCCTGAATGGGGAATGGCAAGGTCAGGGCTATGGCCAGTAGCATTTTGATAGCTATGTTGCCTGTTGCTCTTTAGGGTTATACTTCCGCCAGAAGCACAGTAGAGTGCCTCTTTTGCCTGTTTCTCAGTACTCTTCCAGTATAGTGTACTATACTGTGTGATTGTTGCTTTGGTTTTCTTCTTCAGAGTCTCCTGTCATGCACATGTTGGATCTTCTTTGCCTGTCACTATGCTACTTTTCCTTGAACTCTTCATCTCTTTTTAATCTTAAAATTTTTCTTTTTTTTCTCATTATGTTTTTCTTAAGGCATAATTGTGTTTATTTGTGCTTGGATTTCTTCTAGTTTAGTCTTCATTTCCAAAATAATTTTTTTTTTATAGCTAATCTTTTCTGAGTTTTATAACTTCATTTTTGAGCATTTTAGTGATAGTTTATGGTTAATATACCATTTCCTTCATGTATTTTAGCTTGTTTTGAAATATTAAGATAGCATTTTTGTCTCTTGGGGATATGTCTTTCTAGCATGCTTTCACTGTTTGTAGTGATGTTATTTTGCTCCTTATTCTCTTTTAAAGTATATTACCTTTGCATGGATTTGATCTCAATATTTTCTGTTGTTCATTTTTATGTGGAATTAATTTTTCTGACTATTTGGAAGGGAGGCTTGATTTTTAAATAGTTTTTCTAATTTCAGTGTTCTAGAGCTCTATTTTGTGTTTTTTTAGGAAGTTTAAAAAATGTAGTAGCTCATTTTCTGAACTCTCCTGTTTTTCCCTCCCGTCTTTAATCAGAGTTTCATTTTCCCCCATCACTTTTTGCCCTGTTCTGTGCATTTTGTATTCTGTTCCATCATTTCAGTGAGTTTGGCCTAAAGATTGCTTTGGATGATTAGTTTTGTGAGTTCCTGGGGCCCAGAAAGTTCTAGGCCTTCCTGACTTTTCTGCAGATCTTCTGCATTTATCTGCTGTGGGATTGTGCTCACTTCGTGCTTTCAGCTGCTGCTCTCAAGTTGACGCATTGCTAGTTCTCTGCTCCCTGCTTCATATGTGCTTCTACCACAATGGTCTTGTAAGCTGTCAGTGGTGTGTCCCTATTTGCTTGTATTTTGGGGTTCGTTAGGAACACCTTATCACAGTTCTGTTACAGATGTTGACCTGGATTTTGGTTTTGTTATCCTACTTGCTCCATGTGTTTTTATGGGTGTCTTTGGGAAAGAGAATAAAAATGTTATTGCCATCTTTCCATGGTTGGACTGTTAAAGGGTTTAAGCCTAGTTCCTCTGAGGTCCTTTGTTTCCCCTCTCGATTGTTATCAGTCTCTTCTTTGTTAAGGACAGTTGATGTTTTCTCACCTCATTCAGTCTTGTGTGAAGTGTATAAACTGGGAAAGAAAACATCTTTGCCATTTAATGATCATACATTTGATCATATGTTTATATGAAAATGTTACATTTACTCCATAAATGTATGATTTAAGAGAGGAGCTCAGTTCCTCCTTCTATAATTGTCCCTAAGAAATTCCGGAGCTGCTACTTTTTAAGCTGTAGAATTTAAATCTGGATAAAGGAGAAGAGGAACCACATTGTTAACAGGATTTAAGAACGCCTGTGAAACCTGCAAGTTTAATGCCTGTTGAAACTTACCATTAGTAGAAGCTGTCAGGAGTCTCCTACTTGAAACTAGATGATCTGAAATTTTTAGTTCATCTTCCCCCTGTCCCACTGGAGTTGGGACTAAGGACAGTAGGCACTTACTGATGAAAGGAGCTATGCTGTAGCATTGAGTGCGTGCTTTCTGCCCTCAGGGAGAATGTAGTCTAGTTGGGGAAAGATAAGTATTTTATACATTTATTTTATAAATATTTATAAATAAATAATATAAAATATGATATAATATTATGGCGACATTGATTCTTGAATTCTCCAGGACATCCTGTTTGCAGGTACTATATTTAGATCCCTGCATTGATAGATCCTATTTGGAATGATATTTTTGTTTTGGAAAATAAGATTTCTCTAGGCTTAATCAAAGTGTTTCAGGAGCAGGAATAAAGTAATTGACTCTGCTGTAGACACAGTGCTATGCTCAGGAAATGACAGCTCACACCAGAGGTGGCCCAGCTCTGGAAGATGTAGTATTTGGGTGGGATGGGGGTGCTCCTGGGCACAGCAGTGGGGCGGTACCGTGGCTCAGGTCTGTGCTGGAAGCCAAGGGGAAGTGAAACAGAGCAGCTTGGAGGGCGGGTCTGAATAGTAGAAATGGAGTGTGGATAGCCTTGGCAGAAGGGTTTGTTTGGGTAAAATCTGAGAGATGAGAGGTGTGTTACTGGCAGAGACAACAGTATGATGATTTTCTGGGGTGTAGTGTTTGTAACAGGAGCTGAGACCCTGCACGGAACAAGTGAAGCATAGGATGTGCTCTGTGGGAGGTAGGGGACTGCTGGAGACTTTGGATTGGAGATGACGTATTCAGGCTGCTTTAGGAAGGTGACTTTAGAGGTGGTGTAAGAATAGCTTGATAAAGTGAGAGGCTGTCAGGGGCTAGTCTAGTGGTTAAGGACAGAAGCATTGAGCGGTTTTGGGGCTGTGGTTCAATTCTCAAAGAACACTAACCTTTTGGTAGTTTGGGGCAAGAAGAACCCTATATTAAAAAAAACCCACAGACATCTGACATCCTCTTGAATATACATGGTTAGCAGTTTTCATTTTGCAGGTCACCATTGTTAATCTCCCCTCTTCTCTGCCAATGTGTTTGTTTTGTAGGTGACAGACTCCTAGTGCTGCGTGAGTTTGATTCTTGCTTGTTGACTGGCCCCTCTCCTCTCATTCTGGATGATGTCAGAACAGGATTTGGCGGACGTGGTGCAGATCGCAGTGGAAGACTTGAGTCCCCATCACCCAGGTACAGAGCTGTGGGAGAGTAGGTGGACTTTATTCTTTCTATTCTTTAAAAATCCAAAAATTCTTCCAGAAGTTTTCTTTTATTGTTTAAAGAAAGCAAGGGAAAAAAGTGATGCCCTTTATGAAAAATGGCAAATCATGGAGACTGTGAACAGTGTCAGCCCTTACACCCATTCCCAGATGGGTAGCTCTCCAGCACCTAGCCGCTCCCCGCTCTCTGAGATGCACAGGCACTTACAGTCTCTGCTTCCCTCTACTTACCCTCAGCTGAGGGGATCCTGCAACAACTTTCTTCTTTAAAATTCCCCCTTTTAAAGTTCACTGTTGTGATGTGTTACCAAGTTGGTATGTACAGATCGACTGCATTTTTTTTTGACCACTGCATGGTATTCCATTTCAAGGTGCCCCTCATTTATTGGACTCTTACCTTGTGGACGGCATTTACATTGCTTGCACTTTTTTTCTCTCATACACACCCCTGCGATAAAGATCCTTGCACATATATCTTGGCAAATATTTTGTGGGGTAGGATTCCAGAAGTAGAATGGCTTCATATATTTAAAATTTTGATAAGATACTGACAGATTTCCCAGAAACATTTTATTAAGTTATTCTTCCATCAGCTGTTGTGACAACTTCCTACACTTTACTAAGGCTGGTAATTTTTCTTAATGACATTAAAGGCACACCTTAACTAACACCTTGAAACCTTAGCTAAATATTTGTTTTAAGAAGACTATTCATAAAGTATACCCTAAATTACAGGAACTTTATCTATAAAAAAAGACTTTGTCTACACTTTTATTCTATGAAGATTTCTTAGTAAGTTTCCTCCTTTTTTTTTGCCATAAAGTTGTATGTGTTTGACGGTCCTATTTTCAATTGCATCAAATAAATAAATAAATAAATAAAAATAAAAAACCTGGGAATAAATTTAACCAAAGAGGAAGAAGATCTGTATTTAGAAAATTATAAGACACTGAAGAAAGAAATTGGAGGAAATAAAAAAAATGTTAGGCTATACTGTGCTCACAGATAGTAAGAATTAACATCGTTAAAATGTCCATACTACCCAAAGCAATCTATAGATTCAATACAATCCCTATCAAAATACCAATGGCATTATTCACAGAACTAGAACAAATAATTCTAAAATTTATAAGGAACCACAAAAGACCCCAAATAGTCACAGCAATCTTAAGAAAGAGCAAATTTGGAGGTATCACGATACCTGATATCAAACTATAGGGCAAGGCTATAGAAATCAAAAGAGCATGGTCCTAGTATAAAAATGGACACATAGATTAATGGAACAAAATAGAGGGCCCAGAAGTAAACTCATACCTATGTAGTCAGTTAATCCATGACAGAGGAGGCAGGAATATACAATGGAGTAAAGGCAGTCTCTTCAGTAAATGATGTTGGGAACACTGGACAGATACATGCAAAAAGTGAAGTTGTATCACTTTCTTATACCATACTCAAGAATAAGCTCAAAATGGATTAAAGACTTAAATGTAAGACCTGAAACCATATAACTCCTAGAAGAAAATATAGGCAGTACACTATCTGGCATTGCTCTTAGTAATATTTTTTTCTCATATCTCCTTGAGCAAGGGAAACAAAAGAAGAAAAGAATAAATGGGACTATATCAAACTAAAAAGTTTTTGCATAGCAAGGGAAACTATCAGGAAAACAAAAAGAACTTAATGGGAGAAGCTGTTTGCCAATGTACATATTTTGAATTGTATCCCAATTCAATAGGGGATAATATTCAAAATATGTGAAGAATTCATGCAACTTAACACCAAAAAAACCCCAGATAATTCTATTAAAAAATGGGCATAGGACCTGAATAGACATTTCTCCAGAGAGGACATACAAATGGCTACTAGACATAGAAAAGATACTCAGCATCACTAATCATCAGAGAAATGCAGATTAAAACTACAATGAGACATCACCTCATACCTGTCACAATGGCTATCATTAATAAATCAACAAACAAGTATTAGCGAGGATGTGGAGAAAAGGGAACTCTTGTGCACTGTTGGTGGGATTGCAAATTGATGCGGCCACTCTGGAAAACAGTATGGAAGTCCCTCAAAAAAAAAAAAAAACCAAAAAAAAACTACCTATGACCCAGCGTTTCCACTTCTGAGTATTTATCCAAAGAAATCCAGAGCACTAATTCAAAAAGATAAATGCATCCCTATGTTCACTGCAACATTGTTTACAATAGCCAGGATATGGAAGCAACCCAAGTGCCCATCAATAGATGATTGGATAAAGAAATAGTATATATATAATGGAATATTATTTGGCCATAATAAGAATGAAATCTTACCATTTGCAACAACATGGATGGTATAATGCTAAATGAAATAAGTCAGAGAAAGAAAATACCATCATTTCACTTACATGTGGAATCTAAAGAAAAACAAACGAACAGAAACGGAAGCATAGATTCAGAGAACAAACTGATGATTGCCAAATGGGAGCGGGGTTGGGGGCTGGGTGATAAAGGTGGAAGGATTAAGAAGTAGAAATTGGTAGTTACAAAATAGTCATGGAGATGTAAAGTACAGCATAGGGAATATAGTCAATAATATTATAATAACTGTGTATAGTGTCAGGTGGGTACTAGACTTACTTATCAGGGGGATCACTTTGTAAGTCATGTAAATGTCTAACCACTATGCTGTACACCTGAAACTAATAAAATATTGGATGTCAGTTATAATTGAAAAATATAAAATATTTAAACTATAAAAAAAGTTTTATGTGTTTTATATTTCTGTTGTGTTTGAAGTCATAAGTGTACACGATTAAGTCACTGAGTGTTTTGGTTGCTTGGTTTTTCTGGAATAGTAAATTGAAATGCTGAATTATTTCTCCCACAGGAAAGAGAATTTTCAGAAATCTCATAAGAAAGTATGATGTCTATCTTGTATGATCTGTTTGATATGTTAATTGAAAAAACTTCATTTGTAAATTAGTTATGATATGGAAAGGGAGAGTAATATAAATAATTTTGGAATTAAGCGAGCAGTCATAAAGAAATGTAGGAACACTATTTTCTTTAGTCAATTTCCCCTTTGTTTTGCTTCTGATTTGTTTATAAGAAGCACTATCACCTGTTAAGTGGCAAGATCAAGAGCCTTATCAGATCATTGAACAAAGTTAGATCACTTGAGAATAGCTGTTCAACCACAATTTTCTCTGTGAAAACTAAACAGTTTGTTTAGAGCTAGAACGTGTAGCCTTGACTCTCATTAACACCACACCTTAGATACCATTGAACTTAGAAAAAGAAACACTATCACTGTACATAGCAATCTGAAAAATATCTGTGTTCAGATGGTGGTAGGTGAATGATGATTTCTTTAGAAAGCACATACTGCAATGTTCTAAAAGAAAAATGTCCCAGTTACATAATATTTAAGCATTTTTAGAACTATTAAAATTCTGACAGCTAACTTCTCAAATAAATTCTCTCTCTATATATTACAATCCAAAGAAGACTTAGAGAAATCATTTCTAATCTTGGTTTTGTTCCATCTCTATTCCATAAATAACTGGGAACTATAGTTTATTGACTGTTTCATGAAAACCTACTGTGTGCAGGGCTCTCTGAGGCCTTTTTAGACAGAAAGCCTGCAATCTCTGACTCAAAGGAACTTGCACAATAAATAACGAACTTGACCCAGCAAATACCATAGTGTGTGATACACCTTTGCATCCAGAGTGGGTTTAAGATTGAGATTATTTTTTCCTCATTTCTAAGATACGACCTTTGTGAAATTTAAAAATATAGTCAAGCCAGTAGAAGGAGCAAAATTTTCCCATAATCCTAGAAATAGAAGTGCTTTTAAAATTGTTGGCATGTACTTCCAGTTTTTTCTGATTTCTATGTAAAACAGAAATGTTTAGGTTCTGGTTTTTCATGTACTCATCAAATGGCTGCTCTTTCTTTTCCTTTCTGCATGTATGTAAGATTGTAACTTTCATCAGGCCAATCATTCTAGTTGATTGTGATACCTTTAAAATAAACATTAAGTTCTTTAGTCTAATTCTAAATGTAATGCACACAAAATTGTGAAAAGCAATGCAGCAAAGGACAAAGACAAAAAGAAACTTGTAGTTCCACAACACACAAGAAGTTATTGCTGAGCCTTAGTACACGTCTTGCTCTGCTGCTTCACTGTTCTTTGCTTCCAGCCTTGAGGAGCTTCACACTGCCAAGGGGTATGGCTTCTTTTCTATAGTTATAGGAACCAGCTGTGTGGCCTCAGACAAGTCACTGGACTTGTTTTTAATTCAGCAAATTAAAAGGATTAGAATAATGATTGCCAGGGTCTCTCTCTGTCCTCCCAGTCCTGGTATAATTACTAGTTTCTTATGGGAGTAAATAGGCTGTGACCGAGGTTCTGAGAACCTGTGTTTTGCTAACCACAAATACTTGTAGGTGTGGATTTTTCCTCTTTTGATTTAATTAAATGAGCATTCATTCTCACCTGTTTCTTTGAAGATGGTTGAGGCAGTCCCTGTTGCATGGGGTCCGCAGCGTATGACAAAGCCCTTAGGTCAGCAGTAGGTCTCTTGAATTGTTGGCCCTTGGTGGATTTCTGCAGGGAAGCTTGGGATAATCACCTCCTGGGAATCAGTTTCCTGCTCTCGCCTAGGACCCGTGAAAGGCTCATGTTAGAGCCATTGGACTCTGCAGTGTCTTTATACTTGAGAGTTTTGAGATAAATCATTTACAGGTTTAAAGGCATTGCCATTCTTTTAAAAAATTGAGATCTTATTTGGAACCTCAACACATACAGCCTGTTGAAGGGGAGGTGCTTTGTTTGAGATGGGGCCAGGACTGCAGAGACCTGTGCACTTGGCTTCCCCCACCCCGCCTTAGCAGATGAGGAATAGAATGCCAGCAAGATGAGCTTCGTCCTTGTGTGTGAGAGCTTGGGGTTGGTCTGCTTTGGAGTGGGCGCTGTGCCACTGCCGGTGTCACAGCGTGAGCAGGTGTCAGTTCCAGCATCATCATGGGCCTGGATGGAAGTGAATAGACTTCCCTGAGTGGATGTGGTTGGGTGGTTGAGTGGTTGGGTGGTTGGAGGGTTGGAGGGGAAAAGCTGGGACATGGTCAGACAGCACTGTCCAAGCAAGGTAGGCATCGTCTGTCCACGGCAAGTTTATTCTGCTCGACTGTAGCATGGGGTGCATTTGAAAGGAGAATGGATGATATGCCAAAGTGTTGTGTGCACCATAGTTTATTCTCCATGGATGGGCACTCTCCTACAAGTGCCATGGTAAGCACGCTTCTGTGTGTGCATGTATATATATATATATACACACGCAAACATTATTGTAATATACATGTTCTATATGTATATTTATAAATATATGTTGTCACATATGGGTACTCATTTCTGTGGAATAGATTCACAGGCTGATATTACTGTTAAATAGTGAGTTAAAGCCATTAACCGTGAGGACCGTCCACCTTACATTGCTAAGTAAAGACGAAAGGTACAGACAGATCCATTCATATGATGGCCCTGGCCCTTCCATATGTATGTAATGTGTTTGTGTGAGCTTGTAGAAAGAGGTGAAGAGAAATAGACCAGGCAGTTAATACTGGTGATTTCAGGCAAGGACTTGACAAGGAAGAAATACTGTAGCAAAATGTTAAAAGCACTCATGGTATCATAGTCAATAAAAAAAAAAGTTGAATGTAAATTGTCTATAATTGCTAATATGTAAATGTTTAATGATTAACTAGGTCTAGAGCAAGGGATCACGGACGGAGAAACTCGGTTTGCAAAGATGATGCAATTGTGGACAGTTTCAGATTTTGTGGCTATCTTTAATGTTGGTTTTATAGTTAATTTTAGACAAAAAGAAAGTGGTTGGGACCATACTGGGACAGGCTTGAATGTAGGCTGAGTTGCTTATCTGTGGGGAAGCCATGAAGATCAAGTGAAAATTATTTGATGGGGAGGCATAGATTTCAGTGGCACTGTAGAATATCTTTCTGTGTGACTTAACATGTTAAGTTTGGGACTATTTTGATGACCAACACCTAAGAAAATTAAGTAACCAGAGAGTGGTTATGAATTTGATATGAGGGAGCCATCAGACAAGAATTTAAAGTTGGGAATAAATCATTATTATTAATTGGGTTTTATTATATTGAAATTTAAACAGGGTAGCTTAATAGAGCATTAAATGAGAAGTCTGTAGTTTTGGTGTTAGAATCAACTGAATGGCACTTTAGGGAAACCATCCAGCATCTCAGTTTTTCATTGAGATTAAGGAGAGATCCTAGTTTGTGTTTGAGAATTTTAAGTTAAAACTATAAAAAGGTAAAATAAGAAATAGATTGTACCATTTCTAATTTAATTTTAAGGTGTCAGCTGTTTACTATCTTAATATTAAAATAGTTCTAGAAAACTTTTCATATTAAAGTTTAAATCTGCTTTTGTTTCTGCTTTTGTTTTTCAGTTGTACTGGAAAATCATGTAGTGACAGATGAAGATGAACCAGCTTTGAAACGCCAGCGACTAGAGATCAACTGCCAGGACCCTTCTATAAAGGTAAAAATACCAACATATTTTATTGTTTATATCTTAGTTTCTTAGGGCTGCCATAACAAATTATCAAAAGATGGGGAGCCTAAAATAACACAAATTTATCCTCTCACAGCTTTGGAGACCAGAAGTCTGAACTCAAGGTATGAGCAGGGCAGTGCCCCTCCAAAGGCTCTGGGGGAGGATCCTTCCTGCCTCTTCCAGCTTTTGGTGGTTCCAGACGTCCCTTGGCTTGTGGCTGCATCACTCCAGTCTCTGCCTCCATCTTCGCATTGCCTCCTCTGATGTGTCTGTGTCTGTGTCTGTTTCCCATTCTCTTCTCTTATAAAGATATTGTTGAATTTAGGGGCTACCTTAATCCAGGAAGATCTCACCTCGAGATTCTTGATTTACGTCTACAAAGACTCTTTACCAAATAAGACCACGTTTACAGATTCTGGGGGTTAGGATGTAGACATATCATTTTCGAGAGTCACCGTTCAACCCCCTACAATTGTGCATAAAGCCGTTTTTCCCCCTTAAAGAGTATGAAGAATAAACATTGTTTAGATTGAAATTGCTGCCAAATAAGGCACCTTCCCATAGAACTGTAGACCTGATGTGGACAGATGGGAAGAGAATAGTTCATATAGCTAATATTTCCCACCGATGATGAAGTACTTTTGTACCTACCACTTAAATCACCTAAATTTTAAAGTTTACTAGATGTGGTCTTGGAAACCACTGAGTCAGTGATTTTAGGATTTTGGATTTACTTGTTTGATTTCATGTTTACAGAGTTCTGGAGATAAATATCAGCACATGTGAGAAGTTTAAGAAAGCAATGCAAATGAAAACTGTAGTAACTTTTCATGTCATCCCTCTATTTATCTGGGGCATCTGTTTAGAAACATACATGTCCCCCCAAACTTAACAATATTGTTAACAAGGAGAAGCAGTAAGGTTAAATGTGTCGGTAATTTAAAAATATATTCATAAATAAATAAATAAAAGCATATTCACAGTTAAATTTCTGTTTCAGACTAATGATAGAAGGTGGCTGCATTAGTAATGCCAAATTATTATATTTTAAAATAAAATGCAGTTATAATTTTACCACTGGAGATACAATCGTTGTAAACATAAACAATAAAGAAATGTATAAAGTAACAAGTAACAGTGGCCTGGCCTCAGCCCTAGTCCCATTATCAGTCAGACTTTGGGGTGCAGTTTGAACAATGCTATATGTGTGTACTGTTTGAAAAAGTTTGCTCACCAAATTGCCAAGAACTCTTTAATGAATAGATTTGAATATTTATGGTTAATATACTCGTATATAAAAGACTTATTCAAAAATACTCTTCTCTGTTCTTTGTTATTAATTTGTTTGGTAATTGTTTTATTAGCATATAACAGTGATTTTAGTCCAAACCCTGGGCAGAATCGTTTCTAATTCAGAATTAAAATAATAAGGTTTTACTGTGTTTTAAGAATTTGGGAGCCAAATGTTCGTTATCTTCAAATGATGAAGAATATTGGAGTTATCAGTGATTTTATATTAAGAATTCAGCCACCAGTGAGTGGTTCTCAAGATGACTTACATTAGGGTGAACCAGGGATATTACTTCTTTGTAGATCACGGGTGATAGAGTGTCGGCACTGCATGTGTCTCCACCTGGCCCCCCAGAGCCCTCTCACTGCTTCCACATCCTGTTCTCCTGAAAGCAGTCAGTGGAGGACATGGAGTTTAGCCCTTTGCTTTATATGTTAGCGCTCTCATGATGAGTCTCGTCGGGGGAGTGATTGCTTGAGACAGAGTGAGTTGTTGGGACTCACTCTATACGGGTTTTTTTTTTTTTTTACCGCTTTGCTGCCCTTTACTGCCACGTCCACCAGGCAATTAGACAAATGTATTTAACTTCTTCAACAGATAAGCTCAGACTGTTGAAAATGCACTGAATGAGAGTATCCATTTTCTTCTTCTCTTAGGCCTTGATGCCAGCTGCATGATGTGATGTGTGATATTGCTCTAATTTTGCTATTTTACTTTAGATTGGGAGAGCAGGCCCTAGCTAATGCTATAGGTCAGCAGCAGTGAGATGGCACGTCCTGTCAGTCAGATGGAGGCCAGCCTTTTACTGTGGGCAGACAAGCAGAGAGAAAGATGAAAGGCAAATTCTTCATTATTTTCAGCTGTTGACTCTCAAGCCAGCCTTCCTACTAAATTGAGCTATTGGATGCTTTACAAACTTGATCCTAACTAGCACCCTGAATTCTTCTACCAGCTGGCGAGACCATCTTAGGGTGTTTGCTGCATGGTCAAAGTCTTACCTGAACACATGCTTCCATCAATATTCTCTTGACTCATGGCAGGAATGGCAGTTGTGGGAAGTGAAGAGCTTTCCTGTCTGCTGTGTATATTTGATTCATTTCTTGGGTTTGGAGTCATGCATTGTCACTGCTTACTCTGATTAATTGGACTTAGTAATTGAGACTTAACGATGATAATTGAGTGTGATGCTGCTCTTTATGTTGACCACTAGGTGGCAGGCGTGCTGTTCACAACTTCAGGGAACATCTACCAAATTTCAACATCAGGGCCATGGGGTTAATGTGAATGTGCAAGACTAATGGCTTCCAGGCTGTTTTGATGTTATGTGTAGTCTGTTGTCATAGTTGGAAAGATTTGACTACTTCTATGTGTAAATTTACCAATGCAGAACATCCTAAAGATATGTAGATTTTTATTATATGGGCTTAAGCATTACTAAAAATCACAACTACACAAAGAAGTAAACCCATGATCAAGTAGTCACATTTCAAATACAAGAGGTTGAACTTGTTTACTCAAATGTTTCTGGCTTAGAACTGAAAAGCTTAAAAGCTAAAGTGCAGGGATTATTCTGTTGGAGTAGATACAGTTGAAATTAGGAAATATCTGTTTGGTGTTCCTTGGAATTGTCTCCTTCAAGTTCAAGCTATTCCTTCTGAAGTTTTTCTTTTTTTCACTTCCAGTCATTCCTGTATTCGATTAACCAGACAATATGCTTACGATTGGATAGCATTGAAGCCAAGCTGCAAGCTCTCGAGGCTACTTGTAAATCATTAGAAGAAAAGCTGGATTTGGTCACGAACAAGCAGCACAGTCCCATCCAAGTCCCCATGGTGGCAGGCTCCCCCCTCGGTGCAACGCAGACATGCAACAAAGTGCGATGGTAAGAACAGACCAGCGGGTCGCGGTCACCTCCTCACCCAGGCTCCCCAGCTTGGTTACCTGAGTTTTTATACACATGAGGGCATCTGCCTCAGCAGCTTCACGACACCTATTTCAGTTAGACCCAAAATAAACACATGACACCCAGCTGAAATGGCTGAGAGTCATCTTCACATTTTCTTTCTGACGCAAACCAGACTGGTGCATCTTTTCTTTGGAATTAACCCATGAAATCTTTGAAGGTGTGCATTTGTTTCTTTTCTTTTTTTTTCTTTTCTATTCTATCTGGTGAGTCCTTAGATACTTTTTCTCCATAGGTAGTATTAATAAATTTTACTTGAGTATATCAAATGTTTCATTCACATCTATAGTTTTTATTGTGCCTATTTAAAAAAAATGTTTAGAGCCTAATCTTAGTGGGATGTGTAGTAGTGCATGTACCATTTGAATTGAAACTTTATGAAGAATTTAGTTAGATTGGAAAGATGTCTCAAAACCTTTGACCTGGTAGTGTATCTGTTAGTTCACAGCACCCAGTATCTACTTGAGCTCCTGAGACGAACTAAAGCTTAGGTACTTGGCAGCAGTTTCCATTGGTCCTATTGACATTTTTATCCTTTCCCACAACCTGCTATGAAGTCATATTTGTGAGATTGGCAAAATGTGGCTTTGTACTTGATGAGAACTTGAAGCGTTTTTACTGAGGGCTCTCCTGTTGCGGTTCTCTGGGCCGACTGCACCTCCTGCCCTGTGTGTCTGTGAGGAGCGAGAGCTGTGGGTATCATGGTGGATGCAGAGGTCGGGGGCATAGCAAGCTGGAAGGACAGCAGCTAGCTTTGCTGCCAGGGTTGACTGGGTTCTGCCATGCCTGTGTGTTCTGGGTATAGGAACAGCATTGGGAGCTTTGCGGACTTTGCAGGGGAATGGGGATTGAGGAGAGGCTCCTTGTTGGTTTTGGGGTGCTCTCAAACATGCCTCAATTTCAAGGTGGCCACCTGTCCTGGTTTGTCTAGGATAGCTGTGGATGATGCCTGTTGGGTGGACATAATTAATAGTACCTCCTTTAACTCTCCAAAGTGTCCTGGTGTGTTTGAAACACTACGTGGCCCCTACATCTGATCTCCAGCTGGGAGTCAGGAGCTGTACTGGTCTCTGTCCCCAGAGGGAAGGTGGGGCATTCCCTGGTGTTGCTGTGCGATGGGGCCTTTCACCTTGGTGTCATTTGTGTCCTAACAGACCACTCATGTGTTTTTACTCTAGCAAACATTTGTTGAGCACGTCCTCTGTGCAGGCAGTGAGTCTCTAACCTATCAGACCTAGTGCCTTTTTTTAAGAATGATTTTTTTGTAACACCCTCTCATCCTAAAATGCAATGTTTAGAAAATATAATTTATAATTAAAATATGAATATAATGCCTTAAGTGTAATGGAAGGAGAAATAGAAGGATAATAGTGTATAATAAGATAACATGTATTTTAATATGCAGATAGTTGGATTAGGTACATAAGGAGGCAGTGAATAGGCCAGGTGCCCAAACCTCCCAGGTTGAGTCTTGGTGACTCACACTAGTTGATGATGGACTATTACATAATGACAAGCAATTCTTGATGAAGTTTTAAATAAAGCAAAGTATAATTTTTTCCTCTAGACGTGAGCATAGTTGAATTCCTGGAAAATTCAAGTTTTAAAACTATCCAAAAATATTTTGTATATAAATGTAGAATGGAGTGAGATTCCAGGCTCAGAGAGTTAGCAGCATATTTTTCACTCATCTGAACATCTGGGACATTTGAACTTTATGCAGGAAGATTTATTGTTAGTTGAGGCTGTCTCATGCATTGAAGGATGTCTTAACCTCCTTGACCTGTATCCACTAAATCTCAGTGGTATCCCATAATTCTGATAACCAGATCTGTCCCATTGGATTTCAAAATGTCCCCCGGGCACCTCTATTGAGAACTAGTGCTTTAACGGATAAAAGAATGAATGATATGCTTCCTGCCTTTAAGTAAGAAGCTTGCATATCCTAAGGATGGTCCTGCTGGTCTTGTGTCACTCCTTTACCTGTGTTTGGGAGAGGTCATTTTCATGAGATGAGTCAGGGAAACCATTGACAAAATCTATCCATTCAAATTCTACCTTCAGTGATTTGTGATGGTTCCAGGAGGTCAGGTGGAGAGGGCGCGTGCCCGGGAACTGACGAGCTATTGCAGGTGGGAGGGAGAGAGGCTGGCACCACTTCTGGTGGGGTTGTCTCTCCTCATTGGTCACCTCATTCCTTTGGGGTTTGAATTGTTTGACAGAGCTGCTCCACTTGAGTAAAGGTGTTTCCAGTCTGCAAGGAGCCACCATCTTTCTGGCCTTCTTCAACATTCAAGTGATTGCAGGGCTAATGGGAAGCACCATTAGCAACTTTCCTGGTTAGAAATTCCACTATGCTTCCTTTCTTTCTGCTGGGGAGATTTTATCATTTAGAGACCTGCCATAGTTTGCTCCATGTGTATTATTAACAGGTGGTAAAATAAAAGTTTTCTAATATTGATTCAGATATATGATCTAGTTGACCCAAATCAATTAGATATTTGGGTTTTAAAGAATTGTATTGGTGACATAAAAATCATCCTGTTATAGAATATGCTTATTGTATATTGGAACAAGATTTATTTATTAATATTGTTAATAAAAGCATTACTTATAAAAGTTAATGTAAGATTATTGGAAGGAAAAATCATTCCTCCATTTTCTCATAGGCATAGTTTTAAATAGGATGCATGTAAATGATTTTTAAAGACACTAAATCTGACATTTCTCTCCACATAAGCTCTGAAAATGAGAAATAAAAATTGCCAACAATTGAAAACTGTTAACAAGAAATTTTGGGGAGAAGTAAAGAGTAAGAATTAAAGTCTAGTAGAGCAATGAACAAATGTATATCTAAATTAGAAAGTTAATAATTTGTAAACACATAAGTAAATGAGAATTATATGTCTTAAATGTGGATAGTGGAACATTGAAAGGAAAAGTCTCCAAAAACAGTTAAAAATTGGTTAATTGATTTATTTTGGGCCTCAGGTATTTAATACAAAAGTTAGAAGTATGTAAGTCCTAGATTATTTTATAGCCAAAGCATATGCTTTTAAAATTACTTAAGATTCCTTAAGTCCACTAGCATTTGTTTTGAATGATTTGTTGGGAAGTCTGAGTGTAATCTCACAGGACAAATGCAGATGCCATAGAGGTTTTTCAGTTATAATGAGGCTTCTGGATAGTGGATGAGAAGCTGTTCACTGAAATACCACCCGCCCTTCCACTTGGAGAGGCTACACGTGGCCCAGAGCCAGCCCCACTTGCAGGGGCTGGTGCACAGATAAATCCCTCTCTGCGCCGAAATCCGCTCACCTCTTGGTTATTTCAGTTAAAACCAGCCTGGGCTATACCTTGCTGTCAGCTCTGAGAATTATTCCCTTTAATCCCTGGAGCACAGAAGACAGTAGACTGCTGCCAATCTCAATTGGCATTTTGGATCCAGATTTTCAGATTCTATACCCAAATGAGATTCTTTAAATAAATTTAAGAAGAAAGGAAAGAAATAAAACCTTTTTTCTTTGATATTGAAGCTTAATCGCCATAGTTAAAATGTGAGATTACTTGGATGGGGTCTCACCCAACAATAGTATTCTACTCAGGGGGAAAAAAATGGACTTGAATTTTTTTCCTTGCAAGTGTGCCATAAATTCAGATTTTGTTTAATTGTGATTTCAAGAGTAGCAACTGGAATCAGTCTGTGAGTAGTTTTAACTCTGAAGCTGTTTTGCATTGGTATTGGAGGTAGCAGATCACCAAAGTGTCTGTGCTGTGTTGGGGAAGTCCATAATGAGTAGGCTTGTCCTTTAAATGACGGCTGTGAGCACATCAGGAAGGGTCTGTGTTTTATTATGTGGACTGAAGGAATCAAGTGTATGGTCAGGGACATTTATGCTATAGATGCATGTAAAAACCCTTTTTCTGCACTTTTTTGAGTTTAGACATAGAGCCATTTGAAGAAAGTTCAGTAAGTAGGACACAGCTGAGCCTGGTGCTGGCCCGACGTGGGGTGCTGTCCTAGTTGATGACCTCTGGAAGGCCAGCATGATGGCACACATGCAGTGCATAGATCACAAGGTAGAATACCTGCTTGTCCAGCAGGATCTTGTAGAACCAGACTATTGGATAAGTCAGATAGCAACTTTTAAAACCCAGATGTTTCGGATTTGTTTGTTTTCATTAACTGAACATATTGACTAACTAGGAAATGCTTGTATTTCTTATTTTTGAAAGCAATAGATTTCTATTTTATTATTTCTATTTTTGTATGCCAAGTGGTTTATTTTTGTTGAGATGTGTTTGACATAATAGATTTTTATTTTTAAGAGCTTAAACATTTTTTAAAGCTTTAGTATATTTCTATAATTTTAAAACAATTGTAATATCAGGGGCTTCTTTGTAATACTCTAAAAATAAAAGTGATTTCTTTTAAAATTTTCTCTCAGAGAGATGTGTCATGTAAGACATTTGGAAGGGGAGATTTTTCTTCTTCAAACTGATTATTGATCCACAGAGAATTGAAATATTTGATCAAGAAATTATTTTAATTCCCTCTAATATCTGGTTGCTAATTTTATTTCTTTTGTTTTAAATGTTGACGGATATTTGTGGAAAGACTGTTCTGGTTTTTGTACCCTCATGGCTTCTGGGTAGAAAGAGGTCTGTTTCTGAGAATCTCTGTTCTGGCACTGGAGCACCAGTGATCTTGGGTAGAGAGTAGTCAGTATTCAGAGTGTTTCCTGTTTTGGGTCATTGACCTTCTCAGTCAAAAGTATAGCATTTCATGGGCTGTAGAAAATGTGACAAACTCAAAATAAGGTGTTTGAACTGTGAATAAATGGTTTGGTTTCAGTTTTGATGGACTTGTTTAATTCTTTCCTTATCAAATTTTTGATGGTTTCATTTAATTTTGTATACTTAGAATTTCTCTTCCTGACTGGTCTCTACTACCTCATACTTGCAGACTTTTTGTGACCTCATCGTGATTCCTTGTACATGTCAGGATTGAGTACTAACCAGGAAAACATACAATTTACAAACGTACAATTTAGGGAATCATTAACATAATCTGATGACTCAGAGATACAATCTAATAAAGCAGATAATGAACATGTAGTCAAACTTTTTAATAGATTATGCACATTCTAGTAATTTGATGCACATCTCTACTTTTATAATAACTCATGCGTTGATTGGAATTGAGTTGAATCTGTGGATTAATTTGGAGAGAATTGGCTATCTTAACACCATTGAATCTTCTGATCCATGAACGTGGTATACATTTCTACTTACCTTTAGTCTCTGCCAGCAGTGTCTTATAGTTTTTAGTGTACAGCTCTTAGAGATACTTCGTTAAATTTATCTCTGAGTACTTCATATTTTTAAATGATGTGGTATTTCAAATTTCAATATCCAGTTTGTTGGTAGTATATAGAAATACAGTAAGTTTTTCTGTACTGATCACTGTCCTGTAGCATTGCTAAATTCACTTGTTTTAGGGATTTTAAAAAAAGTATATGTGGTCATATCGTTTTTAAATACAGTTTTACTTCCTTTCAAATTTCTGTATCTTTTCGTACTTTCTGCACTGGCTGGGATTTCCATTTCAGTGTATTCTTTTTTATATTTTTTCCCTATTCTGATCTTTGAGTGAAAGCATCCAGTCTTTCACCATTAAGCGTGATGTTAGCTGTAAATTTTTCATAGATGCTCTTTGTCAGGTCAAAAACATTCCTTTCTATTCCTTATTTTGTGAGAGTTTTTATTATGAGCAGGCATTGAATTTTCACTTGTTTTTAATGTATCTACTTGAGATGATCTTATAGTTTTTCTTCTTGACGCTATTGTTACAGTGAGTTACACAAATTGATTCTGAATGAGTTACACAAATTGATTCTGAATGCTAAACTAATTTTATATTTCTGTTAAACTCGACTTGATCGTTGTGTATTACCCTTTTTATATGTATATTTGAATTGATTTGCTAATATTTAGTTAAGGGTTTTTACATTTATGTTCATGGGGTCTATCAGTATGTAATTTTCTTTTTATGGCATGCTTTCTCTGTTTTGTTATCATGATAATGCTAGCTTCAAAAGGTGAGCTGGAAAGTCATCCCTCATTTTCTGAAAGTGTTTCTATAGTTTTAGTTTTATTTCTTTCTTAAATATTTGATAGAATTTGCTAGTGAAGCCATCTGGGTTTAGATTTTAGTTATAAACATAGAACTTCAATAAGTATAGATCTCCTTGAGTCAGTGTTGTTTAATTTGTATCTCTCCAGGGGTTTTCCTTTTAATCTAATTATAGACTATATTAGCATAATGTTTTTATCATATTTCGTGTTATCTTTTAAATGTAGGTCCACATGGCATTTGGGTGCCATGGCTCCTTGGGCTCCTCTGATCTGTGATCGTTTCTTAGGTTTTTCTTGTTTTTATGGCTTTTTGAGGATTGCTAGTCAGATGTTTTATAGAATGTCCCTCAATTGGAATTTGTCTGATGCTTTTCTCACGATTAGACTGGGATTGTGGGTTCTGAGAGGAGGACCACAGAGGTGAAGTGCCCTCCTCATAGCATCTTATTGAGGGCATGCACTGTCACCAGGCTTTTCATTGTTGGTGTTGATGTGGATCACTGGACTGAAGGCTGTTTGTCTAGTTCCTCTGCTGCACGATTGCTGTCCTCCCCTATCCCTTCCATTATGTGCTCTTTGCAAGGATGTCACTGAGCTTGGTACCCACTTATGGAGTGGGGAGTCATGCTCCACCTCCTGTGAGGCGGAGGAGCATCTACACACACCAGTTGTTGTTGTTCTGCATTGGAGAGTTGTCTCTTCTTCCCTTTTTATTAACTTAGTCAATCATTTATATCAGTATGAACTCATGGATATTCATTTTATACTTTGAGTTACAATCCAATACTGATAGTCCCCGACTTAACAATGATTTGACTTACGATTTTTTGACTTTACAGTGGTGCAAAAGTGATAATGTATTCAGTAGGAACCATACTACTTCACATTTTGAATTTTGATCTTTTCTTGGGCTAGTGAAATGCA
>NW_006494614.1:62354857-62376145 GCF_000325575.1 Pteropus alecto
CTCTAATATCTGGTTGCTAATTTTATTTCCCAGAGGTTCTTTTGTTTTAAATGTTGACGGATATTTGTGGAAAGACTGTTCTGGTTTTTGTACCCTCATGGCTTCTGGGTAGAAAGAGGTCTGTTTCTGAGAATCTCTGTTCTGGCACTGGAGCACCAGTGATCTTGGGTAGAGAGTAGTCAGTATTCAGAGTGTTTCCTGTTTTGGGTCATTGACCTTCTCAGTCAAAAGTATAGCATTTCATGGGCTGTAGAAAATGTGACAAACTCAAAATAAGGTGTTTGAACTGTGAATAAATGGTTTGGTTTCAGTTTTGATGGACTTGTTTAATTCTTTCCTTATCAAATTTTTGATGGTTTCATTTAATTTTGTATACTTAGAATTTCTCTTCCTGACTGGTCTCTACTACCTCACACTTGCAGACTTTTTGTGACCTCATCGTGATTCCTTGTACATGTCAGGATTGAGTACTAACCAGGAAAACATACAATTTACAAACGTACAATTTAGGGAATCATTAACATAATCTGATGACTCAGAGATACAATCTAATAAAGCAGATAATGAACATGTAGTCAAACTTTTTAATAGATTATGCACATTCTAGTAATTTGATGCACATCTCTACTTTTATAATAACTCATGCGTTGATTGGAATTGAGTTGAATCTGTGGATTAATTTGGAGAGAATTGGCTATCTTAACACCATTGAATCTTCTGATCCATGAACGTGGTATACATTTCTACTTACCTTTAGTCTCTGCCAGCAGTGTCTTATAGTTTTTAGTGTACAGCTCTTAGAGATACTTCGTTAAATTTATCTCTGAGTACTTCATATTTTTAAATGATGTGGTATTTCAAATTTCAATATCCAGTTTGTTGGTAGTATATAGAAATACAGTAAGTTTTTCTGTACTGATCACTGTCCTGTAGCATTGCTAAATTCACTTGTTTTAGGGATTTTAAAAAAAGTATATGTGGTCATATCGTTTTTAAATACAGTTTTACTTCCTTTCAAATTTCTGTATCTTTTCGTACTTTCTGCACTGGCTGGGATTTCCATTTCAGTGTATTCTTTTTTATATTTTTTCCCTATTCTGATCTTTGAGTGAAAGCATCCAGTCTTTCACCATTAAGCGTGATGTTAGCTGTAAATTTTTCATAGATGCTCTTTGTCAGGTCAAAAACATTCCTTTCTATTCCTTATTTTGTGAGAGTTTTTATTATGAGCAGGCATTGAATTTTCACTTGTTTTTAATGTATCTACTTGAGATGATCTTATAGTTTTTCTTCTTGACGCTATTGTTACAGTGAGTTACACAAATTGATTCTGAATGAGTTACACAAATTGATTCTGAATGCTAAACTAATTTTATATTTCTGTTAAACTCGACTTGATCGTTGTGTATTACCCTTTTTATATGTATATTTGAATTGATTTGCTAATATTTAGTTAAGGGTTTTTACATTTATGTTCATGGGGTCTATTAGTATGTAATTTTCTTTTTATGGCATGCTTTCTCTGTTTTGTTATCATGATAATGCTAGCTTCAAAAGGTGAGCTGGAATGTCATCCCTCATTTTCTGAAAGTGTTTCTATAGTTTTAGTTTTATTTCTTTCTTAAATATTTGATAGAATTTGCTAGTGAAGCCATCTGGGTTTAGATTTTAGTTATAAACATAGAACTTCAATAAGTATAGATCTCCTTGAGTCAGTGTTGTTTAATTTGTATCTCTCCAGGGGTTTTCCTTTTAATCTAATTATAGACTATATTAGCATAATGTTTTTATCATATTTCGTGTTATCTTTTAAATGTAGGTCCACATGGCATTTGGGTGCCATGGCTCCTTGGGCTCCTCTGATCTGTGATCGTTTCTTAGGTTTTTCTTGTTTTTATGGCTTTTTGAGGATTGCTAGTCAGATGTTTTATAGAATGTCCCTCAATTGGAATTTGTCTGATGCTTTTCTCACGATTAGACTGGGATTGTGGGTTCTGAGAGGAGGACCACAGAGGTGAAGTGCCCTCCTCATAGCATCTTATTGAGGGCATGCACTGTCACCAGGCTTTTCATTGTTGGTGTTGATGTGGATCACTGGACTGAAGGCTGTTTGTCTAGTTCCTCCGCTGCACGATTGCTGTCCTCCCCTATCCCTTCCATTATGTGCTCTTTGCAAGGATGTCACTGAGCTTGGTACCCACTTATGGAGTGGGGAGTCATGCTCCACCTCCTGTGAGGCGGAGGAGCATCTACACACACCAGTTGTTGTTGTTCTGCATTGGAGAGTTGTCTCTTCTTCCCTTTTTATTAACTTAGTCAATCATTTATATCAGTATGAACTCATGGATATTCATTTTATACTTTGAGTTACAATCCAATACTGATAGTCCCCGACTTAACAATGATTTGACTTACGATTTTTTGACTTTACAGTGGTGCAAAAGTGATAATGTATTCAGTAGGAACCATACTACTTCACATTTTGAATTTTGATCTTTTCTTGGGCTAGTGAAATGCAGTACAATTCTCTCTAGTGATGCTGGACAGTGGCAGCAAGCTCCTAGTCAGCCATGCAATCCCAAGGGTCAGCAACCGGTACTGCATGGTGTATTCATTGTGTTCGATGGCTTTCCCAACTGCAGGCTAATGTGAGTGTTCTGAGTATGTTTAAGGTAGGCTAGGCTAAACTATGATGTTTGGTAGGTCAGGTGTATTAAATGAATTTTTGACTTACAATATTTTAGACTTACAATGGGTGTATTAGGATATAACCCCATCATAATTTGAGAAGCATCTATACTATATTTGTTGCTCAAATTGTTCCAGCTTTGGCCATTGGGAGCACTCTTAGGTGGCTCTTGTGGCCTCTTGACATCTCCCATCCCAAATTGTGGGATTTTTGTTTGCTCTGGACACTTCCTTCCTTTCTGGCACCACAAGATGCTCCAGGCTCATCTTGTGTCTTCACTGCCCCAGTCCTAGAGTCAGCCATTTCTGCTTTTATTGGAAAATGGTGTTAGAGACTGAGATCTGGGCACTAGGTATCTTCCGAGTGTTCTTAAAACGCTGGCCTAGGAGAGACATACCTCTCTCCTATTTAGGTTTCACCCGTGAGCACTTGTCCCAGGGCTGTGTTTGCATGGAAGGCCTGTTTGCATGGCTGTATAGTGGCTCCCAGGGACAGGACCACCCTTTGGAAAGGGGGCAGGGGCTCATGGTAGACCCCAGCCCATCTGCCTGTCTTGGGCTCAAGGGCCTTGGAATATCTGATTTTATTGTTTAACCAAGGATCGCTACCCCCACCCCTTTTTTGGTGCCATTGTTGGAACTCTGAGACCAGCGGACAGTTCTTTTTTTGTAAGTACATTACACCCAACTGAGCAGTTTCTTTTTGTGACCAGGTTCTTGTGTGGTGTGCAGGAGTATAACTGTAAAAGCCAATGGGAGAATAGGTACTTAGGGAACAAATACCTGTGGGGTTTTAGAAGAACATGTCAATATGTTTTCTTATAAATAGAAAGAAGAAAAATTTCTCGATTCTTGCTGCCTTGCTTTTGTTAATTGAGAGTTTTTCTTTGAGATAATTCACAAAAATTAGAAAATTAATATTATATCAGATTTCCCAAACTGAACTTGATGAATAATTATTTTAAGTTGCAAAAGGATCGGTGGTCAGCAGAATATAACATAGTGAGGCTTAGCGTTGGGCGGGAGGGAGGCAAAACTTTCTCAGATATTTTTCAGATATTCTAATGGAACTCAGGCCACACACACAAAAAGTTAGAGGTCGTTGTGTGAATAGAAATACCACTTGATGTGACTACCTCTTACAGATAATGAGTAGAAAGGTAAACTAAACAGCTGCTGTGTGAAGTTTTGGTCTTACCTAAGCTTTTCAGGTAAGATAAAGTTTGCTCCTAGTTTGTATTAATACAGATAACCCAGAACGTGAACTCCCTGAGGTTAGGGCATTTCCGCTGTATCTGCAGTGGGCGTCTCACTTACTGCCATGCAGGATAGCTTTGGTGACAGAAGGTTCAGAGGATTTGGCTTTCGGATTTGGCCTTCGGGCCTTTTAAGTTATTTAAATTTGTCTTTGTTTCTCCTAAGATGGGTCATGCTGTTAGCATACATATGTAAGGTGAGGTTAAGGCAAAGAACACAATCGTGGACGTTCTTCTCTATCTTGTGATTATTTGATGCAACTTGCCCATGTCCTCTTAGAGCTAGATGTTTGTTCAGTGAAGATCCACAGGTGTGTCATGCTGATGATTGATTGGACTTGGTGGCAGTTGGTTTCTTATTTCCTGGATGTACTTTTTGCTTGGATTACATGCTTTCGGTGCTCCTGGAAGTTTTCCTTGATTTTTGGAAATTGGAAATAAGGAATGATTATGCCGCTATACAAACCTGATTCTCCCAGGGACCTCATTCTGTAAGGGAACTTAAGAAGTGTTTGCTTGGTTGACCCCAGTGCACTGAGACTCTTGGGGTAGAGATGGAGAGTATAGGTGTGGGTTCTATACTGCCTGCCACCCCACCTTTTCTGTGGCAGATGTTAATTGATGTTGGCCCATCACCATGAGATAGCAACAGTGTCAAACCTGAATCACTGTGGTGTTTCTGGTAGATGGAGCTGGCTCCAAATAGTTAAACTGTTTGTCCTGGTTCTAATGGGTTTTCTCTTAGTACACAGTAAGAGGTGTGTACTTTTGTGTCTGTGTCTGCGTCTTCGTCTGTGTATGTGAGCATGTGTTTGTATACTTCTGAATCCAGTTATAAATCTCTGAAATCTGTATAGGGTTTTAGCAGATTCTGAGTTAGAGTTCCTATGAAGTTCTCCAAGTGTACACAAATCTGACACCCCTAGTTCTTCCGTAGAGCCCTTAGATGCAATCTCAACCCGACCCATCTCTCTGTCCCAGCTCTGCTTGTGTTTTTGTTGGGTTCTCTGTACATTAGGTACTGACCTCTTCTCAAATATTGGCTGATCCTGTCCTCATGTCATTCCTACCCTTTCCCCCCAATGTCCTTGCTTGCACTGGAACGCTGTATGGGCTCCAAGCTCTCTGGTTCAATCCAAGGGCCTGCTTTTGTCCACCTTGTGTCTAATTTTTCTTTTGCAATAAAAAGTGGCAAACACAAACTTGTGAAAAATAGTTTAAATTCTACATTTTTCAAGGAGGGGATTTTTTCACCTCTTTTATTTTGTTGGTTTGTTTGTTTGGCATAGACTTGAATAAAGCCCCTAAATGTGCATTCAAATAATAGTGCATTTTGTGTGATGAGCAAAGGGGGCAGAAAGTTGATGCTTTAAGGTGATAACACAGGTACTTCGTATGTGGTAACAAAGCAGTTTCCTGAAATTGAAGAGAAGTTAATGGCCACATTGTGAGTGCAGCTTGGAAAATGTTTGCCAGGACAAATCTGAAAGCTAAGATACTTTGTTTTAAGTCCATCAAAATGGATTTAAAAACAAAACAAAATGCCCAAACATTGAAAGTGTAAATTGTAGCAGTAATCGAAATAGGATTATTTCTGCTTTTGATCTAGTAGCTAAGAGTAGAGAAATACTTGGTTTCAAAGCCAGGCTCTTTCACCTATAAATGCTGAGAATTTAGGCAAATTCTTACCTTTTCTAAGCATCTTTTTCTTCATCAATACAATAATAATAGAAATAGCAAGCTAGGATTTCTGCGAATGAGATTGTGCATATAAGTGCTTAGTATTCCTAGATTCCCCACAACCCCGTGAGGTTTAAAAAATTGTTAATATTAATGCTGTTCATTCATTGAGTGCCTAATATTGACCAGGCCTCATGGTATATGCGGGGCTCACATTTGTGAGCCCACAGGATTCTAGAGCACCCTCAATTTATTATCTTCCAGAATTCCAGTGGATGACAACATCCTAGCTTGTTCTCTGGAGTCATATTTGTAGTTTCTATTCTGGCTTGTGTTTCTTGGCCTTTTTTCTTTTAACATTCAGACTACCAGCATGGGATCAAAGAATCTAGAGACAATAGCCAGCGGCTTGCATGCAGATCTGAGGCTTATTCTTGAATTCATTCTTGTCTTAAATACACAGACTTGATTGTGTACTGGGCATTTACCTAAGCAATTGGGTCCACTGTCGAACAAAACAGACGAAAAGATTCCTGTACATGGACAACCACATAACAAACTAAGCTATAGTAAATTTACTGTATTAATAGATGAGACAGTGCTAAGTGCTGTGGGGGAAACAGTGAACAGAGCAGATTTATGCCTCTTCTGTAGGGTTGTGTGTAATTTTGTGTTGTTTTAAACCAGGGCACCCATCAGAATCACCTGGGGAAATTGTTTAAAAAGTCCCAGGCTGTCTGGGGGTAGGCCTTAGCTTCCCCAGAAAATTTAGATGTTCTAGAAGTAGGGGGCTGTAGACTGTTGCATCATTGATGTTGGTTAAGAATGTTGGCTCTGCTGCTTGAGGATTTTGGGCTCAAATCTGACTTTGCCACTTAGCAGCTGTTTGGGCTTGGGCAGGTTGTTGGCCTGCCTGTGGTGTAGGCTATTCATTTCTGCAGTGAAGGTACCACAGTACCCCCTCAGGCTTCTGGGACTGAATGACTCCTTTCACACAGAGTCCTTGGAGCAGTCCTGCCTGTGACTGCCCCTGCTGGAGTCAGTAGTGGTCCTACACTCACAGCCACTGTCCACAAGGGGTAAATGGTCCTTGTTTCGCCCCGTCACAGGTCACTGGGCCAATGTTTTACTTCTAAATGGTACTTATTTAGGCAAGAGTATTCAACTTGTGTAATAAACATAATCTTAGAATTAAGCAATAATATTCGCTTGTGAATTAGCTTAATCTTAGAATTAAAACAATTAGGATAGTCAATGGGTCTTCCTATTTCTCTTTTCTTTAATTTTGGTTAAGTTTTTATTTAACAGGAGCTTAAACAACAAACATATAGTTATAGGTAAAAGTATAGATAATGATTTAAGGTTGTGAAAGAATGAATTGAACACATAAAGAAGTTTTAAAAAACAAGTGACCAAGGGATAGATAAACTGATCAGTGGAACAGAATAGAGAGCCTAGAAATAGACCCACACAATTATGCCCCACTAGTTTTTGACAAAGGCGCAAAAACAGTTAGATGGAGGAAGGACAGACTTTTAAGAAGTGGTCCTGGAACAATTGGGCATCCGCAGGCAAAGTGAAAGAAATGAACCTCAATACCAGCCTCACAACTTGAACAAAAATTAATTTAAAATGGATCACAAATTTAAATAAAAATGTGAAACTGGAAAACCTTTAGATGAAAACACAGGAAAAAATGGCTGAGCTTCTTAGACTTGACACCAAAATCATACAAAGATAAATTAGACTTGATAAAATAAGAAACTAATGCTCTGAGAAAGACCTGCTAGGAGGATGAAAGACAAGCTACAGACTAGGAGAAAATATTTGCAAACCACTTATCTGACAAAAGGGCTGGTATCTAGAATAAAGAACTCTCAGAACTCAACAGTAAATAAACAAATAATTCAATTAGAAAGTGGGCAAAAAATATGAACAGATATTTTGCCAAAGAGGAGATATGGGGGGCAGGTAAGCATATGAATAGATGTTTAATATCATTAGTTATCAGGGAAATGCAAATTAAAACCACAATGAAATATCATTCCACATCTATTAGAATGGATAAATAAAAAATAGTGACACCACCAATTGCTGACGAGGATGTACAGAAATTGGATCTCTCATCCACTGCTGGTGGGAATGTAAAATGGTGCAGCCACTCTGGAACACAGTTTGGCAGCATTTTATAAAGCTAAACATGTACTTGCCATATGGCCTAGTAATCACATTCTTGGGCATTTTTCCCAGAGAAATGAAAACTTATGTTCACACAAAAACCTCTACACAAAGGTCCATGGCAACTTTATTTGTAATAACCCAAACCTGCAAACACCCCAGATGTCTTTCTGCGGGTGAAAAGTTAAACAAACTGGCCCACCCCTAAACAAACACTTGTGTCATGGAAAACTAAGCATCAGTGACACTGAGTGAACAGCTGATGATACATGCTGCCACTTAGATGACCTTGGGGGCATTGTGCTGAGTGCAAAAAGCCACTCTCAAAAGGTCATATGCTGTATAATTCCATGCTTGTAACTTTCTCGAAATGGTGGAACTGTAGATGGAGTACAGGTGGGTGGTTGCGAGGGGACTGGGTGTGATGGGAGGGTGGGTGTTTCTAAAGGGGCAGCACGAGACCGCTCCTTGGTGGCGATGGAGCAGTACAGGGATCTGTCTACACATGGCGTCAGATGCACAGCACCACACACAACACATACGCACTCAGGCAAAAACTGGAGAAATCTAAACGAGGCCTGTAGTCTTGTTAGCAGTATTGTTCCAGTATTACTTTCCTACTTTTGGTATTGTACTACAGGTTGTATGATGTCCCCACCGGGGACACAGGACTTGATGTACTTCTTTTGTCATTTCCTGTGCATCTTTAATTATTTCAAAATGTATCGGTTAGGGTTTAACCAGAAAGAAGCAGAACCAAGAGGAGATACATATCTCTGAGAGGGAGAGACAGACAGAGCGAGTCAGTTTCCCCATGAAAGATTTATCACTCAGGATTGGCTTACACAGTTGTGGGGGCAGCCAAGCATGTCTGAAGCCTGTAGGGCAGGTAGACAGGAAGGGGAGATGGTGGTCAGCTGGCAGGAGCTATTTGGAGTCTCCAAGACCAAGGAAAGCCTAAACCTTCTTTTCACAGTTTAATCTGATAAGGCCAGCCCCACCCAGCATAATCTGTCAAACGAATAACTTAACATCAGCTTATTAGGACTTTTAATCACATCTGCAAAATCCCTTCACAGCAGCACCTAGATTAGTGTCTGACTGAATGACTGGGGCCTGTAATCCAGTTGAGTCAAGAAACTTAATATTGTGACAGTTTTTTATATCAACCCTCAGATAACTACTACATTCTTCTTAATGTGATATGGATATTCCATAATTTTTGAAAAATGAAATATTCTTCTGTACAATTTGAGGCAGACATAAATGGCATTAGTTGAAAGGGTGTCATTTCTGGCTTATAATATTGATAATTTAAAAACACAACTGACTCATTGTTCTTTAAATGTTATAATCTAAATACCATCATCCATTTAAAAAATCCCATGAATAAGCTTTTGACAGACAAATTTTACATTGTTTCTTTGCTTTTTAAACTATGATTTTCATTTCTTTTTCCTCACAAAATTTCATCCTGTCAACCAGGCTGTCATACTACTTTGCAACAGAATTAGGGATAGAAATTGAAGCAGAAATATTTGTTTTTTGTAACCAGAAGGCCCCAGGGGTTAAAAAAAAAAGATCTTGTATGTTGAGTCCTCATAATAATTAGTAGTACACAAAACAATGTAAGTGTATTACTCATTTATAACGAATTCTTAATAACCCAATATTGTGACTGTATTCTTGAGATGAATTTAGATTTAATTTTAGTTAATTCCTGAACCCATGAATGATAATGACTTATCGCTTAAAATGAGGAGGGTTCAGCATTGGTTCTACTTCTCTTTTTAGTTTTTAGAAAGTTCTAAGAAACTTTGTTTCCATAAGTAAATATGTGGAAGACGAAGGAGTCCCTCAGTTCTTTAAGTTACATGCCAAAAATTGTAGTGGTCTGTCATCAGAAATTATTTTTGATGATCTGTGAGCTGAATATTAACCTAGGTCTTGTCAATTTTGTTGAAAACAAAGAATTGTGGAAAAATAACTCACTGAAGGGTTTTCCAGTCAGTCAGTAGAGGCATTGCCACATTTCAGACTAGTCCTGTATTTGCACCTTAGGTGTTCATTTCCTCGATAGACAATGCACCTGAGTCTAATTAGAGTGAGGTAATTTTTTTTTTTTTTTTCAGTGGGAAAAAGGGCTTTGTGAAATGGAACAAACAAACACATTGACCAGAGGAGTTCTCTCAAGGAGAATCATTTTTAGAAAAGTACATTCTGGAAGGCGAGGATCTGGAAATTGAGTTGCTAAGAGCTGTCCACCCCTAGGAAACTTTAAAGTCTTTGGGTACCTCTAGTGCTATGTTTATTCCAGCTCGAAGCTTGTTGCCTCAGAACATTATTTCCTTGATCTTAATCAGAATCTTTAGGGGAGAAAGGCATATTTAGTCAAACGACTTTGCCAGATGGGCATGAATACATTTTAATCTATTTCCTGCAGAACTTCTCAGACCTGTGATGTCGTAATGTCCATTAGGGAACCGCTGTCTACTCAGCAGAACCATCCTTATTAAGCTGCTCATGGAACGAGAGGAAATGGGAACGGGCACGTATATGGGATCCTAGGGGACGCTAGTGTTACATGGAATACACTTTGGGAAGTGCCAAACGCATGCAAACTATTTTGTCTCTTGTTTTGATATATGAGAAGCATGAAATCATCAGCTTGTATGTGACCACAGTACCAAGTCAGAGAGAGGTCACCTGGATTATTTGTGAGACCTGACCCATGGACAGGTCGTCAGGTTTGTTGGGTGACTTTGAGTATCACGAAAGAACAAGTAGAATAATTGAAAAAATAATAATAATACCTTTGAGTGAAATGCAGTTTATCATGCTCTTGTTTTTGAAGAACAGCCTGTGACCCTGCAGTTTACATGGGCAGAAAGCTATTTCTGCCCAGATTTTGGAAGGGGGCTTAAGAGCCCTAAGGCTCTGACAGTGGGCTAGATTTTCATGTGTTGGTTACATGAAATCTTCTCATGGAAAAGCAGTGTTTCCCCAGAGTTGTATTTTGGAGAGTGAAATCCAAGAATGACACTTTTTTTCAGGTAATAAACTATGTGCTTCAAGTGCTCATTCTCACACTCTAACCTCTAGAACAAAGCAAATTCTAAATTTTCCTGGGGCTGCAAGTGCTGAGGGCTAGAGGATTAAGAACCGAGAGGTCTCTGTGAGCGTGGCCTTGAGAAAGGCTGTTGGCTCCTGGTGGGCATACAGCGCTTCCTTTAGGACAGTGCCCGGTGAGGGCTCAGTTCTCTTTCCTGTGATCATTTTCTGTTAAAGTGAAACCCAGAGGCCCTCTGGTCATGGCTCCTGCCCTCTCCCACTGGAACTTGGAGGTGCTCAGTACTGAGTGGCCCACCCACAGCCCCTCTACTGTGTTTGCCTTTTCTTTCCAGAGCAGCATGAACACTTTGGGATGATGCTGATAAGTAGAGCAGTTATGAAAGCCTAGGTTTGTCATGTAGGACTCTCTTGGGATGGAATGAGTAAAAATATTAAGCTGTTTTTTATGTAGACATGCTACTTCGGAAACCTTATTAACTGTGCATAATAACAACTTGACATCTCGATCTATTTTATATAAAGATTAAAATATTCCTAACTCAACTTTTCTGTGTTATCCCATTGTGGAGATTGAGAATGCCAACAATGAGGAAGGTTAAACTTTACTTAAAAAAACCCTCATCTCCAGTCTATTCTTTGCCCAGTATAAATGGTATATTACTTTAACTGTAGTTTCTGCTTGGGGTCACCTTTCCCCCTTCGTGCCTGTCATTAGGAGCTGACTGTATTAAATTACTCTTATGCACTCTTACAATGAATGTTGTTGTTTTAAGGTCTTCTTTTTCTTTGTGATTCTTTTGTTCCCTAGCGTCGTCCCCCAGACTACAGTAATACTCAACAGTGATCGGCAGAACGCCATTGTAGCCAAGATGGAAGACCCCTTGAGCAACAGGGCACCGGATTCCCTGGAAAATATCATTAGCAAGTCAGTAGCCACACCCCACCTTTCACTGCCACTGCCACCATGATGCGTCCCCTTGGGGACAAATCAGCATTCCAAGCCGGGCACAGTCGGGCCTTTCTGTCCTCACGTGGGTTGTACACACTAGGCACCACCCACGGTTCTTTGTGGTGGGGAGGGCTGTGCCATGCTGCGGGCCCAAGTCCCAACAGATGAGCTGGATAAGGGCGAGGGGTCAAGGGAGAGAGGGCGTTTGGGATTGTCGTGTCCAGTGTAGCATGGTATTGGGACATTGTGCTGTGTTTTCACAACAGTCAGCCCAGCCCTTATCCTCTTTCCAGATCATGGCTTATTCATACCTGTCTGCCGGTCTGTCCAGCACATCAGGTCAACAGACACCCTTGTGTAACTTTGCTAAGTAGTGGAGGTATTTCGAGGCGATGGCTTTTTCCTCATACCTCTTTCTTTTGAGCCATTTTGAATTTAACCTTTGTCAGAAATGGGAATGCATAGAAAGCATTGTTACCTCCCTTGTGTGACATGAAGTCCGCTGCAGATGGCCCTGCCTAGCAGTCTGGGCTCAGCATTTCCTGATAACATGCCCCCAAAGGGCTGCTGGCTTTTTGTTTCCTGTCCGTGTCCTCACCAGGCTCTGATCTGCCTTTTCTCTCAGTCTCTGGTGCAGATTGTTCTCCCACTAGCTGTGTTCCGTTTTCTTTATTATTGTAGCCCAGGTCGTAGTCTTAAGAGCCCAGCTGGGCTGCTGAGGGCCTGCGCGTTGGGATGAAGGGGGAGAAGGTGGTGAAGTCCGAGTGTCTGGGTGTCAGAGGCTGAGGCGGTCCGGCCAGTGGCGAAGAGGCAGGGTCAGGCATGCCTCACATGTGGCTCAGGCGGGGTCAACCATTGGAGCCTGAGCCTTTATGAGCCAGGTCGGCTTGGACGGGCCTCTATGGAATCAAGTTCAGAAAGTGTAGCTCTCTCCTCTGGGCAGGGCCAGGATTTGAAACACATTTTGATGTGTAGACAGGGAAATTGTGCTTCCCTTCCCTTTCTTAGTGCTTAGCTGTTCACGTGAAGGGATGTTGCAAGGGTTGTGAAAAAGGCAAGTAGCACATCTCCGGATGCTCTTTTTCCTGAGCACTTTTTAGAGCTGGCCTGTGTCCTATTTTTCTGGCGGTATTTCGTTGCTCTGTATCAGGACCCTTGGTGGGGTGAGACTATCCCCTAGAAGATCTTGACTGGCTTTTTAAACCCACTTTAGTGGTTTTTGTCAGTGGGAATGATTCAGAGAGATAACTGCATTTTCAAAGACTGAGTCATTTCTAGAATGTCTAACAGTGTGGAGTGGATTGGGTCAATGGAAGTCTCTAGGCATACTTTCTCTTGAGTCTTTCCTTTGACATAGTCTTAAAAGTTAGTCTTGTACGACTGTCAACATTTTGTAGGTATATCTCTGTGATCAGAAAGCAGCATTTAGACCTTGAGTCACAGCGAGCTGTGATTTTACCTTGTGATATAAACATTTTTTAAACATCTAAAATGTTATACAGTTTCTTTCAACTCCAGACCATTTCCTGGTATTAAATTGCTATTAATCTTAGTAGAAGGAGCTGCCTGGGAAGACTTGTGACCCGCTGCTCCATGTGAAGTTAGAGTCTGATAAGGGAAGGCAAGAAGAACATCTCAGTGACTCAGCGCTAGTCTCTGCTTGTCGCCTGTGCTGCTCTCACAGCATCGCTGGTGTTTTTCTCCCCGCTCAGCGCAGTTCCTGGGCGTCGGCAGAACACCATTGTGGTGAAGGTGCCAGGGCAAGAAGACAGCCACAACGAGGACGGGGAGAGCGGGTCTGAGGCCAGCGACTCCGTTTCCACCTGTGGACAGTCGGGAAGTCAGAACATCGGGAACAACGTCACGCTCATCACCCTGAACTCAGAAGGTGCGCGCACAAAACCTTTCCTTTGCCTGAGCGGCAGTAGCTGCAATTTTTTCCCCCAGTTTTGAAATAGTAATATATGTTTATTGTTTTTAAAAAGTGATAAAATATGAACATGATGAAGAAAGTGAAAATAACCTAAAAAATTCCACATCCAGAGAGCTCTGTAAACCTTCTGGGCTTTTTTTATGTAAACATGTGCACTGATTTATGATTTTATAACTCACTTTTTACCACTGCATAGTAGAAGTCTTTCCACATTAATACAGGTTTACATAATTGTTTTCCATCAGTTTCACTTATTTAATCAAATTCTGGAGGCTTTCCAGTGATGGGCAGTTGTAATTTTTATAATCAGTGATATAACTAGTAGTCGGCTGACTGTCTTAGATGATAGGTCTCTCCATGGCTCTCTGATGAGGCCTACGGTGGACTCTCGGAGGTGATTGCACATTCACGCTGGGTCCATGCCACGAGCTGTGCCGCCTCTTCCAGTGAGATTTAGAGGGAACTGCATGGTGTGGCCATTAGCCTCTAAGTGGACCCATTTCACCTATTCTGGAATTTCTGTCCCTCTTTCTCTCTCCTGCCACGGTCTAAGGTGCACTTTCACCTGGCCCTAAGTCTGTATAATCGGCCTGGTGTACCCATCTGGCATCTTTGTTGTGCCTTTGGGGGCTAACTGAATGCTTCTCACACAGGACTTATTATAGCGTGGAGAGAAGCAAGAGAACTCCGACAAATTTAGTATTGTTACAGAGTTCAAAAGCCTATAATTTGTTTACTAATAAGAACTCATGAGGTTTTTGTGCTTCACCATCTGAGTCGTTGATTTTTCCTAAAAACACGAGATAGATAGGTTTTTCTACTTGTTAGCATATCTGAAACATTGAAAACAATGTTTTTCTCAAAATTTGGTTCACTTCTAACATAAACTGCTAGGAGTAGGCTGTCAGTAAGGGAGAGGGAGAAGATAATTAAGGGTAAACTTTTTTTTACAATCGAGCTCTGATTTACATGTCATAAAATTCACGGTCTTAAAGCGTACACTTACATGGTTTTAGTATATTCACAAAGTTACACAACCATCACTGCTATCTAATTCCAGAATGTTTTCATCACCCCAGAAAGAATCCCCATAGTAGTCACTCCCATTCTCTTTTCTCCCAGCCCCTCGCAACCACTAACCTGCTGTTTGTCTCTCCAGATTTCCTATAAATGGAACCATATAATGTCATCTATGTTGTAGCAGGCACCAGTATTTCGTTCCTTTTTATGGTTGAATAATATTCTACCATATGGATAGACTGCATTTTGTTTATCCATCTGTTGATGGACACTCGGTTGTTTCCACTTGTACCTGCTGTGCATAGTGCTGTGGTGAACATTTGCGTACAGGTTTTTGTGTGGTTGTACGTTTTCATTTTTCTTGGGTCGATTGATACCCGAGAGTAAAATTGCTGGGTCAGGGCATCTAGTTTTTTTACGCATTAAATTTTAGGCAAAGATAGGTGCTACTGATTTTGTCCTCATGGATATTGAATGAAATCACATTTGCAGAGAAAACTAATTGTTCTTACTCTTTTTCCATGTTGATTATGGATAAACACCCACCAGGTCTGGCTACCCACTTTAGGCCTAACGTTTGTTTGGTTTAAACTGCATCAGCTAAGGAACATAACATTTCATAATTTTGGGAGAATCTGGGGTTATAAAAGCAAAACGTTTCAACTTTTAAAATTATGTTTCTTAATGCAATATGATTATTGTGAAATAAATTTCAGTGGGGGAAACCACAGACTGACATGAAAATGAACATACAAAAAGGAATCAAAGTTTGGGCTTTTATTAATATATTAATATTTGTAAAAAAATATGGATTTTTTTGGTATATGACTCTAAGGTCTTTAAATGTAAGATGATACACTTTATGTAAAACATTTTTCTTTAGCAAAGCCTTTGGGCAAAGTTTTTTTACCACATTTAAAACTAATTGTTTTCATTAAGCATAACTGATACACAACACAAGTTGTTAGGATTGGGTCAAATTAGAGAAATTTTTCTGATTTAAAATTTTACTTCATTTTGAAGAGGAAGTTATAATTCAGGACCATTCTATTTTACCATTCTGTTAGGAGGAAACATTTTGTAAAAAATCTGTTTTCCTGACAGTGTCCTTGGGAATGTCTCCCCCAGCAGTTTCAGTGTTTTAAGAATCAGGTTGAGCTGCCTTAGCTGGCACAGTGGTTTGGAGTAAGATGATGCAGAGACGGATGGAGTCGTCTTTGAAGTGACTGCTGTGTATGTAAAAAAGCTAATCCATTAATGTCTCTTGTATCAGATTTACTGTCGACCTGTGGTGGCATCATCTGTTAAACATTTCTGTGAGATTTATGAATGCACTGAGAAGCGGATTAGCTGTTTCCCTGTGGCGTCCTCCCCCAAGACCAGAACAACTTGCTCAGCTGGGGAGAATGTCAAGTCAGCTAGTTTATATTAGAGAAGCATTATTAATATGCAAAGAGCTAAAGGGCCATAGGCTCGTCTTTAGATTGAGTCATTTCAGTTCCTGATAAGAGCCCAGAGCTGCAACAAGACAAATTGTTCTTATCTTCTTATAAAAATATTTAAGTGCCTGAAGTTTTAGAGAACCACAGGTTTTAAAATGGTTACTTCTGAAGAATTCCAAATGGTTTGCATGAATTGACATGCTGTTTTATATGAAATTTAGAGTTACTTTATTATACTGCAAAGGTACTGTGTCATTTTAATCCAGTATTTTGCTTAGGTGATTCCATCTGTCATGACATAAACTCCAGTGGAATAAGGAAGAAGTGTTAACTGTTGAGAGCAGTGGATGACAGTAAACTTATTTCTTAGTTCTTGCTCCTATCTTCCCTTGGAGGTTTTGGTCTTGTGTACTTCTCTGTTAATACTGAAAGTGTGGTGGGTATAATCCTTCAAAGATTAAGCCGGCTAATTGAGTTAGAGAAACAAATTAGCAAAAAATGGACCCAAAATGGGATCTGTTAATTAATAAAGGGATTTAGTTAGCTTCTTAACACAGAATTAAGTTCCTGCAGTTTATACATTTGATAATTCTTATAAAACTTGACTAATCCTATGTATAAAAGGTTGGGTACTTAATTTTAGTGGGGAAGGGTTGTACTTCAGGTATAATTGAATTACTACCAGAGATTGCCCTCATGAATGTTCCAAAACCCCAGTAAACTAACTTATATGGTAAGTATCTGTGATGTGCTCAGTTGGGGTGATGAAATGCAGTCTGGAAAACCAGTTCATTCAGTTGTGAAGGGTGGTCAGTCATAGTAACAGGAAGCTGAGACATGTTCTTTGAGATGTTCATGGTCCAGGGACTAGGAAAGAAGATTAATACAAATTGGCTGTGTTCACAAAACATCAGCCGTACATACATCAAGAGGGAAGTTTAACAAAAAACACTTAAGAATTTATTTCCATAATTTATTTTACACAAACTTTTTTGCATACTTTTTTGTGTGTGTGATAACATTAAAACACATTTTACCAAAATCATAAATTGGCTGCTAAGAAGAATAGGATTTCAGACAGGTCCGTGACCAAAATAAAATTAATAAAGAGGAACTAGTATAAGAATGTCAGTGGATTTTTGAGCACTATCATACAGTAGATGCCAAGCTTATGCTAGATCCGAGGAAGGGTGTTCTAGAACAGAATGGACAGCATATGACACTGATTAGGGAGGTCCAGTCTGTGCCCAGTGGTTCCCTCTCTTTTATGCCAAGGAGTGCCCTTTGACACTTGCTTTAGTCATGGTTCAGCTCATGATGACATCCCTGCTAAGCGGGCAGGAGTTCACAGGGACAGAGGCCCATCCGGTCCTGCCCTGCAGTCCAAGACTTGACCTCTCAGTCTGGGGCCGTCCCAGCCTGAGTCAGTGGTGTGGTCATTCAGTTTCTGTGGAATGTGCTCACAGTGGCGGGAAAAGAATTAGCTCCAGAACCAAAAACCATTTGTTTTTTTTTTTCTTTTTCTTATATCATCATCCTATATGTAACTCAGCCCTCTTGATTTGCCAGATTATCAGTTTGTGTATAACTGAAAGATATCATCACATCTCTCCCCAATAAGCGTGGGTGTTTGGGCTACAGATACAAAGTTAACCTTGTCTAAAACCAGAAAGGTGGGCAATCAGTTTTTATGAGGTAGCGTGTTAGCAACACTCACTGGCGGTGTCACATAGGAATGAGGTTCACAGTCCGAATGTCAAGACTTTAATTTATAAAAGCTCAGAAATTGGTGCCAGATTCTACATACCAAGTGAGCTGGTGCTGGGAGGACCGGTCCAACAGGGCATGTTTTGAAAAGCCTCATTTGGTTCATTCCTAGCCTGGTCTCTCTCCAGCCTGTGGGCTGCTCTGGTCCTCACTTTTGGCACCTTGTTCATTACTTTGAAAAGCCGCAGCCCTTCTCCCCGGGCTCATCCTTTCTCTCCAGAGTCAATTTAATACTATTTTGAAAATAACTCATAAGCATCTCATGTTCCATGTACTAATGTTTGAGTCAACACATTTTCCAAAGTAGTTTCTATGATTCTGACCAGCCCCGCACCTCCAAAGGCACAGGGGATGCATAGTGTGGTGCATCAGGCAAAAGCTTAGAGGCCTCCCTTGTAACTTTTTCTAATTGTTCCTTTTTAAATCCACAGAAGCATTTGTGTTTTTAATGCTGCATGACATGTTACCACTAATGTGTTAGATGTAGCAGCATGAAGTTTCATCCTATAACCCGAAGAACCCAAATGAACTTGGAAGCAGATCCAAGTTCATTAGGATTCTTGGGGTTATAGGACCAATATCTCTGTTTTCTTCCCGGCTGTTGGCCTGAGACTGTGCTCAGGTTCTTACCCTGTGGCCCCTCCATCTTATAATGGAGCTCTTCTCTTATGTCAGGTCCCCATGACCCTCAAACATCTCCATCGTCCCCCTCTGCCACTAGCACAGAAAACTCTGCTTTTATAAGGCTCACATGATTAAGTCAGGTCCACCTGGAGAATCTCCGCCACCCTCAGGTCAACTGATCAGTGGCTTTAGTGATACCTGTGAGATCCTTTTGCCATAATCATGGGCAGAGGTCATGGAATCATCTTAGAATTCTGCCAACCACATATACTGGACGTGCTGGCTTTAGTTTTGGCATTGTGTGTGTAGCTGTCTGTTGTTCTGGATTCTGAATGTGTACACAGGAGAGTCCTACAGCAGGCTTTTCAGTCTTCTAACACCCGATTCCTTTGGGAAACATGAAAGATGTGAATGATGGAAAATTCAGAACAAATGAAATATCATACTGATCTGTGTTTTTTCAGAGTGCACGTTTCATCTTGTGTTACGAGATGTCCTTTAACTCCTACCCCTGCTCTTGCTCAGTGACACCGGCTGCTCTCCTGGGGAAGTCTTGGAGTGAGTCAGGCCCCAGCTCTCTCCACACCTCCTCATGGACGTGGTGGAAACCCTGAGTTCTTTTATAGGAATATTTCAGAGAAGGGAATAATCATCATTATGGTTCTCATGAGATAATTGATAGTGAAAAAATGTAAAAGCAGAAGAATTGTGCACATAATTTAAATTGCAGCCCACCTTTGTCTGCAGAAGTTCAGACTGGTGCAGGACATGAATCATAGGGTCAGGGTATGCTGAGGCTGTAATTTAGATCTTTCCCTCTGTTCAGGTGGTCGTTAGCCATCAGGGCATCAGGGCTGCCCATTTATAGTGAACTCAGGCTCGTGGCTGGTACGCAGACTACTTCAGGGATGGTTGGATAGTTTTCTCCCTTTAAGAAATATTTGAGTATTACTAGTAAAATCTTTATAATAGAATTGTTGATAAACATCCCACTCAAACAAACAAAAACAAACCAGAAATAGCCCATCCCAGAAAATCATTTTAAAAGAAAACAGTAGAACGTACCATTTCTAAATCGAAATCTGTGTAACTTTGTAGTTTATGGAATGTGAATCTCATAGATTTCTAAAATTCTCAAATCCTCTTTCATGTAATTATAAAATCCCAATTTCAAAGAAAGACGACCTTCAGGAGGCCACCTTGTTTTCACAGTTGTCCTCTCAGTACGTCGCCATTCATGCGGTTCGGGACACGTCATGCCTTTCTCTTCTCTTTAATCATTCTGTCCCCACTTCTCATTCCAAATATTCATTAAATGTCCACTAATACATGGTTGGGATAAAGATCTTTTTGAAGCATCTATATATGACATCATGGATATTTAGCTAGCAGATGGCCAGAGTTGACATGTTATGACAAATGTAGCTTTATTTTTACATAAATAAAACAGCCCCCAGGATCCTGGAATACCCCAACACATGATTCTTTTATGGGACAGATAATTTTAAGTAGTGGAACAATAAATTACACACAGGATTCTTACTGTCCACCTCAGGTGGAAGAAATTATTTGCAGTTCCAGCGAATCCATGTCCTAGCTCTGGAAACACTTTGGGCCATGGTGTATGTATATAGTAATGCAGCCTGGGCTGAGATTTCCTGTTCAGTGAATTCTATGTGGCTTTATTTTGTATTACCATTGGTATTTGAAACCATTTCTTCCAGTTTTTGCAGTTTGTTGCTTTTCAAATGCATAAACACTTTAGGCAGGCTTTTACAAAAGCCAGATGAAAATTAATTTTAGGTATAGATGGAAAATACAACCTGACACCAGCTCATGACCATGAATCTGCTCTCTAAAGACTTGCCTGGAGATGGTGGAGGCCAACCTTGAGGAACTAAATTGACGTGAACTTGGTTGTATTATAGAACTGATACTACATTCTAAGTCTTCCAGCAACTCTGAAACATTTAGTGAATCGTAAAGTATTGCCTTATTTTGGTTTGTTTGTTATCCTTTTTGTAGTGACTGAGATAGGTCATTAGTCACCTCTCATTGCTACAGAGAACTGAATACGTTGTCTCAGTAATAACTAATGGACCACCTGTGACAGGCAGCTCTAAGCAAGGGTGTGAGGACTTTCTGGGGGCAGAGGCAGCATAACCGGAACCCATATGTGTATCCAAGCAGCATGTTTGCAGGAAGTGGGCACTTGCTCCCAGGCCCTTGCCCCATCAGAACTGCCAACACCGTGGGACACCACAACTCTGAGATGGCTGGTGGGTGGGACACCATGGGCAAAACCACATCGTTTTTGGAAAGAGCTGAGGTGGCGTATTAGGCTTAGTTGGTACAAGACGGCATTTGGAATGGCTGATAACCTTCAAGACTGTCTAGCCTTGTACTTTATGAGGTCATTCCCATTCAAGATAAGTGCAGTGCCGCTGTCCACAGATAATTTTAGTAATGGCTTTTGCTGTTTATGTAGTGAGTCAGCTCAGCTGTCCACGTTTGCTCAGCAGAGAGCCCCGAGTTGCAATAATACACGTAAAGTACTGGTGCTGAGTAAATATTGTCTTGTCTTTGCCCCATGCGATCAACTCTCATCCTTGGAAGAGAGATTTGTTCAAGTGTAGGCCTGGGGATGGCAGAGTGACTGGGAACCAGGGCTGACTGGCA
>NW_006494614.1:62376223-62411705 GCF_000325575.1 Pteropus alecto
GGGCTGACTGGCATTGTCAGCAGTAATGGGCGTCATGATCTCAGGAGAATGTATGTGTGTGTGCATGTATGTCAACAGGTGGGAAGGAAACATAACAGCAACTGATTGTGTTTCTTTGTTTAAACTTGACGGCCATGAGAACTTGGTCCTTTTCATCTCAGTGCTTCGTCCTGTTCATTTCATTTTCCTGGCACCAAAATAGAACCTCAACACAAGTATGTGTATTCCCAACTGTTTTAATGGTAAGAAAATTCAAATTACTGCTGAAGGGCTTTCATTGTAACAGGTTTTTTAGAAGTGCCAGTTAATTTCATTGAAGATTCAAATGATTGGAATAGAAAGCAAGTTTATTTTTCTTATAATTTGACTGGTAGTTTTCAAATAAAGCTACTGAATCTTTCTATTGTTTCAGATGCCAAAACTGGACCAAGCGATTTTAGTAAAATAAATACATCCTTTCTGAATTGTCAAAAGGCGAATTTCTCAGTTTCTCAAATATTTATGTGGGCAAGTACTCTTGTCTTGTTTTCCATTTGAAAGACCTGATTCATTGTCACTGGTGAGAAGCAGAGATCCAGACTGGGCTCTGGCTCAGAGTCAGAGGTGAGTTAGGGCTGAGGATTTATTTCCAGGGGAGCAGAGCTGAGTCAGCAGGTGTGCCTGGCATGACCCGGATGAGAAATGTGCAAGGAGAGAGATGAGCCTCTCTCCTTGCCAAGGGGCTCAGAAGTGCTGCCTGTCTCACCAGAGCCCCGTGGATGGTGATGGTGGAGCCCTGGTCCTCTCTTCCCTCTGAAATGAGTCCCCTATTCCCATGGCAGTGATTTTTCACCTTTGTGTTGGGCAGAATTGCTGCAGCCTGTATTTCTTGACCACTTAGCCTGGGCTTCTTGCTTGAGAGATGACCATACAACTGCAATTCCCAGAGTGTTTAAGTGCAGTTAGGAATGAGTAGGCTATACATGGATTATTTAATGCTTTCTCAAATCTTTAGATACTTGCTTGAAACAAAGTTTCTGGGTAATGTCCTATGTTATCAGAGAAATTTAAGCCATTATTTTCTGGAGTAATAGTGGAGAGAAAATAAGGAAAGTTAATTATTAGATTAATTTACTTTTTTTGGTGGGGAGGGGGGGAGCAATATTCCCTGAAATAATAACTACTGTAGTAGTTTAAAATGACATCTTTCATCCTTCAGAATTTTCTGGTTACATTTCCTGAAGTTTGTCTGCTTAGCACTGAGGACAAGCTTGCGTCCATAGGTAGGCCTCCGCAGGCAGCAGTGGAAATGTTGAAGCTGACTTCCTAATGGTTGGCCCAGTGAGGAAACAGCCCTAGAGGGTCCTCTGAGCCCGTGCAGGCAGCCTCACCTGCCCTTCCCAGTTCGTGTTTCTCGTGCTCCATGTTGGACACATTTGCTTTCTCAGCTGAGAAGCCGATGCTACAGTTTTCATCACATCGTGCTCTTTGATTTTCTTTCTATAACACTGTTAGCAGCGATGTCTATCAACCCTGAGTAATTTCTGATTGATTAGTCAGTCTTACCGATGATTAATTTTTTACATAAAATGAGTCTTTTTGTAATTTTTTTTATTCATTTAGCATCAAGTTTTGCTTTCATAAGTTGAATAGATGAAGTCACTTTTCCATTCTTCTTCTTGAATCAGTTTGCAAATATCTGCCTTTACGTGGGTGTTTCCTGCGTCCATGTAAATGGAATGTCACAGCACCAGCCTTCTGGCATGTTATCTTGGCTGTTGCTGGAACCGTGAGGCTCTGCAATGGGTGATATTTGGAAGAAGGATGGCCCTTCCTCCCACATGTCATTGTTTGAGCACCAGGGTGGAGTACAAGGTTTGGACAAGATGAAGTGCTCTTAGCACAGGTGTGTGAGCATCAGAAGCCGCCTTGCTTCTGGACCCTCCCCCACAGCCTGTGATTTGAGAGGTTGGGAGGGCTTAGACACTGAGGTGCCAGCAGGAGAACTCACAGTGTAGATAGCATGGCTTCGATGGAAGGAGAGGACTGACTGTGGCGGGCAGCCTGACAGGAAGCTGGTTCTCGGGGCCAGAGTAAGAAGTGGGGTTCACAGCGAGTTTACAGAGAACTTTTGACTGAAGGGCCTCCCTGCCAGCATCCCACGCATAGTCTCAGTATCACTTCGCCAAGGTATCAACTTGCTGTTGGGAAAACAACACTGAACTGTTGTCCAGAGTTTACATTGTTTAAAAAATATTATGTAAACATGGGGAGCTTGCTAAGCAGAGTTCACTTTACTTGTTATCCCGGAGAAAGGCTACCGCGATCTTTGGCAGTGTTGGTAGTTACGCTCAGAGCCCCAGGCCACCATTATTGCACTGGCCCATGGGCAGTGTTAATGGTGGTCAAGGAGGCAGGGTGGCATCGCCTCACACCCCAGGTGGCTCAGGATGCTGCCTCCCCTCCCTGTGGACTCACATAGGATCTTCCTGTTTAGACATTTAAGCCCAAAGATGTGTGGTGTCATTAGATACCACCCTCAGTCTGATTGTATTCGGCCCGTTAGCATCAGCGCTTGAACATGGGAAGGTTCACACACTATATATCCTGTCCTGAAATTTAATGGCCATATGCCGTGGGTCCTTCCTCGACTGCTAAGTAGCCCCAGAAGTGGCCATTTGTGTCCTCTTTCACCCCATCTCCCATCTGTATTCATTCTCAGCACAGATTGTGTCACTTCCTGTTCACTCCTCTGTCCTCACCTATCTGCCCTATGTTCCTTGCTCTGACCCTGCTGTTTCCATGTCATTCCCAGAGCACGTGGCCCTTCCTTACCCAGGTCTGTGCAAGCTGCTCTCTTTTCTGGAACCTTTTCTGTGGTTCTCCCCATGGGTGGTTCATTGCCATGTCTGCTTGCAGTCTTCTCATTACTGAGGCTGGCCCTGGCCTCCATCTGAAGTGGTCAGCTCTGCCCCTCTGTTGTGTGGTACTTCCCATATTGCAGTGGTCACTTCTCTATTCATCATATCAACCCTTCCCTCTGCTCATGAGCTCAGTGTGGGCAGCTCTCCTGGTTAACTTGGGTTCTCAGAAGTCCATTGAGGGCATTGAGTATTTCAGTTTGTTCACTCACATTCGACCCAAAGCAGTGAGGAGGCGATTCTGAACCAGGAGTAGGGAATCCTGGCTGGTGAGGATAGTAACTGACCAGTGTTCAGAAAAACGTACATATCTGAGCATATGCCCATGGTGTACCACCTCTGTTCTTCCAAACCTTCGATGTTTCTGAGAAATGATACTGCTTACTCATCTCTTACTCTGAGTTCTAAAAAATAGATTTGTCAGTTGTTTTCTGTCCTTAGCTAAAGCCAGAAACCCGGCCTCAGCCGCCCTAAGCAGTCCTTCCAGCTGCCGGTCCACCCCAGTGGTGATGTCGTCATCTTGCCGAGGCTGCTGGGCCTCGCCTGATGTTCATGGAAATCTCGTGATTCAGAAGCTCGCCTGGGAGAGGCTGCCTCTAAAAGGGGCAGGACATAGGAGTCACAGACGCTAGTCACTTGCTTTTCTGCTTTGCTCCAGGCCTTTGGCAAAACAAGGCAGGGCTGGCCAGCCTTTGTGAGGACCTCTTCTGTGCATAGAGGCTGGAATATAAATATCAGGACATTTCACAATGAATCTAATGAGAAATCTTGACACAGTGATGACCGTGGGTGTGACATGACTCAGTAGCCCACAGGCCTGGTAGACACTTGGCAGAAAGCTGATGTCCCTCTCTGATCCAGACATCCAGAGAGAGGTTTTAACTCTCTCTGTCAATGTCCCTACCCTCCCATATTGGCATATTTGTGCAGGGACTATTTTTTTCGTACCTGAACTTGCTTCCACTTTAGGGTCAGAAGAGATTGTTTGGAAAGCTGCCTAGTTTCCAAGCAAAATCAATAGTTCCCTTGGTTCGTTATCATAAGTGAAGTGCTTCTCCTTCTGGGTAGGAGAGAAAGCTAGCCGCCTCACTGCCCGCCCCCTTCTCTCTCTACATCGTGCGTGACTTGTGATCATCACTGTGGCCTTGCCTAAGGTAGTGAAGTGGGGTTCTTCCCACGCATAAATGTTGAGCTCTGTGTGTTTCCATTTCAGATGACGCTTGAGAAAGCCAAAGTCTGGGGCTTGTAGATGCAAAGCTTGGAGGTGTTCATTCTGTTATTGGTAAACTTTGAGATCTTAAAAAAATCGTAAATGGTGCATTCCACAGGGTTAAAGGAAGAAAGAATGGCAGGGAAGGAAATGTGGCCATAAGGAGAGGAGAGGGTAGGGATCACCTGTTTCTGAGCAGGAAGTTGGGAGGCACTTCCTATCTGTACACTTCATGTTCACTGCTGGGAGGTCAAGGGAGGGAGGGAGGATCACATGGCAGGACAGTGGAAGGACTCTGTGAGGAGAGGAGAGTGCGGGAAACTTGGCATCACTTCCAGCCCTTTGTCATGCTGAACTGGCCACCCTGCTAATTCCTCAGCAGGTCAGAACAATAGCTTACATCATGTAAATCATTTGATTCACTTAGAACTGCTCAGCTTCTAAGCAGCTTCTTCTCAGAGCAGTTCTAAGTGGAGACTTGAGTTACAAAGTCCTCTAAACACAGGATTGTGCGTTGATTTTCATCCTAGAGACAGAACATTCTGCATGGCTGCCCTATGCTCATGGCCCAGAGTCAAAGTGCGCGGAACCAGAGGGAGTATGTTCTAGGAGTGGCCTCCTTCTCTCATTCCTGACGTTGGCGTTCTGAGACTGCTGTAGTTTACTGCCCTTCCAGGTGTGGGGCAACGCTGAAAACATACACAAGTCTTTTTTAAAGCTCTTTACCATGCTGGAGTTGTAAAGAGAATCTGGGGTTTGAGGCCAGAGCTTGTTTATGTTGCCTCTTCCAGACACAGGCAGGCCTGTGTGTGGGGTCCAGGCAGCGTCCTCAGCTGGCACTGCAAAGCCTCCGCAGCCACCCATTATCAGACTTGTGAGAACTCTGGGTATGCCATCGGGTAGGTGGCAAACATGCCTATAGCACACAGCATTTTGTTTGCTTTTAACTGAGTTAGCCAGGTGGGTTTACCCCTGTGGAAGCCAGTCTCGAAGGCAGAACATTTATATGTTACAACATGTTAAATTTATCTTCTTGAGATGGATCAACAGACACCCAGGCTGCTATTTTGGGAATGATGTCCTCATTGCTGTTCTGCATCAGACGTAAGCTCCCATACCACTCTTTAGTGACCGTAGGAATTGTCCCAGTCTTCCTGGCAAATACTTTGGAAGTTGGGGGAGCGATTTGCCAACCAGTCCCCACAGATCTCTCTTGTGTGTATTTGAGCTGAGCACTGGGCCCTTTGAGTGTATAAGCTTGTCTGAGACCCCCTTCTCTCTTTTAGAGGACTACCCCAATGGCACCTGGCTGGGGGACGAGAACAACCCCGAGATGCGGGTGCGCTGTGCCATCATCCCCTCTGACATGCTGCACATCAGCACCAACTGCCGCACCGCCGAGAAGATGGCGCTGACGCTGCTGGACTACCTCTTCCACCGGGAGGTGCAGGCCGTCTCCAACCTCTCAGGCCAGGGGAAGCACGGCAAGAAGCAGCTTGACCCTCTCACCATCTATGGGATCCGGTGTAAGTTTGGGCTTCCTGTTCTCTATTCACCTCCCTTAGCTTGTGGTTGGAGGAAAGACTGGCTGGAGGGTGGGCCGTACGAGGTAGCGTTTCAGGGAGGAGTCAGGACCTCCGCTGTTAGATTAGAGAGGATATTGGCATCAGAACTAGTGACAGAACAAAGAGAGGGATTTCTGGATCGAACATTTCCTTTAATAAGTATTGCCTGATGCCTTGTCCTTGAGAAAGACACTGCAGAGTGTCGGCCTTTCAGACCCAGAGAATTACTTCGAGTAGCTTTTTGAGAAACTGTATGAGTAACCAGCTGACATCAGCCCCTCAGATAGGGATAAAGCAATTCCCGGATGAATAGTGTTGCAGGAGTAGGCAGACTTTTCCTAAGGGACACACAGTCGATACGTTAGGCTTTGCAGGCATAACTACTCAGCTCTGAAGGCAGACCAAATATAAATGAGTAGGAGTGGACATGTTCCAATAAAACATGACTTTCAAAAGCAGGCAGGGGTCTGCTGATCATCTGCCAACCCGTGCTTTACAACATGATGCCCAGTGCAGTGGGCACCGCTCAGATCTGTGGGCATGGCATGGAATGTGCATGCAACCTTAGAACATGTGGGTTTGCTTGGTGATAGGATACCGTGTGATGGTGTGTGACGGTGTGACCCACAGTGCAAAGTGCTGTTGGGATGTAAAGATGAACAAGAAGTGGTTCTCAGCCAAGCAGTGTGCAGTAAGATACATGTAAAACATGTCACAGGGCATTTGACCGTGCTGTGGTGGTTGGAAGCAGAAGCCCCAGTGGAGAGCAGTGCTTGTGGAGAGGCTCCAAGAGCGGCCTGGATTGGGCCGAGGGCTGTGTGGGGATGATGGCCTCTGATTTAGAGAGGAGCCTTGGAACATAGATACAGGCTGTGACGCACAGGTGTTAGGCAGAAGCGTGGAGAATGTTCTCTAGTGCTGGTAGGGAAGCTAGCAGGTGGTACTCAGAGCAGAAGCACACAGGGATGGAGACAGGGGGACGTGCTGTGCCCAGGGAGTCCACATGGCATGGTGGAAGGCTCTGCATCAACAGAATGGTCAAGTCCTCTTTTCCTGTACATGGGGAAGTCTGCTGCCTGCTGAGCTCTCCCTCATCTGTCTTGATGTGATAGTGACTAGCCTAGAAAAACAGCAGACACCTTCAGAAACATTGCGAATCACTGCCCTCTCAGTGTTAAATTTCAGGTTAAAAGTATTTGTTAACTTTTTTCCCTTTTGGCTCACTTTACTTCGTATTGCTGATTGCTACTCAAAAAACAAAACAACAAATGAACAAATGAATCAAACTGCTGAGTACCGAGTTTGAGTAGTGGCGAGTGTGGCCATTGGCCACTTTGTCACGCCTCCCTCCGTCTCCACTCTTCCTGCACCTCTGGGTGTCATGACACCTTCAGCAGTCTTCAGACGGCCTTCTTTTCCCTGTATCTCCATTGTCACAGGGCTCTCTTCTCCCTGTACCTCTGTCATCACACGGCCATCTCCCCGTGTCTCTCTGTGTCTCTTTTCCTTTCCTTATAAGGACATCCATCATATTGGATTTAGAGCCCACTGTACTCGAGTATGACCTCATCTTAACGTAATTAATCACATCTGCAAAGACCCTATTTCCAAGGGAGGTCACATTCTGAGGTCCTGGGAAGGACATGAATTTTGGGGGACATTTCTGCAAAGTACACAGGGCCTGGGTTATTTAGAACTTTGGTCATCCAATGCTGAGTCTCACATAGCTTCTCTGCGGTGCTTACCACATGTCTTTGGGAATGCTGAGACACCCATTTGGAGAGCTGGGAGTAAGCTGGTCAGTGTGGGGCTAGTGGTGAGAAGGGGCCTATAAGATGCAGAATAGCGGGGGCCTTGCTCACTGGTCACCTGGACACTGTGCTTCGAGTGGCCTGATGACTTGAGGAGTGATGTCACTCCCTTGTGCTTATCTCCAGTCAGCGGATCAACACTGCTTGTGGAGGCTGGTCCTGAGGCTGGGACACTCTGGACAGGCGTGGCACATGGAGTGTTGGCTCCCCCAGAGTGAGAGCGCACTCCGGCCAGGTGCCCCTAACTCAGGGGGCTGAAGGTGTCTGCTGTTTTTCTAGGCTAGTCACTATCACATCAAGACAGTACTTTTAAAAAATAAATTGCTGGCACTCAGTTTTCTGTTTCTCTTTCCCCTTGAACTTGAGCTACATTACCAGTACTAGTGTTTTTCATTCCTTTGTGACTGATAAGCCTCATGCCACCCACCAAGGACACGAGATTATGCGCTCTGTTCATTTTCTTTTCTCTGTTCCATTTTCCCACAGTGTGCCTCAGCCCCTCTGTGGGGCTCATTATTTGAGAGCTGGGAATCTGATTTTGTGATTTGAACCACCCATGTCAACCAGGGATGTTCTGGAAAGTGGGAAGGCAGTTAACAATGACAGACTCTTTTCAGATCTTAAGGGGGCGGCCAGACAGCTAGCCAGTAAAGTAGCCAGGGGCAGGCTCACAGGGGCTGTCTTTCTGGGGTTGGCCCAGGAGACTGGCTTATTGAACAGCTCTCCCACATAGATGCTGAGAGGGCCAAGTGGCTCGCCCAGATGAGATCCCGTGCACTGGGCAGCGTACCGGAAATGGCCTTAAAGTTACACTATGTCTCCTACACAGGGCAGCCAGGCCCATAGCCTAGTTGAGGGGAGTCATGTGAGCAGAGGCTACGGTGTGAGATCGATATTATCTTCTTCCTGGTCTCCTGAGTGTCCCCCAACGGGGCTCTTGGATTCTGTCAAGGGGCCGAGTGAGGTGTTCCTCGGTTTTATTTTGATACCATTTCTTCTCCACTTCGGTGGATGCTGGGAGGCCTGAATTTAAAGGCTGGGTCTCACTCCTAACTGATAATTCAACTTGGAACTGAAATGAAGATCATGACATTCTTATTTCATGAGGTTTTCTTATGAGCATCAAGTAACTTAGATGAAATGCTTCAACAAGTGTGAAATACCAGTTAAATTCTAATGAAGAACACTTTTGGAAAAGTTGAAGCAGCAGCACCAGGTAGCGCGTGCAGTCAGGAGGCTGCACGCTCTGCATCAGCGTTTCTGCCTTCCCTGCTGATGCCTCATGATGGGTCTCCGAGGGCAGAGCTGACTCCACTCCTGCCCTATTGGGATCCGTCCCCTCTTCCTTCCCCCACAGGGCCCTCTCAGCAGGGGAACATTTGTGATTCATTAGTTAGTTTTTCTTGGCAGTCATCAGGGTGGCATTTGCCATCCAGTTGGAATCTTGAGCTGCTGTTGGAAGGAATTATGTAATATGATGTCTTAGGAGAATATAAAAATGGATAGTGTATAACTACATGAATGTATATTTTTTCTTCAAAGTATGTAAGCCAGGTTTTGAACTGGCAAATTGGTTTTTTAGAAAGTTGAATTTACATGTTAATATTTTCATTCATTTCTTATATTTATATACCCTTGTGTATCTTGTATATATTCCTTTCTGTTAAAGTTTTTTAAATTGCATATAATTTCATTAATCCCTAGAGGCATTTGGGAGATTTTTGCCTTGAGTGAGAAAGTATAAGGTGAACAGAAGCATAGTTTGTAGAAATGTTTCTCTGTATCAAAGCATGGATCTAGTAAGATATTTTTAACTGCGTGTATGATTGCTGTTTCTTTTCTTGTTTTGGAGACCACAGTTATATTTAGGCTTCTCTCCAACTATAGTCAGTAGTTGAGTTCTCCTGTAACTATATAACTGTAGTTCTTGATAGTGGTGTTGTCCTGTAACTCTAGTCTGTGGTTCAGTTCCCCTGTAACTACAGTCAGCAGTTAGATTCTCTTGTAACTGTATAACTGTAGTTCTGATAGTTGGATTCTTCTCTAATTATAGTCAGTAAGTTCTATTGTAACCACAGTCAATAGTTGAGTTTTCCTGTAATTATACAACTACAGTTAATAGTTGAGTTCCCCTGTAACTACAGCCAGTAGTTGGATTCTCTTGTCACTAAAGTTGGTCATTGGCCTGGAACCTTGGAGGCCACCTCCTGCACCTAAAGCCATCCCTGGCATGTAGTGATCACTCAGTAAATATTGATTAATGATTCTATGATTATTATAGAGATGACCTGAAAATCAGAAAGCAGAGTTGCTGTTTCATTTATGTATTTCCTTCTAAGCATGAGGATTGCAAAGTGCTGCTGAAACTACCTTAAGTTTTTGTCCTTTCTCATCCTATAAATCCTGCTCTTCCTTAACTCAATTTCTTTTTTATCTAGATTACAGAAATTTTTGGTTGTCATTAGCGTCAAAGATGTCTTAGGCATATATATGCTCATAGAAAAAGTCAAGATATGTCTAAGACAAAAGAAGCTTCCAATATACTTAAGAAAACACTTCTTGGTTTTGATTATTTGTCATGTCTAAGACAAAAGAAGCTTCCAATATTTAATATAGTACTTAAGAAAACACTTCTTGGTTTTGATTATTTGTAGTATTTTGGTCTTGATAACAGATTTGAGGAATTGGGCATAAAGTTAATTCTCTGTAGATGGTCTCAAGTCAGTGCTTAGTAGTCAAAACAGGAAGTTTTTCAGCTTAATCTTTTTATTATTCAATTTTTGAATTTCATCCATTTGTTTTTCCGTTAATCAGTGAAGTTTCATGAGCCAGCTAGAGAGAAGGTCACCCTGTTAAGAAGCGTTTCTTGTGGTTCCCACGTTCATGACCATTACTTTCTGTTGATTCAGCACGAAGAAGAGGTGGCGTGGTCTAGTGAGAGGTGGGCGGGGCTGGCAGTGAGGGGTCTCCATCTGCCACCCACTCCCAAGTGGCCTCACTGATCCCTGCCTTTCTTCTTGTTGATAAGCGAGCCTCTGGATGCTGTTCAGTCACGTAATGAGAGCTCTCTAATGTAAATGGTTAACAAATGTGGGTGCCAATAAGATGCTCAGCTGAGTACGGGATAAGCTATCGGAGTACCACAAGACTATGTGCACCCTCTGTGGCCAGCATTTGAATGGAGGTAGTGCCCATGCACCTGGATGTGCGGGGGCTCTAGGGAATAAAATTACCTCTGCCCTTGAGGAGTTTACATTTTGATTGAGGGGCCACATGGAGAGGCACAGAGAATTATATAAGCCAGCTTTAATGTCTTAAGATGATTAAGATAATGTCTTATGGAAAATGTCTTAAGATGAATTGTAATCCCCACTTAGTCAATAAATGTTGAAGCATCTACTGTGGGCCCAGATAGACTGTATTCTTGGCATATACTGGTGAACAAAACAAAGATCCCTGTGTCTGTGAGGGAAACAGAGTAAACAAAATAAATATATAAATTCTCTAAAATTTTAGAGACCCAGGACAGAGGTGGAGTTGGAAGGGACCTTGGGGTCAAATGGGCTGTTGAAGGGTAGGATTTTTAAGGGCATATTTGAGTCAAGACTTGAAAGAAGGGTGGGAGACAGCCAGGCAGACATGAATGAACAGAAGGACTATAGCTGGAGTTTGGAAAAGCAGTTTTGACAAAATTGTAGGAATCCTTGATTTTATTCTCGACATCCAGGATGTTAAATGCCTTCTGTGAAGTTAGAGTACAGAAAAGAGTTTGATTGTGGAGTGTTTGGGAAGCTTGTATGAGCCCTCAGCACCTAGCTTGTTGTTTTATTTCTGTCTGGTGTGGGTGGATCCAGTCAGAGTTATTTAAAAGTTAAATAAATAAAAAGAATTTATAACATATAACCAGCATGTCTGTCGGGGCGGCTCTCAGCTCCCAAACAACCCGAACCCAAGAGGAATGTCTTCATCTCACGGTGCTTTTATTTGGGATGTGTTCTTCCAGGTCACCTCTTCTATAAATTTGGAATCACAGAATCTGACTGGTATAGAATCAAACAGAGCATTGACTCCAAATGCCGGACAGCCTGGCGGCGGAAACAGCGAGGCCAGAGCCTGGCTGTCAAGAGCTTCTCTCGGAGAACGCCGTCCTCATCCTCGTATAGCACGTCAGGTACGCTTGGGAGAGCAGCCTGGAGCAGTTTGCGTTATTGTGGGGGGCGAGGGCGCAGTCCCGAGTGAGGCTGCTCCCCTGTAGAATCTATAGCTGCCACTCGGGACCCAGCGATTTGAGCCTTAATTCTGTGCACACATGTGCAATGTAAGTTATTTAGGGAACGCTGCTCATGTGACAGGTGGTGAGCTTCAGCCAGACCTGCTGGAGGCTCTCTGTGGCAGTAGAAGAGGACATATAGACCAGAGCCACCGCACACTGATGCCACGTGGGTGCTGAGTTCAGTCAAGACCATGTCAGGTGCTGTGCTGAGCAGCTGCTTCACTTCCTCCCTCTGCCTACTTATTTTACTACGTTTCTGGCTTGTTATCATTATTTGTATGGTGACTGCAGGGGAAGTGTTAGGGGCGAACACCGAATTGCAGTACTCTTTATTACTTGTTTTGACTTTAGACTTACCTGCAAGATAATAGGAAAAAAAATTTTCTCAGGCTTTCTTTTCAGGCATGGAAGGAAAATGTTCACAAGGAATAACAATATGACCTTAGTATTGCTTTTCACCCAAGACATCCCAAAATATTTTAACAAAAACATCTTTTTTCTAAACTCCCACAGTGGCTCCTTTTGCAGTGGCTTGGAACCTGAGCCCTGTTTGGGGTTGGGGTCGAGATTCAGAGGCAGCAGTGGGTGGGGTCAGCCCGAACGCCTGTTCTGGAAACACTGCAGTGACAGACCAGGTTACCTGAAGTCCTTGTAGGGTTTTGTTCTCTCTGAACCAGACCTCAGGAAGTGGTTTCCTCCTGGTTGTTTTGGTAGTTACCAGATACTTAGTCTTAACTTGCCAGTGATTCTTGAAGATGGGAGGTGGCCAGCTCGTGTGGGCCACACAAGTCGTGCCCCTAGCAGTGCCTTGTGAGTGGCCCGTGTTGAAAATCTCTTGTGAGAAATCTAGGCCTTTCTCTTAGTTAGGAATTCTGTCTGCAGAGCTTAGGTCACAGTCGTGGGGCATGCCGAAACAGTGGCTCCTCGAAGAGTTAGACTGGTTTGTGGGCCCTAAGAGGTTAGGTGTAGGAAGATATATTTAGGGAGGTAGGTTTCAACCTGGCTGGGGTTTTGTCCTCTCCAACCTGGGGTTCACATGACCTACCACAGGGCCAGACACACGGTTAGCACTCAGTGTATGTTGTGAATGCACAAGGAAGAATCATCTAATATGAGAGCTCTCCCCTGGGAGAGATTGCTGTGGTCACGGTGTCCCTGTCTCTGGAGGTGCTTCTCCAGGCTGTGTAAGCGGGCCTCTTGGAATCGTGTTACATTCAGATCCTGATCGAGTACATCCGATGAGTGGCCTGACACTACATTTCTAAGAAATGCCCGAGCGGTGCCTCCCACTGGTCTAGACCACATGGGAGTGGCAAGGTGCTGCTTAGTCCCTTAAGTCATGATTGGGTTGTCAGGCTGCTAGCCTTTAATCCACTTTTGCTTTTGTGTTTGGAGACTCAAGTGGTCTTTACCTTCCTCTCAGCTCTGACCTCTGTTATGTGGCTGGTGATTTCATAATTTACTTTTACACTTATTTTCTTTATTGTTTGTTTCTTTTCTAGTTATTAGTGTTTCTTCCAATCGAATGACAATAGTTCAGTTTAATGGTAGTTGCATTTTTGCATTTACTTTGTCTCCTTGTGTGTAAACATATCAGCATTTCCTCTAAGATGCTGTGGGTTTGCATGACTCTTGGGTGCCATTGGTCTCTCATGGATGGTGAACAGCCGCTAGGTGAGCTTATCTGCAGTGCCTGTGTCCCTTGGCAGGCTCAGCTGTGGGACCGTGAGCTCAGTGACTCAGGATATGTCTGTTGGAATAGCCTCTAAGAAACCCCATCATGTGGCTGACCCCAGGTGGTTTTGGTAGAACAACAATCTAGCAGCACCTTTCATGGCCTGAGTGATGGGCCATCTCCTCAGGTGCATGCTGCACTTGTGCCCAAGCACAGGGCTGTCCTTGTTTTCCTGTGTAGTCAGCTGTCTTCCAGCTCTCAGAAGACAGATACTGTTGTACATGTGAGGCACTGCTGCCTGGGCCTTGGACTTTGTGCCAGGTGTTCAGACACAGCCATGGGTAGGTAGGGAGGAGGGTGGCATGCAAGGTGGGGCTTTTAAAAAAACCACGTGAGGGAGATGAGCATAGTTATAGTCCCTTGGCCTTTAAGTGTTTGTCTAGAGAGGATGGAGAATGAATTTCTGAGCTGTTATATTAGTCTCATGCTTCTACTAATACACCCTGGCACGTGCTGCCTTCCTGCTCAGTTTGCCAGAGACCAGAGGCTCCTGGTCTGAGGGCCGCCACCTCGCAGGCACTGGAATCAAGTTTGTTTTGAGAGACACATAAAACATATTCTGCTTTTATCAAACCTAAAAAAAAATACATTGCTTCATAAATGTCTGTTGATTTAATTGTTCTTTATTTTAATATACTGCATACTTGGCTAAAATGAGGTAAAGCAAAATAGGTGGTTAGTCAAAGGGATTTCTGGAATTTTTGTCATTGTTCTTTTTGCACACTCTTGGCCTGATAAATCTGATATTTAAGGCTGTTCTCATGACAAATAATCCAGTACGATGTAATTAAGCCAGGATTCCATTAATTTGGAATTGCTAGTTATTCCACTTGGAGGAATTTCTTATTTATTTTTGAATTATCAGCAGACAAAAAAGGAACTTCCAAATAAATGCTGTAAATGAGATTCTGAGCCAAGGTTTGAACACAAACCATGAAACCACTGGTTTCAAGGGATTGAAAAAAAATCAATTTATTAAAACATTATATTGCACTCTCCTAACTGGCAATACTGCATAAACTTTTATATGTGCTTGAGTTTAAGATGGCTACATTTTGTTGTTTAAAATACAATTCAGCATTTTCCCCCACAGATGCCATTGGTGAGTCGAAGACCTTAGGTGGGCGTCTATTTAGTGCCCAGTATTTAGAGTTACAGAGAACTAGCTCTTGACAATCGCTGCCTGAAAATCTGGGTGTGTGGCTGGTTTTCCTCCCTCTGGACACAGAGGAAGAGCCCGGCCAGGGAGGGGAGGAGGGCCCATTGGGTACCCTGCCGTTTTTGTTTCACTCTCTTCGAGTGGGCAGTGTGGTCCACAGTGTCCTCAGTGCTATCCCTTGGCCTCATGGCAGCATGAGCATTTTCCTCTCTGGTCATTTGCCATGGGTTTTGGTCTGTTCTTGATCACAAGTCACCAATGCAAGTTTTTGCACTGGACATTGATATCAGTATAATTGCAAAATATGGATTTAAATTGGTCTTTATATTGTATAATTATAGTGAGTTACTAATTAAATGGTAAGTTCAATGAAGTAAATCTTAGATTTGGAAACCATTTACGTCATACCCACAAGTCATATTTTCTGCGGCATTTTTAGAACCCTGGGGGACTGTCATTCTTGGTTACAGTTTTGAAAACTAGCAAAATCAGTTGATTTTTATTAACATTGGAGCAGAAATTATTTGGAAATCTATTTAGTTATACAGTCCTTGTTAACTAGCAGAGTGGGTTTTAAATGTTTTAGTCATGTATCCTCTTAAAGAATTTTGAAAAAGTGTATTCTTTTTTGTGTATTTTTAAGTTGACATTTGAAAATGTTGACACCTAAAATTTTTCATTATACTTGAAATAATTTAAAAGGATATAATTTCTGGCATGTTGCTGTATTTAAAAATGCATGCAGTAGAGTCTATATATTAAGTCAATTTGATGTTCACCATTAAGTTATTTAACTTATATTAAGTCAGTTTGATGTTCACCATTAAGTTATTTAAAATAAAAATACACCAAAAGTTTTTCTTGGAGAATCAGACATTTCACGTCTTTTCTTCTTCCATCCATGTTACTATTCTAATTCTCTCACAGAATTTCATCTTAATGTAATGATTTTATGTTTAAAAGTTTTTTATTGATAAAGCCATCATAATTTTCTACAACAAAAATATATGAAAATTAAAAATTTTTTCTGAGCCCTTAATGTTCTAAGTGTTTAAGAAAATTCTTTTGATTGAGATATCATTATAGTTAAAATTAATACACAAGATCAAAACCAATGTATCTCATTTTGGGATTACACATAGAAAGTAAAATTTTATTGGAAGTGTATCTTTAAATGAGTGGGCAGAGCTTTTTCCATAAATTATCCAAGGAAAACTATTATTTATTGCTTATCTAAAGCAGTTTAATATCAACTTATTCCTATTTTTCATTTTGTTGATACATCTTAAGGAACTTCATTTAAATAATTAGATGAGAATCATCTGTGTTGGTGAATAATAATTTTTTAGATTGCTTTTCTCTACAGGTCAGAAATCTTTTTGTCTAACACTTAATCCTAACGAGTTCTGCAGAATGCTGTGCTCTCCACTGGGGCATGTTGACTTGGGTCTTGGAATGAAGAATTTCCTTTCCCCTGAGGGAGTTTGGGCTCTGGGCAGAGAAGGCAGACAGAGGTGTGCATGCCTGGCTTGTCTGCCAGGCCGATGCTGAGCACCATCTGTTTCTCCGCAGAGAGCATGATGAGCACGCCGCCACCCACTGGTGAGATACCACAGCCCCCGCCGCAGGCCCTGCACTACGCCCTGGCCAACGCCCAGCAGGTCCAGATCCACCAGATCGGAGAGGACGGACAGGTCCAAGTAGTATGTACCCTTCTACTAGTCTGCCTCCTAGAATGAATTGGAGGGGAGAGACCTGTGGGCATGGGGATGGCTGAGACCAGCTCTCTGGGTTTCTGGATCATGTGGATAGCTTAGGATGAGGGAAAAGTGCCATAAAGTAGTAGCAGTTAGGGGTGTGAGCTTTTCTATTTTGTAATGAGGGTGGATACCGTGTGACTGCGTCATTGTCATGGGCCCTTTGTGGTCCCCTGCTGTGTTGCACCCAGTGTTCACTGTCAGCTCTGAGGGTCCCTGCTGCTCTCTGCCCTCCTGGGAGGCGTCATAGATGTGTCATAGTATTTTCTCATTTCGGAAACACGGGCACCCTTTCACTGGGGGAGGAAAAGGTCATTTCCTTCTGGTGTGAGAGGGAAAAGCTGGTGGCCTTAGTCACTGTGTAGCGCTTCCTTTGGATTGTGGGTCGAGTGTTGATCTAATGTGGCCAGTTAGCTCAGAGGTGAGCCCACAACACCGCTCTGCCTCTGGTGGTGCTGGCCCAATGGGAATTTCTCTAGGCCCTTCAGGGATCCTGTGGCCGAGGTTGGGGAGGGGGCAGGAACTTAGCTAGGGAATAGATCATTTTCAATGTGCCTGTGGGGTCCCGTTGATGTTTGGGTCACACTCAGCCTCTTGGTTGTACACCTTCATTGCCAGGGCGTCCTCCTGGAGCCCTAGTTCCCATCCCCGGATGGCCCCAGTTTGATGCTGCACTCAGCACACTGCCTGGAGAGGGGTGGCTTCCAGAGAGTGCTGATGAGGACTTTTAAATGGGGTTTTTCTTCTTCCAGAGAAGATGAAAGAGTTATAAATAGTGAATTCTTTCTTTAATTGACAGTCACAAAGGCTCTTATCTTATTAGTAAGAAAGTTCTGTGAAAGAATTCCAGAATAGATAACTTGGTACAAGGTTCACGTAGATATAGTCAAATGGAAGCAATAGAAAATTCTACAGTAGTTAATTTTAGGAATATTAAGGTAGCGTACTAAATAAGATCATGAGTATTCATTTCACTGAGCGAAGTTAAGGTTTATAGGAATTAATTGTCTGCCTATATCTATAAACATAAATGCATCGTAGTTGGATGCTTTGATTTTTTTTTGGAACCACATTTATTAGGGTGTACTCCAGCTGTTTAAATAATCGTGTGTTTCTTTGATTTAAAAAAAATTGCCTGACAAGTTTTCAGTGTAGATACACATATACCACTCCCCTCCCCTCGACCCACACCCTGTGTAGCCATCCAGCCCTCCTAGATCACTGGGAGACCGTGCCTGGTAGTTATTCGGCTTCTGGTCCCTCTGAGTTGATAGTATGATTTTTTTAAATTTTTTAAAACGTTATTCTAATTTTCTGGAAATTTTCTGTTTTCCTTTTCTATATGTCCTTCACATTCTGAATTCACTTGTTTGGTAACATTTAAAGATTTAACAGAATTTTCCTGGGCCCTATTGCTTTTTTAAGAATTACTGCAACATGTGTTCCATACTAAACATTGAATTTCAAGAGGTGATTAAATAGCTTATACCACACACATATTATGTTGTGTTTTCTCAAACCATGAGCCAGATAATCAAGAACAAAAATTTCGGAATGTGTTTCTTGTTTCCTCTGATTTTGATTTTCTTCTGATGCTTCTTGTTGTCTTCTCTTGCTGCGGATCCCACAGGGTCACCTCCACATCGCTCAGGTGCCTCAAGGGGAGCAGGTGCAGATTACACAGGACAGCGAGGTGAGTCATAGCCGCCCACACTGCCCAAGGCACGCTCCGTGCCCTTGGGCTCCCTGCACTCTGATCTTTGTCAAATGAGGTGGACAGCTGGGAGTCTCCAGACAACGCGGATATCCAGCATTGACCACCGGACTCTTGCTTCCTTGGGCACAAACTGCAGGCCCTGCCCGCCTTCCTGCCCTTGCTGCACCGCCAGCTTATCTGGGCAACCCCATCTGGTTTTCTTTGTAAATATTTGCTGTATGGAGGTTTTTGCTCCTGGCTGGAGCTGCCCTCTGAACACCCCTTTCCTCTTTGACCATTCTGCTTCCCATCTTCCTATCTGAGATGCAGACCAAGCTCCCAGCACAGCTTTGGTCCTGCTCTCCCACCAGGGAGCTCCCCAGTGTGCTGGAGTGGGAAGAACAGGAGGTGGGGCCCTGCCCTAGCAACTGTGACCTCACAAGTTCTCCTCACCTCCTGAGCCTTGGCTCTGTCTCTGCACTGTGAGACTAATGCCCGTCTTGTGGGATGGCTGGGAAGCTGGTGAGAAAGCACGTGTATATCATGTAAGCTTTCAGTGCAACTTTCATGGCCCTTTGCACAACTGCTGCTTCTTGGATGGCCTTAAGTTCATGAAATCCAGGCTTCTTATCACTGGAGTCAGTACTTTGACATTCCACTTTTCATTAATTCTAATCTACGATAAAGAGAGAATGCAGGGGGTCTTACCCAGCTGTACAAGTGCTACTCCATGTGCATATCAGCTGCTGTAGGCGGTTGGTGCGTGAAGGTCAGGTTGACTCAGACAGTCATTGGAAGATGAGGCCAGCAGGTCATGGTTCTGATGGTCTGTGAGCCTCTCAGGTGGGACCTTCTCTTTTCAGTCGTTCTGTGCAGGGCTGGGTGGTGGTGGCCACTTGTTGCAGGGACGCTATTGACCGTTTCCTACAGCATAGGAGACTGTCAGCAGACTCAGTGCACTTGGCTTCCTCTGCCTTTGTCCAGTGGATGCTGAGCAGTGCACACACGTTCTGCTGGCCAAACGTGTGTGGAACGGCACCCCCCCTAGCAGTGCGGGCTGGGAGCTGAAGAATATATTTCTATATAGGCCATGAAGGTAGTACCACCTTTGTGCCTGCCCTGCCCTGTGGTGTGTCGTCACACGGGTGTCAGGTTTCCCCACACTCCAACATCGAAAGCAGGTATAGACCCACCAGCGACTGAGAAAGTCCTGACTCATCAAAGAGCCTTTCAAGAGACTCTCTCGAGGGAAGTGTTTGCCTGGTTTAGTGGTGCCTGGTGACTTTTTAGAGTTGCTTTGTGGACATTTCTCCTTGTATTTTAGTGGCAACCTAAGAAGTAGATAGGATGTTAGTGCCTTTTGACTTTTCAGTTCCCAGAACCCAGGGGGCTGGGGTGGAGGTGGTGGTAATTTGCACACTGACTTGTGTTCGAGGTGCTTGCTGAGCTCCCATCCTGTGCAGGTTGCTGTGCTGGCTGTTGCCACTGTGGCGAGCATGTGAGTTAGAGGCTCCTGACAGTGTAGGGGAGATAACTGTGCCAGGAAGGCCAGAGGTGATGTACTCAGTGGTGCAGAGAACACAAGACTCATGGAACAGGGGCCCTGGGATGCTTTATGAGGGAAGTGCTTTCATTTGGACCCTGCAGGCTTATCGGTGGGCCCAGTGTGCAAAAGGAAGAGAAGAACAGAGGTTCTGAAGGGAAGATGAGGATACTTGGCTGAGTGAATTCCTATGAGAGGAAAAATAAATACTTGGTCAAATGGGGCACGGGGTTGATTCATTCATAGGAATAATTAGTTCACTGATTGGCACATGGCCAAACGAGTGAATGGGAGAAAGCTGATGGGTGGCCGAAGCAGTGGACAGGGGAAGGAGAGCAGCAGACAGTGAACTTTGAGATGGCCCTGGAAGGCCTGTGAAAGTTAAGGAGCTGAATGGTGATGGGAGAGGAATCAAACTAAAATGGGTTATATTGGAGGTGCAGAGAAGTAGTGCAGGAGACCTGCAGGCTAATTGGGGCGTCCCGTTGAGGGGCAGGGAGGCTGCATTTTTAAAGGCACATAAATGGAGGCCAAACTAACAATTTAAGGTGTTATTTTCGAAGGCCCACACTCAGAACGCTTAATTCACAAGTAGCCATTTGAAAGGAAGGAAAAATCAACATACATTTGCTTTTATATTGTTTTTGCTAACAGGTCATTAGAATACTTCTTGAATTTCAGTTTTTTAATCAGTTTTGCCCTTTCCCCCCCAGTTTTCATAACTGAATCTCCCTTGCGTATATAATCTAGAATTTTTTGTTTCCACTAGGAATTGAATGCATTGAATTAGAATAAATTGCTGATAATACTGATAATTTGTAGTAAGTTACAATACGCAGTTGTCTTCTTATTATAATAAAATCTTACCTTGTTCATTTAAAAATTAAGTTGTTTTGTCAGATGAGGATATCTGCAGAGACATTTAGCAGAACCTGCCAGACTTAAAGCAATTATTTTTTTTAAACAAGTGAAAATGAATTTTCAACTGGCGAGATCCCACTGGGCCTGTGGTCTAGTTAATTGCATTGTGTCCTGTCAATTTCCAGGTTGTGATAATGCGCTATAATTATGTTAGGTGTCCCCATTGGGGGAAGCTGGGTGATGGGTACATGGGATCTCTCTATACCACTTTCGATTCTTCTTGTGAATCTAAAATTGTTTCAAAATAAATAAAAGAAAGGAAAAAAAAATGACATTTTCATTTGGGGTCAGGGTGGGAGGGTACAATGTATTTTTGAGTTTGTTTTTATAAGAAAAATTAGTACCTGTAAACTCAGCTAAATATTTTGTTTTGGGGTTTTTATTGCTACAAGGGGTTGGGTTTTTCTAGAATTGATGTTAATGGTTTTATTGGTTTTTCACACACGGTACAGAGGGGTTCCTACTTCTGTCTAATTATGTCTTGAAGTCCTTTTTGTCCTTGATCTTTCTTTTTTTCATTCATTTTTCAGGGCAATCTACAGATACACCACGTGGGACAGGATGGGCAGGTAAGTGTTCACCTGCCTTCACTTCATGCCTGCTTGCTGTGGTGGATCAGACATTACATTGCCACAGGAGGGAGGGAGCGGGAAGAGGAGGGTGGTGCAGTGTCAGCCCTGGGGAAATACTGGCTTTACTGTGGTGGCCAGGGACACCCTGGGCTTGTGGACTGCAGGGCCCTGGGCTACATCTGTTTCTTTGTGGGGTTCCAGGTAGCTCTTTTGCCCTACAGGTGAACCCCCCCATTTGTTTATCACTGTTTTCTGTAAATTGACATAAATGTTGTCAAAGACCGTGTTTGATCAGTAGCCGTATATTAGAATAAAGTAGGTTTTGTTCATGAATATTACTGTCAAACTCCATCCACTGCCTTTTTTTTTTTAGTTTTGGACAAAAAGTAACTGAAGCAGTCATGGGGCACACTTGATATGAATTGTCTTTACAAAATGAAGTACGCCAACTGTGAGGGTTTCTAGAGAGTGATTTGCTTTCTAAGATTGAGTGAAATTGCTGGTAAATTCGAGGATTAAAATTTTCACATCTTTTTGAAAACATAACCAATGAAAGTGAATGTAACCTCTGAATAATTATGAAAGAGAGTCTGGATGATCTTCCTTTTTTATAAAACATAACGTATGAACCATAAACACAGAGCCCATTGCCTGTCAAGATAATAATAGTTGTTATTCTCAAAACCATTTACACACTCCCCTTCGAAACACCTGTGTGCATTCTTGTCCCTGGTGAGGGCGCAACGTCTGCCGTGAATGGGTGTGGAGACCGTGTATTGTATTGCTGGGCTGGGAAGTGAAAGAATAGTTTCGCCCCTTGGACTTTCTGTTTGAACCCCCAGAGTGCCTTGGGAGAATTGCGACAGACCTTAAAGCATTTGTTTAAATTGGAATTTCTTAGTTCGAAAGTTTCATCTTGAACACACACATGAGGTTTTAATCAGAGTCCTGAAGCAGTATTAATATATAAATATAGCATAGCTGTCTTGGAAGAGCCAAAAAGCCAAAGAAATGCAAAAAAAAAAAAAACAAACACCACTTTTTTTTTCTGAGCTGTCTTGGTGATGAAGTTATTGGCCAGGCCCAGTAGAAGTCAGTTCGCAGCGGCTTCTCTCTCCGTCAGGCAAGAGATGTCCCGGCTGGGGCAGGAGAGGGTGGGTTCCCGTCAGTAGTTTATCTCTTTGTTTTTGATTGTTTCTGTCTCTACTCCTGAGCAAAATTCCAGTAGGGATTTTGAAATATAATCAGATTTTTTACATTGTTACCATTGTGTCACTGTATATAATTATAGTCAACACCATCCCAGATAAATCATGAGTGCAGAGGACCCAGTCTTTGTGGACAGGTACCGCAGGCACAGGAGCTCTAGCCACACTTTTCAACTCAGGAGGACTCCTTGAGTTTACATGGGAAGAACCACCTTCTGAAAATTCCCCAAACGAGTGTTTGCTGTCCTCTCCCATGCTTCACACTCACCAAGTGCTGCTGCCTTGCTTAAGTTCGTGTTCATGCCTCATCGGCCTGTTCCCCACGAGCAGCCATGATTTACTGCTTATTTATGTATGTTCAAGCATGTCTTCTTCCAAGTTCCCACTAGTTCTTTCTCTTAGCAGCCTCAGTACAAATAAATAAAATGACTGCACCGATCACTTTCTCTGTTACATAAATAATTTATTAGTCATCTGATTTTTTTTTTTGTCTATAAAAATCTCATGCTGCCTCTCCACCTCCACCTGAATCTCATTGTCAGTCACATTTGCGAGACCTCCAGTTAAAGACAACTTTAAAAAAAGGCAGGACTAACGCTGATGTGGCTAGAGAAATTTTAGTATCTGGCACCTTTTCTAAAGGACACTCTGCTTTCTGATTTAAATAAACAGTATGTGTTCATATGAAGCCGCCTTTTTCTGTTAAATCTGTTTAGCTAATCCTTTCTTATTTTCCATTTGTGGAAATAGTTTTTTTGTTACTTTATCATCTGTCCAGTTCTTGCTCCTATTAAGTTATTCTTCTCATAAAAGCTTTGTTTTCTAAATTTACCAAGTACTTGTGAAACAGAATGATGTTTTGCAAGACAGCACACCCCGCTTAGCTTGATGTCACGGGTAGGGCTGACTAAGAAACACAGCAGTGCTGGAGGCAGGAGTGCCTGTCATCCCACTTTCTCCCCTCTTCCCCCACCACCTCTGTCTCTGTCTCTTTATCTCCTCGCCCTTCCCTTTCTCCTGCCCACAAGAGGACAGTCCCTGGGGGTCTAGGGCTCTTTCTCCAAGCAGAATCTTCCCTAGTGTAATGCTCCAGACAGCTGCTCCCAGTTCCCAGTTCTGCTGTGTGTGTCCTTGTTTGATTTACTGACACCAGGCTCACTCCACATTTATGGAGGGAAGCGTTCTTGAATGGCTACCTCAACTCTGGGAAACAAAAAAAAATCCTCTTAATTGTAGAAGCTCACAAAGAAATACATTCATTATTCATGTAATTTAAATATTACATAAAAGTTACATAATAACATGCAAAATTACATATATCTTTTTGAGTTCATAGATCTACTGACTATATCTCATCAGCTTCACATTAAATTCTTACTCAGTAGGCAAAAGTGCCATTTAAGGATTTTGCGGCAACACTCAAAATCCTTATATAGCAGCTAAACATCACACTGGGGCTGATGACCTAGACTACTTCTTCCCGATGCCCAGGGCCATCAAGCCCTCCCCACTCCTATTCCTGTGTTAGGGTTATGGTAATAATTATGATATTTCTCATTCTAAGATGTGTATCGCTGCTCTTGCTTGTGTTGGCTGTTTTCTAAGTCAGTGCACAGGTGCTGTGAAAGCACCTCTCCGTTTGTTACCTGGCAGGAGAGGGGAAGGAAGTGTGTGCTGTGCTGAGCACTGCAACTGCTGGTGGTAGGATTTTTAAAGTGAAGTTCACAGTGAACTTTGTTTCCACGAGTGAGAGCCGACAAGTAAGTCATGCGGAGTTTATTATACTATATTTACACAATCCCGTAACATGATACTGACAGTGGACCATGCTTTTTGAGTCATATATTTTCCTCAAATTAAATAGCAAGAGATCCTTGTTCCATCCCATGCAGGGGTGTGGCACTTAGCAGGTCTGCTGTGCGTCTGATGAGAGTGCGTGAACGCCTGATACTTTACAGACCCAAGGGCTTAGGGCAGCAGTGTCCGTTGCTTCCCAGTCATGAGAAGGAAGGATCCGGAAAGATGAACAATTTGCAGACCCGTGGAGAACCAGAGGTTTGGTTGGAAGCCACATTCAAGGGACGGTGGGCAGATTCAAGGCAGCACTGAGCTGTGTGGTGTGTTCAGCCATTTCCTGTTCTCTTCCCTGTTTTCAGCCATGCATATCTTCTTGCCATGATCATTCCTCATTCTTCATCCAATCCACTGTTTTGTGGGGAAGGCAGATGGCCAAATTGGTTGGGGTTGAAATCGAGATGCTGTCACTGATTCCGGTCACGGGCTCTGGGCAGGGGTCCCTCCTCAGAGAAAGATACGTGGGTCTGAGGCTGTTCTTTCAGCTATTCACATGTGTTTATGGCTTTGTTCCAGATGATTCTTGTCACTGCAAGTCACACTATTAATTAAACAAATTCAAACTGTGCTGATATCTCTTGTCTGCAATCTGATCATAGGAAGTGTAGGTGATTTCTTATACTACTACATGCTGCTGTCTTCTTTCTTTCAGTATTTTAAAATGAACCTTTTACCGTGTGTCTTTACGTTGTCCTTGCAAGGAAGGTTGGGGTGATAAGGAGCCCTGTCCTGGAGGGTCATTTACAGCTCTTCAGTGCCGGGAGGCCCTGCTGGGAGCCGCCTGGGATGTCAAGCCAGCCTCTGCCAGCAACAGAGAGGCCTTTCTCCATGGGGCCTTGCAGCCATGTCGGACCTAATGCTCCTGAATCTCCCATTTTCTCGTTGTCAGAGAAAGGATTGTAGGGCTCCTCCTACCCCCACTATGCTCTGTGATGCCAGGCACTCAAAGTAGGGGTGAGCAGTGAGAGGTGAAGCACCCATTCAGGGCTCTCGGCCTGCTGGCCACACCTGCATCGTGCACTCCCATGGTGCAGCCTCCCAAGGCCCTTGTTTGGGTCACAGAATTAGGCTGAGCTTTTGGGCGGGATGTGGTTTGGGAGAGTCATGCAGGTCTCACCTTGGTGCTGCTCCTCTGTCATTTTGTCGTCTTGAGGCAGAGAATTCACTTCTTTCTGCTTGGGTTCCTCGTCACTAAAATGAGACCTGCTTCAGGAAGTTGTGCCCCCACCAAGAGCAGGAGGCTGCCCAGTGCTCAGCCTGGCATCTGCCTGGCACTTGATGGACACTCACTGTCCACACAGCCAGCTCTCTGGGAGAGTGAGTGCATCTGTCCAAACCCTCAGAAACTGACCACGCAGGCAGGGCATGAGAATGATGAGTGGGCTCTCAAGAAAGAAGTTTTTACTTTCCACACTTTAAAAAAGTAAGATCTGTACTGTTGAGCGATGTCACTGGACTGTGACCCTTTTAAAAAGTCTTGATGTCTGGCAGAGAACATCCCTCTCTGTGTGTGTGTGTGTGTGTGTGTGTGAGAGAGAGAGAGAGAGAGAGAGAGAGAGAGAGAAGAGAGAGAGAGAAATTTTTTTGGAGACATTATCTAGAAAGCTATATATATACTTAAAGCATTAATTAGGAAATGTTCCCTTTCTTGTTAAAGTTATGGCCATGAATGAACCTTTCAAAGAGAGCAGTTCATCTGTGAAGCAATTTACATTAGAACTCAGATTTTTAAAATGAATTAAAATTATTTGTTAAAGAAATGCCAAACATAATGTAAACATGTTTTAGTAATCTTAAGGGAGCTGTTAACAAGTGGAATCTCACATGGCATGAGGCATTATGTTTGTGTTATTGAAAATCCCAGATTACAGTTCACAGTCAGTGTTTGGACCTGACCGGCGTGTAACAGCTCAGGACTCCGGGATGGAAAAAGGCTGAGGATACTTGTTCCAGTTCCTCAGAGAACATTTCCCAGTCACATTTCTTACCAAACATCCATTAGGTAGAATGAGAATCTTGGTCAAGACGGCCTTTTCATGCGTTTCACTGAGATTTTTCCTCTCCCTGAACCAGGAAGTCGAGTTTGGCCAAGCATGAATAAAACAGCCCTCAAAGCATTCATGTTAGTTGGAAGGCCAACGCACGAAGTTCAGTTTGGGTTAACTTTGGTGACTGTGTTTTCTCGGCCTTATTTCTTTATGTGTAGAAAATACTTGTAAAGTTATGTGGACATTTTAACCTTGTCAAGACATTTTTAAAAACTTCTAAATGAATGATACAGGATTAGAATCTGGTATAGTTTTGAGCATTGCTTAAGCATGATGTAATTAAAAATGTTTGGGGAGCAACACTTAAATTTCAATTAATTGTGCTTCGTGTTCCTATAACACAGTGTCTGTCTTTTTATTGGAACTTCTTCTGTTGTTGCCCATAATGTCTAGACTCATGTCACATAATGGTTTGCCTTTCGCCGTCCAGGAGTCTCATTACCTCCAGTTTTGTGACTGCCTGATAGTTTTGCTCCTCGCAACCCTAGCTGTAAAGGGGAAAGTGAGGATTCGAGCAAAAAGATGCTATTCTTGAGGAGAGGAAACGTTCATTTTCTATAATGAGTGCCTTTTCCATGACTAAATGTTCTAGGAAGCAGAGGCCTGTGGCATGGGCTGACGATCGTGTATACTTCATGCCTGGAGGTCAGGAACCCAAGGTGCTGTGGTTACCCAAGTAACCCATAGACTGTGTTACTTCAGACTCTTTCCTGGGAAAACGAGGAGTATCTCTTGAAACTCCTTTTAACTTTAAAGATTTGGATTTGAGCTTCAAAAGTGGGGCCTGCCACAAGCAAGTCTCCACAGAATACAACAGATCAACCCCCAGACCTGGAGTCAGGGCTCCTTCACTTGCTAGGTAAGCTCAGAAAGGTGCTTGGTTAGCCCGGTGTTCTTACATCCTGCAGTTTGCCAGAAGAGCTTTTTCAGGTAAGGAGGAGAAAATGGGCAGGATTCCCATCAGAAGAACAGGGAGGACAGGCGGAGCCTGGGGTTGCTCACAGTCCTGCTCTGCACTCGTCCTTTCCCACCTGTGGGACAGGTAAAGCCAGCTCTACAGCAAAGCTTGCGCGTTGTGGGGTCTGCTGAATTAAAGTGTAGTGTGTGTCTCCCTCTGTTCTGTGAGCCCTTGTTAGAGCTCAGAGATAAGCACCTGTTTGTGTGAGTCAGAGTTTGGCCCTAGCGTGGTACCCTCACTCTTCAGATCCCTGCTCTTTCTGAAATGCACTGGACAGCAAGACTTCAGGGAATGGGGGTTTCCAGTCTGATATTCTAAATAAAAACAATGGTAGTACATTCCAGTTCATCCCAAACTCCTACCTTTTCCCCAGATACCACTAACACTCTCACAACTACATTATGTCCACGGAGGATTTCTGCTTTTTCAGAGCCTTTAAAACACCAATGACCTGATTTTGTAGAACTTCATGAACTTGTTGCTGGTGTGTTTTGTGCACTTTGCAGTAATACACTTAAATGTTGGGTATGAACATACTTTTTCTTTGCACAGCTAGGACTATGTACTGTAATTAAATAATTTTAAAGGTATTGTCTAAATTTTACCCCATTTAGCAGTGTCCGCAGGTGTTGGCAGAAGTGAACTCTCGGCCCCAAAATGATGGGGCAAGCTCAGAAGTAATCACAGCACATGCCAGCCTCTCAGAAATCGTGTGCAACTCAAACGGTTGACTGCGAGCTTGTTATAACAGTTTCTCAATTTGGTGAATTTGGGGTAAAAATTGCCAAGTCCTTATTGGGACTATTTAGGTACTCACAGTTTAGATAGCAAGAGGTGCATGCTATGGTTCTGATTAATTTGATGCGATTGGACACCTGGCCAACTCAAAATAATTTTCCAGAAGTATCTAATCAGTCGGAGAAACAACTAAACAATCAGACTCAGTCTAGGAGATTGCGTTGCAATTATAGAATTAAACATGGAAGTAGAGCAATTATGCAGAGGTTAAATTTGAGTCGTGGAGGAAAGAAGCGGCCAAAAAGAAAGGACGTTTATTCTAAAAATGTTCTCAGTGTTGAATTGGCTCCCACCGAACAAATTGTGATATGCAAGTGTAAGGTATTAAAGTTTACATCTGCATGACCCATGGGGGAGATGGTTTTTTTGAAACTGTGAGGTGTGCCCTGGTCTGCAGCGGGCTTCGTGGAGTCGACACAGGAAACGGGCCCAGCTTTGGCACCACAATAGAAGCAAGAGTGCTCTGAGGTCACACGCTCGGTGACATGAAGCTCCCAGCCACATGACTTCGTATCAAAACCAGACATCTCCTGTAACTCATTTAAGTGAGCTGAAATGAAAATGCTTTATTCTTTCCCTCTTCTCTAAAGATAATTGTTTTCCTCGGGGTGGGGGGGCGGGCGGGTGGTAGATTGCATAAGGCATAGGAAATGTGTTGTTTTAATTAGAGCATAATGTAATACTCATCAATTAAATTAAGAACATTCTTTAGGAGAGAATGGGCATGTGGGTTTGGTTTCCAGCCCTTTGCCAGCTTAGCATTGCAGTCATATTAACAAGGATGTGAATCCTTCTCTTTCGTGTTAATTCAGATTATTTCAAGCAAGATCAACTGGGATAAATGCAGTTAAACGTAGACAGGGCACTTTGCATTTAGTATATGTACTGCCTTTGTGACATCTTCTCTTGACCATCGCTTTGAGCATTTGGCGTTTCCAGTGAAACTGAGTAAGTGGTTTGTCTCCATTTGGTCATGCAAGTGGGAGTGATGGTTGAACAAAAGTTACCGTGTTCATAAAAATCACCGACATTAGTTGGCATTGCAATACAGAAGATTCTAGTTATAAACCTGCATGAATTAGAACCAGTCACAAACGAGTCATGATCCACACACATACACACTTATACACATATACGGATTTCTGAGTCATGATCCACACACATACACACTTATATACGGATTTCTGGCTGTTTGTACTTTTATACAAACAGCCAGAAATCCGTATATGTGTATAAGTGTGTATGTGTGTGTGTATTTGTTGTGTTATTTGTTAGAAACCAAAGTTGCAGAAACCAAAAACTTTTTCATAGAACTTGTAAGCACAAGGACCTTTACCTGTGCTACCAGTTTGTCACTTTTGCTTGTTACCTCTTGATATATTAACAGACCACCCCAAAACTTAGGGTTGAAGATAATGACCATTTATTATCTTTCATGGCTGTGGGTTTATTGGTTGTTTTCCACGTGGTGCTTCCGGGATCATCCGGGGTCATCTGGAAGCTCAGTGGGCTGCCATATCTTGAGGCTTGCTTCCAGGGCCTGGAATGTGCTGGCCCATGGCTGGGAGCTCTGAGCAGGGCTGTCCACCTGAGCCCCATAATTCTCTTCTGTGCAGGTTCCTTGAGTTGCCTGGGCCCTCACAGCATGGTGGCAGGGTTCCAGGAGGGGATGTAACCAGCATACAAGAGCAGAGGCTGTGGGTCCTGTAAGCCCACATAGTGACTGTGTTTTCCTTGAGGTGCAGAATGGGACAGCCGTGCCAGACTCTTGAATTGGGAAAGATGAGGTGTATGTTGCCTGCAAGGAGGGATATAGCATCTCTTGGCATTCATGCTGTACCTAACATGGCTTGATTCTGAGCTCTTTAATTAAGGCAGGGCCCATACCATACACAGGGCCTGTGCCCTGCCTGAGTGCACAGGAGGCATGCAGGGAAGCGTGGGCTGCACAGGAGTCCTGGTCTCACTCAGGCATGGACCAGACCACAGGGCCAAGCACACAAGAGGCATGTAGGAAGCAGGGGCTGCGTGAGAGGTTGGTGATCCCAAGGTGAGGCACCGCTGTAGTTAAGAGGATGGACATATTTCCGCCTAGATGTTTATTGGGCGAATCACACACTACAATCCCAAGAAATGACCTTCTCTGTTCAGATGATGAGTTGGGGGTTAGTCTGTCAATGCCAGTGTCCTGACCTCAGGCAGACACCAGCCCACCCATGTGGCATAAAATCCGCATTGAGAAACTTTGTGATTGATTAACTGTGTTCTTTGTTGGGACAGCTTGGCTAATGATAAAGTCGGATGCATTTTTATAATTATGCATTGTTAATTATTGAATGGTTAAAACAGTCTTAAAGTTTTCTTTTTTGCATTTATAAAAATTTAGATTTTTTAAAAATCTAGATTTATACAATTTCTGAGATATCTTTTGCATTCCATTCATCTTGTTTCTTTGGAGAATTTAAGAAAACAAAGCAAAGACCTAAACATTTATTCATGTGACTAAGAAATAATGTTCCAAAAGCAGTCTGTTTTTGGATAATTGGCAGCTGCTGCTGGCTGACCTCAAATTCCTCTTGGAGCCCCATGTCTGTTGCTGCTCTGTGTTTACTGAACTCTCAACACCCAAGGACAGTCACCCATTCCTGAAAGGGTGCTAGTGCTTTCTTTGTTTTACTACGTTAATGTTACATTGCTAATAAAGATCAAAACACAACCAAGAAAAAAATCAGTGTTCCTTTTAACCTTAATGTAAAGTATCAAGGTTCCCCATCATATAAAATTACCTTCAGGTGCTAAACCATGCTTCCCTTTCAAAGCATTGCAGGGAATTCGCTATCTGCCTGCAGTGACTCAGGCATCCCTTTCCGGAGCTGGACACGTGCTTTCTCCTATGTCATAACCTCTTTGGTAGTATTCTGTACAGGAAACGAGATAAAATCAGGAACTAGGTGAGTTATTCCCCTTTTACACATGGGGACAGTAGATAGCAGCTTTTCCAGGATCGTGGAGGAAGGTGAAGTCAGGGATGGATCCAGACCCCAACGCTTATGACTCCTAGTCTCCAAACTGGCTCTAGTTCTCTAGAGCATCATCATTGCTGCTGTTATTACCATCACTGCCATCCATCATCACTACCACCACACCAAGACAGTACAATCGCTGTCACCCCCACCACCATCACTAATATTATCACCACTGTCATCTACATCAGTGGTCCCCAACATTTTGGCACCAGGGGCCAGTGCTCCTATGAGAATCGAATGCCATAGATCTGAGGTGGAGCTGAGGCGGTGATGCTCATGCTGGGGAGCGGCTGCAAATACAGATGAAGCTTTGCTCACTCATCTGCCCCTCACCTCCTGCTGTGCGGCCTGGTTCCTAACAGGCCACAGACCAGTACTGGTCCACAGCCCGGAGGTCGGGGACCCCTGAGTTACTGCAGGCAGATAGCGAATTCCCTGCAATGCTTTGAAAGGGAAGCATGGTTTAGCATCTGAAGGTAATTTTATATGATGGGGAACCTTGATACTTTACATTAAGGTTAAAAGGAACACCTGAATTTATCTTGGTTGTGTTTTGATCTTTATTAGCATCATCATCATCATCATCATCATCATCATCATCATCTTCATTATCTTCATTATCTCCACCACCATCACCACCAAGGAATGAAGTGAGTTGCTTTGTCATGAGCTGTGTTCTAATCTTCTCTACTTATTGCCTCTTTCCCGTTGAGACTGAAATTACAGTGCTTTTTTTGCCCAGCTCATAGGAATTTTTATTGAGAGTAAGATAAATGAAGCTATGAAAATGTACAAGAAAAGTAAGGGACAGATCTGTGGGAGCTGTTTCCTGTCTCGTTACGTTGTGCATTCAGTAGGCGCCTAGGTATGGAAAAGAACCGTGAAGGTGAGATACAGGCTGCATGGATGGGGTGGAATTTGGATCTAGTAGATTGAGATTTAGCAAGATTTTAATACTTCACTTTGTACCAAACTCTATTGCTAGGCAATATTATGTCCATTGAAACATTCAAATCTGGGTCAATTATTTCTCTATATTTGGGAGATTTCCAGCCATGGAAGTCTGTAAAGACTTGTGCTTTAGTCATGCTGCTTAGATCATGCATGAATCATGAAATGGTTTAGTACTATTTCAACGAGTTGGGTATTTTGATAATGATAGTTTTTTTTGTTTGTTTGTTTTTTACAATAGTGGCTAATGTCATCTAAGATGTGAATGAAACATTTTATACATGTCTATAGGCAAACCAGTGTCAGATCACGTGATAACCAAGGAGATTTTGCATGTTCTGGTAAGCTCATCTCTGTAATAATGAATACACCATACATACACACGATACATATGTATTAAACAAAGCTAAGCAACACAGTGATAAATCCAGGTTATTCTCATTTTGTATTTGTGAGATAACTAATATTCAACTAACAGCAGCTTTGGCATTCTTTAAATTTTTAAACCTCTCTTGACTTCTTTGGCATTTGTATCCTTCCTTATACTTGTTTCAAGGTAAATTTCAGTAGCTTTAAGAATTTTTTCCATGAAATGAGGCCTTTGAGAAAACCCAGCTTGGAAAAGGTTAGGAGAGATGAGAAGTATCTAACATTTTATGTGTAGAATTTATTTGGAGTGGGTGAGAAAAAGGGGCTCGTGTGTGTGTAGGGTGTGTGTGTATTTAGGGCATGTGTGTATATGTGTGTGCATACATGTGCACATGCATACGTGTCCGTGCAGCCTATCTTCATCTATAGCAGTAAAATATCTCTATTTCTAGGAGGCTTTAGTCCACTTATAATGGTTTGTCACAATGGGGAAAATCGTCAGCCTCCCAGATGGCATACACTGATCACTTCACTTCTAATAAAAATGTTCCCTTCAAGAAAATGTGTTCCTGCATTGCATGCCAAAACACAAACAGAAATCTTGGAGAATCGAGGTAGCTCAGGGAATTCCTCCCTTATGGAAAAGCTTTCCATACCAGAAGTGGTGGAAAATATAATTTAAGCCATAAAAGGTCAGAGTGGAGTGACTTAGGGGTTGACTAGTTCCGAAAAACATCCTAGGAAAGTCACAAAAACAACTGTGGGCCTTCTGCAGCCTGGTTGAGGAGCCTGGCCCACTGGCAGCTGCACTGAGCGAGATGCTGCAGGTTCGTCACCCTTTCTGAGGCGGCCAGCCCAGACAGGACAAGGGGCCCACGGTATTTCCTGCTGCTGGCTCTGATTCTTCAGGAATCCATTTGGTCCCCAACAGAGGCTTGTTGTGTGAAGCAAAACAGACCAGATGCCAGTGTCACAGAAGACCCAAGGACTCACTGTGCTGTAGCTTCCTGATCTCTCCCGAACCCTGAAGAAGAGAGTTTCAGGCTCAGGTGGTGATTAGTTAGTAACGCTGGTGTGTTTCTTTAGGCCTGTTGTTTCATTCCTGTAGTTGTAACGGACCAGACGGTTTCAGGTCTGGAAAGACCAGGAAAAAGCCGGACAAGAGCTTGAGCTTGGCAGGGTGTTACAATGTTTTTCAGAGAGAAGTTGGACAAAATAGTTACTTAAGTGTACGTTTCCGGTGTTTAGGTAGTTGAAACAATGATATCTTTGAAGGGACTCATATTAGGGGAGGCTGAAGTAGTTTTATAATAATACCTCAAAGATATTTCTGATGATCTGGACACATTGCACATGGTCACTGTGTCCACAGCCGCCCTGGGCCCCTTTGGTTGAATCCCACATCAAAGTCTTGTGACTCCGTGTAGTCAAGGGAGGAGTGGCAGGCCTCAAAATTCCAGAATTGTTTTTGATCAATTTCATCATTTACAAATATATATTTAGAAAGTTAAATTACATATTTTAATGGATATAAATTTTATTCATTTCTTTTCTTCACAGTACCCAATATAGTACCAAATTATCAATACTTAATGATTACTTGATGAAAACAAATAATTATTCCAAATTAGCACTTAGTTAATTATAAGATACACAGGTTAATGAAGACATTTTGAAAGAGTCTTCCATTTTTAAGCCATTTAAAAATTTAACATATATTCATAGAGAATTTTAATCATGAGTAATAACCTGGAAATGTATAGAAGAGTACTAATTTAAAATCTGCAGCTCCAGAGGATTCCAAAAATCAGGGATCCAAAGAAGCCCACACCCAGACACATCATAATTAAAATGCCAAAGGTTAAATACAAAGAAAAAAATTTAAAAGCAGCAAGAGAAAAACAAATAATTACACATAAGGGAACCCCATACGACTGGCAGGTGATTTCTCAAGAGAGACTATGCAGGACAGAAGGGTTTGGCAAAAAATATTCAAAAAAATGAAGACCCAGGATATACAACCAAGAATAATTTATCCAGCAAAGCTATCATTTAGAGTTGAAGGAAAGATAAAGAGCTTCCCAGACAAAAATAAACTAAAGGAATTTATCCCCACCAAGTCAGAATTACAAGAAATGTTGGAGGGACCTCTTTAAGAAGAAAAAACATGTATCAAAAACAGGAATAAAGAATGGTAACAACTACATTCCTATCAATAAGTACCTTAAAGGGAAAAGAATTAAGTGCTCCAGCCAAGGGATGGAGTGGCTGAAGGGAATGGAAAAAGATATTGCTGTGATGAACCTAGAAAGTGTTTTAGTCAGAGAGAGATAAACACTATATGATTTCACTTTAAGAAGAAAAAACATGTATCAAAAACAGGAATAAAGAATGGTAACAACTACATTCCTATCAATAAGTACCTTAAAGGGAAAAGAATTAAGTGCTCCAGCCAAGGGATGGAGTGGCTGAAGGGAATGGAAAAAGATATTGCTGTGATGAACCTAGAAAGTGTTTTAGTCAGAGAGAGATAAACACTATATGATTTCACTTATATGCGGAATTTAAAGAAAAGAAAAAGCAAGACTTAGGAATGCAGTTAGCATTAATACATTGGCAAGGTGGAGGGTCAGGGGAGGGAGAGAGCAATTGGGGGGATCATTTTACTAATTATATAGATGTCTAAGCAGTGTACTGTATTCTTGAAACTAATTAAAATTTAAAATAATAATAATAAAACCTGCAGCTTAATACCCTGAAAAATTGTGACTTCTGAGTAATTCTAAATTTCTTTTTCGTGGGATCCAAGTAGTACAATCTTTTCTGTATATAAAGAAGTTTTGTTGATTTCTTTGAGCTTTTCTGAAACTTTGTCACATGTTTTCAATGTGTCTATTATGTTTCCTGCTAGTGGGCCTGCTGTGTCATGGGCAGCCACCTGGTTGGGTGGGCAGCCTGCACCAGTTGTTCGAGCTGCCATGCGTAGTATCTAAGGAACACGTAAAGGATTCTTTAGACCCAAGAATTCTATTCCAGAAGCCGTCAGAGCAGCTGCTGTCTGTTGAAAGGAAGCCAAGTTACCACTAGTGCACCAAAGCTTTATTTCTGAGCTTCTGGTTTGTGGAGAG
>NW_006494614.1:62411769-62421795 GCF_000325575.1 Pteropus alecto
GTCATTAGCTCAGATGTTTCACTTCTTTATAGACAGAGAACGTGCGTATGGAAGATACCCACTAGGACATTTCATTCCTATTCTGACCAGGCCATGGCTTTCCCCTTGTGCAAACTCTAGGAGCTCGGACTGGTTCACGTTTATAAAACTAGCAGATCCTTCTCCATTCCCTTAACTGTGGTTGTATGTAGACTCTACTCTGGTGATTCCATTCCAGAAGGGAAGATTGTAGACAATGGAGAAAACTGAAGAGGAGTCAGGGCTGGAAGGGTACTGTAATTTGCACTGAGTGTGTCCCAGTGCTGCTGGTCTCCAGCATTTGGAGATTTCAGGAGCACGTGACCTTCATTCCAGGATGTCGAGCAGGGAGGAAGGGGGCTCATCAAAAGAACCACCTGCCCGATAGTCTAGTGGCAAGAGGTGCAAGTAGTGGGGCCTGCGGTGTCCAGAGTTCTGACAGATAAGAAGACATTAGGGAGCCTGACTAAAATCTCGCTGAGCCCTTGAACCGTTAAATGACAGAATTACTGCAGAGGGGAAAAAGTTTTAAGCACAGTGCAGTTTCTCACTTTTTACTCACTTCAAAAGTGAACCGCTGAGTGATTGTTAAATTTACTGTTTATGAGGAATCCTTCATAGAAACTATAGATCCAGTCCAATCAGGATGCCTGGTTAAATTGTTGAAGCTGCTGCTTGAACAGTGTGTTGAAATGACTAAAAGAGAATCCTATGTGTATTAACTCACTGACGTGTGGAAAACTGAAGGACATGAAAACACAGATCCCTATGTTTCTTATCAGAAGCCTATAATCTGTGAGCATTTTCACAGCAACAGGATAATGGAAGACGGGATGATAGGATCAGACGGTGCTGTGTCTACATAAGGATTTATGTTTAGAAATTTGGCACAATCCATAGCAGAACCAGTACAGATGCTAATATTATGACCTTTTATACAATTCCAGAACAGAGGTTGATTTCTGATCAAGTAAATACCAAAGAATAAGGATGGTTTCTCTTATTCTGAGCAGCTGGAAGGTTTCATGTTTCCTTTCACACAGATAATGAGAATATTTGCAAATATTTGGTAAAATCCACAACCATCTTTATTTACATTTACTCTAAAGATTTGCAATCCAAAAATGAAATGAAATATGTGTGACATGCCACTGGTTTTAGATGGGAGAGTAAGTATAATATCTGAGACCATCAGGGGTATGTGTAAGAGAGAGGGAGGGGGGAGATTAAGAACACAGTAAACTGATAGCTGCTCTGAGCATGATATATAAAATACGCAAATAATCTAGGCATGATTTTCATGTGTACAAAAATAGTCACTTATTGTTAAAATTCAGGCCATTGTTTCATATTAACTCTCAAAGTAAAAAAAGCTTGTAAAGTGACCCAGACTAATTTTTAATTTTATCTCTTCATCTGCCCCTTTGAGCTATTATATTTGCTTTCAACAACTATTCTCACTTAATGTTATATCATCAGATGTGTGTATAGCACCGAGTGCTGTCCACTTGGTATAGAAATAAGCGCTTAAGGCTGGTCTAAGCTCTGAGGATGGCATTTCAGTTGGCAAAAGATGAAAATCAGTGTATACAGTGATTTTTGAAATGGAAGCCCTTAGAATAGTGACAATATGGGCCAACAATCCAGTGATAGATGCTTCTGTCCATTAATGGACGCGTTACCTCACCAAGAGTGGGGCAGGCAGTGACGGAGCCATGTGACATGAAGCCTTCCAGGCTACATGCTCAGACATGGGCTGTCGGCCTCAGGCCACTGGTGGGTCTATAGCATTCAGTTGAAAACAGTTGGGTAAACCAGACCCAATTTTTGATGAAATAGGACTGAAAAGTGTGGCTTCTTAAAAATAGGTCCTCATGATGTAACCAGTTGGCAAATCTTTTTGAGGCAGTTATCTTCTCTTTGGGAAGATACTCCATTGGCACCGAGTTTAGTTCCCAAAAGCCCCTCCAGAGTTGGAGAATACACGAAGGGCAAATGATTCGTGTGGTTGGCAGGTGTTCAGCCAAAAGACAGGTTGGCCGAAATGAAACTGATTCTTTTAACAAAGGCTGAAGTAGAGGGGATTTAGCATAAATAATTTTCCTTGTTGTTTTAAAGGGAAGTTATTTTTGAAGTCAAATGAGGCTCTTGAGGTTTCTTAGTTATGTGACTTGTTGTGTAATCATTCTTTTCACTTTTTTCTAACACATCTCAGTCACACACAAGTGATTGGCTCCAGCCTCATGGTGTGACTGGAGCAGCCTGGAGGAGTTGCCACAACTGCATTCAAAGCCTCTTCTGTTTGGTTGTATTTTTACTGGCCTATGATCCTGGGCACGTAAGTTAGCCTCTGAGGCCCTGTTTCCTCCTGGCAAAATAGAGCTAATGATAACAAACAAGATGGCAGCCGTGATGAGAGCCCAGAGTGCAGCAGAGGCCCCGGGACCCCAGCCAGTCCTACTGCTCCCACACAAACTCACTGGCCCTCCTGGTCCTGCCCACTGTCCAGGGCTTCAGGTCCTTATCTGCTCATGTTCAGGCTGAATGATGATCAACAGGGGCTCTTCTTATGACTGACGTAGTGTATGTGTGATCCTGACACTTGCAGCTATCAGCAGCAGCCAGGATGTCCCCCAGAGAGGACACACTGTGGTGGAGCAGGATGCAGGGACATCCCTGTTACTGGCCTCTCTTGTATGAACCATTGCTCTCTTGGCTCAGTCCTCTTTAGGCTCCCTCACCTGCCGGCTTCCCTCATGGGTTTGGCCAGTGCGGGGTGCAGAAGCAAGAAGCCCTGAGATTCAGGTCTTCATTCTGCTGATCTGCCCGTGGCTGCACCCTGACACAGAGCGCATCTTGAACTTGTAGCTTGAACTTTATATCTGCAAAACAGTGTTTTCTGAGATGAAATCATCCTTAGGAGGAAGTTCTTTCTTCCTTCCTCCTTCCTTTACTCTCCCCCGTCATTTGGAGTTGTTGTGGTGGAGCTTTCTTGTTTTCAATGCATGAGTGATAGCATGAACCCAGCCCCATGCTGGGTGTCATACAGAAGTACACTGTAAAGTGTGAACTCTACTTAAGCAGCCTATACTCTCCTCCTCAGAGGGAGCCCACCATTGACCAAGTATGAAGTGTTGCTTTTTGGGTGTTTTTCACTTGGACAATGTTTAAAGAAATTATTTACACCTCAAATTAAACATTTATATCATTTCTGACTCCTGATGTCAGTCAACCTGACCTCAAAGTGGGGTGGCTGGAGCACACCATGTAGTGAGAACAAGCAATAGTCACATTCCAACCAGGCTTCTTGTGTCCTCAAATGTGTGAATGTGTTTGACAGTAGCATGTTGTACTTTAACAGTACACACGTCTCCTGGTCCTGGTCTGAAGGGCGCACAGGGGAGAGGACAGGAAGTTGGTCAGGTTTCTGCTAAGCCGTTTAAGGCCAGGAACCCTCCAGAGACTGGAGCATGCTAAAAAAGGCCATCGTCCTTTCCTGTCTTATATTTTCTCTTTCTGAACTCTAGAGGTTAGAAACATAGTCTCTCAGTGTCAGTGGGCTGAGGCGAATTTGAAGTCCCCAAATTCAAAATGCTCCCAGAGAAACGCTCCCTGGCGTCAGAAGTCTGGAGACTCACTGAAGAGATTCTTCCAAAGTTTAACTTGAAATGTATATAAACTAGGTTTTTGCAAACCATTGATAACAGTGTATGTATAAGAATGTCCCTTCCACTTAAAAGTCCTAGAAAATTAACACCAGTGGATTTCAAACCCAAGGCTGATATATCAGAGACACCTGTGGGTCTGTTAGTGGGTTTTTTTCTTTTCCAGCCATCTCCAAACTTGTCTAGAATGCACTGACCTAGGCCTTTTGGTGATTAAATAGTTCCTGACACTTCCTCTCCTAAGGATATCTTCTCCACCTTATGAGAAAGAAGATAATGATGTTTATCTACTGTCACCCTCTGTCTGAGTTTGGGTGGCTATAACAGAACCCCACAGACTGCAGGCTTAAACATCAGATATCTATTCCTCACAGTTCTGGGGCTGGAAGTTCGAGATCAGGGTGCCAACACTTAGGTTCTGGTGAGGACCCTCTTCCTGGTTATGTCTTCCAATGGCCTTCCTTGAAGTGTTCATGGAGAGAGAGCCTCTGTCCCTCTTCCTCTTAGAAGGACACTAATCCGTCATAGGGTCCCCACCCTCGTGGCCTCGTTTAACCCTAATCACCTCCCAAAGGTCTCACCTCCAAACACGATTACATTAAGGAATTAGGGTTTCAACATATGAATTGGGGGAGTGGGCACAAACATTTAGTCCAGAGAACCCTGTGTGTTCCTAGAAAAGATTTGGGACTGAGTTCTGCTATCGGTACAGAAAGGGAATTTGGGCCTGAACATATTTGTGGCTACTTAGTCATAGATATCTTGACCATACAGTAATCTCACTGTCTTACCTCAGTGTAGAACTTTCTGAGACATCGCCTTAAACAGTCAGGTTCCTGGAGAGTTCTTGGCCCCAGGTAGAGTTGGATCCCAGAGGCCGTTTGCACAGTGGGTCTTGGTCAGGGACTGAGTGGTCACGAGAGCTGCTCCTGCCCAGCACTGATTCAGGCAAGGGACACACTATTGACATGTAGGAGGAGGTGTCCCTTCTCTTGCTGGTTAGTTAGAAATCAGTCCAAAGGGGGCCACTTCTTCTCATGGGAAATTGGAATCTGGCCTTTTAAGAGACTATCACTTGTATTTTCTGAGTTTTGGCTGCTTTCTTATGATGGTCTTTATGCAACAGGAGTGACTTAAGATTCATGCCGATGTCTCGCTGCTCTCGTCTGCAGCCTGGCCTTACCTGTGTTCTGCATGCCTTGCCAGGTGGCATCACTAGTGCACTAGCCATGCCTGTTCGGGACCTGCCATCAATGAATCCATCACAGACCCGCTCCCACACCTTTTCAGGTGTCAAGGAAGCCCGAGGCCCTGCAGTTTGGGAGAAGACTATTGGTTGCCTCTTGCAAGGGCAGAGGGGCAGGGTACCCTTGAGCTCACCCAGAAAGTCCTGCCCATGAGGAGCTGACAGAGGAGAGAAGTGGTCAGGATATTCTCAAGAAGCAAAAGGCCTGAAGCTGTGTCAACTAAAGACAGTTGACCATGTGGGCCTGGACATGGGGTTACTGCATTCCAGCAGAGGGTCTGAAAGTGCAAAGACTGTTCCTGGACCATCAACCCCAAACCCCACTGGGTGTCTTAAAACAGCCAGAAATGTGTCCTCTCACAGTTCTAGAGACCAGACGTCCAAAATCATGGTCAGCAGGGCTGTGTTCCCTCCGGAGGCTCTAAGGGATGTTCCTTCCTTGTCGTCTTTGGCTGTGGATGCATCATTCCAGCCTCTGGTCCTGCGCTTCCATGGTGTTCTTCTTTCTGTGTCTAAATTCTCTTCTCCTTTTAGGGACACTTGTCACTAAATTAGGGTCTATCCTGCTTTAATGTGACCTCATCTTAATTACATCTTCAGACCCTATTTCCAAATAAGGTCACATTATAGGTTCTAGAGGTTAGGACTTGGCGATATATGTTTGGGGGACCCAGTTGGGCCTATAACACCCCTCACCCTATCATCGACAGAACATTGGCCGACCACCCCACCTCAGACCCACATCCCACAGAGAAGTGTGATAAACCGAAGTTCTGTACTGTGAAACAAGTCATTTGTGAGGTGCTGTTGGGCTTCCTGTGAGAGGTACCTGTGTGCTCTGCCTCTCACGTCTCTCATGGGCCCCCCAATCATGTCTAATGTGTACACAGGTACAGTCTTCTCTTTGCTTACAGGAAAGGATGCTTGGTAATGGGCAGTTTCTTCTGCACATTTCTTGATGCACTGAGGTCACAGTGCACTTTGAGGTTGGGTATGGGAATGGAGGCACTTCTAGAATTCTCACCTTGAAAGGGGAGAAGTGCCATCCTCACCCAAGAGAGCCTCAGCGGTGAAGATAGAGATAAGCTGTCACCTAATGAGACTTTGTCCACTTGGTGTGTAATAGATTACTTGGCATAGAAATCAGTTTCTGAACTTTTCTTTAAGAGACAGCAGGCACCGTGCTTTATCAGAATAGAATAATAACGCTGTGCTGATGGAGGCTGTGCCACCAGTATGAGGTATGTGTAGATGTCCCCATTAGTTAGCATCTCACAATAAATCATCCATTTGTATGAATAGTGAGGCTGTGTTTCTACAGCATGATGAAATTTTAAATTTATGCAAGGACTCCAAGGTATTTCCTTTGTGGGTGCACCCTGCCATAGGAGGCGCCTCTCTTGGTCTTTCCCAGTGAGGGCTGTGGTCTCCTAATTGCTCTATTGATCACTCATGTGATCTGGGTTGATAGGTGAGAGTTTAAAGACTGATACACTCTCTTTTTAAAAACCACTTTCTCCCTCAATGTTCCCAATGAGGAGGGAACATTTGTTGACATTCATATCACTCAGTAAAGCACAGACATTTATAAAGTGGTATTTTAGTAATGCTTCCCACTGAATGGAACTAGTAGGAAAATTGTATCGCCTCTCTAGAAGTTCTTTTTTTTAGCCCCATCACAGTAAACACAACAATAATTTTTGCTGTTCTGTGCAGTGAGTTTTCCAAATTAAAAAAAGAAATGGTCAGAGTCATCACAGGACAGTGAGAGGAAGCAGCCCTGAGCATAGTCCTTTCTTAGATAATCTGTCCTGTGAGGTGGTGGCCACTTTGTTCTTATTATCAGTTGACGGCAGCTGGCAGCGTTCACTTCCGTGATTGGGCATCTCAGCTCGTTGCATTCGTGAAGTGTGATGGCTGGCAGCCGGGCGTACCCTCTCCCTTCCCCATGTCTGAACGACACTGTTATGACAGATCATGTATACATGCAATTAAAATAAAACTTTTATTTTGTTCCTGCTCTGTCTCTCTTGCTCCTCTCTCACCGAACCTTTCCTTCTAGAAACCAGGGACCTGGACCCCTGGGAAAATGAGGGCCTTGGACTTGACTCTGGCTGAGTTATTAAACCTCTCCCAACCCCCAGCCCCAATCAACTGGAAAGTTTTAAGACACATGGTTAAGATTTGTTCCCAAGAAGTCTGCCCTATCTGGAATGATGGGGGATGAATACCAAGTATCTCCAGACTTCCGTTTCTGCTTTATTTTATTTTTTAAGTTTTATTTTGCTTTCTCCTAGATTGTGTTTGAGGTTCATGCTCCAGTGCTGGAACGAGCCACAGCATACAGCAGAACCTGCTTTTGATTACTGCTCGCCACACAGCATCTTTGTGTGCACAGAATCTGGACCTTGGTTCCCTGGGGCATGTTCTCATCCGCTCCAGGCTGTAAATCTGGCTCATGGCTTTTAGCCTGTTCGCTTTGCAAGCACAGCCTTGCTGGCCATTGGATACTTTTCTAAAATGTTGCATCGATTGGCTCAAACCCTGAGGGCTGTGAGGAGTCTCTGTGCTGAGTTTTGCTCCATGGCCGAGGAGTCATCCCAGAGGGACCTTGCTGTTTGAACTCATTTCTGACCATCTACTAATGGCGATGTGGTTTATGAAAGCACTCAAAATGGAACCCAGGGAAACATCCTAGTGTTCCATCGGTGGGTTTAAAGGCTTCAGAATGATCATGTGTTTGGGGCATTTTCTGTACAGATGTACGAAAGAGATTTGGGGCTGGTAGATCTTCTGGCCACGTGGTGCTTTGGGGGCTTCCTGATCTGTCTCTCAGCTCCTTATTACTTTCTCTCATGAGGAAGCTACTCCTTGAATTAACATCCAGATGTGAGAAAGTCAACCTGGTTGGTCGATTACGTTACCTTAACAAGTTGGATTCAAACATTAAGTGACAAAACAAGTAAATGACCATGGCTTTTGCAGGAGGCCTTGGGATTAGTGGTCTCGTCCCTGTTCTTGGCTACACAGTTAAATCATGTTGAAAACAGATCTTGTTAAGTGATTGAGGGTTTTTTGCTGGTTTGTTTTGGTTTGGATTTATTTTGTTTCGTTTCGTTTTTTGTGCCTGGGTAGATTCTTGGTTGGATTCGGAAAAGTCCTCGGGATTCTTGCATTTATTGCAGGTTTTGTACCAGTTTTGTATCATCTCAGCTGAGTGTTAAACAGAGGTTCAGAATTGGCAGTATAGAGAGGAAAACCAGATGTGTGTGCTCCAAAACACAGTGCTCTTAGATCCAGGATCCCCTTAGTAGGCTGCTTTAAATTTGTACCCTGTGCCATTTTTCTTTTACCTGAAAATAATTGGCCATGCTTCAGAAATGTACTGGGGAACTCTCTAAATGAAGCTGGGAGAGTAGGCCACCCTTGCACTTCGTTTGGTGTCTTATACAGATGTGCTGCCCTTTGGGGAGCCCCACTATAAGTGCAGCCACAGGCTTGCTGTCGCTGGCAGCCCAGAGGTACTGCCACTGGCTACTGGCCGGGAGCTCGCTGCATTCCAGTTAGATCTTTCTACATTCCAGAGCCTGTTTGGAAAAGGCACCAAACGGAAAATGAGCAGGAAGAATGAAGAAGGAGCTGAAAGCTCATTATTGGGAGCTGAGTGGGAGTTCATCCAGGCGAGCTTTGTTCCACAGAAGATCAGGGCCGTGGTCAGATGAGCCAGGAGGCAGGTTTTCAGTGAATTCTCCTTCTTGGGGTACCATAGTGATCCATGTGACAGTGGCATGTGACTTCATTTTTGCTGTTCTGCATTTAAGATTTGATGTAATGGGTTTTCCTCATTACTAGTTTAAAATCAGTTCCAAACCAACACATCTGTCTGAGCCTCCTGTGTATTTCAAAAGGCTGCACAGTGCTTCTTCGGGCAGCACCACTGAGAAGCAGATGAATCAAATCTTTTGTGTAATTGATTTTTGTAGCGTTTTGTTTTTATTTTACTCATTTCATGTGTATTACCCTCACAAAAATAGCCTGCCTTCAGGGTTATGCAGTTATTAGAGAAAGAGGAGGCGCATTTATGCCCAGAATGTCCACTTCCGCCCCAGCTCCCTCGTGACTTGCCCCTGACTGCAGAGCCTTCCCTGAGGCCCCTTGGGAGTGTCTGCCACATTCTCATCTCTCAGCCTGTCTGTGCCTCGCTTTTCGAGCGGGTCACCACCCACTGTGTGCTGGTTACTCAGCCTTTTCCCGACCCCTGACCCTGCGTTGGTCTGAAAGGAAGGCCCCCCCTGGGTCTTATTCCATGTTGTCCTCTTGACGTCCTTGCTCCTTGGCATGGTTCATTCTCTTATTATGAAAACAGCACAAGGGAAAAAGTTTCCACACGAGGTCCATGGTGCGTCAGTCTCCGCCCCCAGCCTGGACTTTCAGCCCACTCCACAGGGTGCCCGCCAGTTGTTTCTGATACGCCATCCGAGCACAAGCACCCATGGGTCCCTTAAAACAATCAGGGCATCTCCAGTCACATATTTACCACCTTCTCTCAATAAATACGTATTGATAGCTGAAAAACCAGGGATTTATAACTTGGCCATCTTCCCGCCCATCATTTTAGAACTTATCAGTAAATTCCTTCATTTATCAATTTCTTCAGATGGGCAAGACTCGGTTCAGTGCCGTTTCTGTCTTACACAGAAGAAACGGGGCCACGCGCATCCCCAGAATCCTCAGCCCTGTGGTGGTTTTGTGGAAAACATGTGAGCCCGACTCTCCCCTTCCCTGTTGCTTCCATGGACCACACTGTGATAAGTCAGTCCTGCTCCTGGCGAGGTTCCTGCTAAGAGAGCCAGTGCCACTGGTTTGTGATGACGTTAACCACTGGGAGAGAGGGCCTTTTGAACCCTTTCTTACTGTGTTTTCTCTTTCATCACAATTGTAATCCAGTTTGAGAAGATATATTCTTTAACAAAATGTTAATCTCGCCTTTAGAAGAGTCATTTCCAAATTTTGGAGACTCCCTGAAATCATCCTGAATTGCTTTGTCTGAATAGCCAGCCATCTCTCTCCCAGCCCTGGAGTCCAGGTGTGGGAACG
>NW_006494614.1:62421872-62422972 GCF_000325575.1 Pteropus alecto
CTAGAGTACAAGGAAGGCGAAGAATGATAACTAAGTTTCTGGAAGGTCTTTTCCTCCAGTTCTGTGCTCATTAAGTGTTTAACTCATTTCTGAATCACTTTGTGAAACCAAACTAATGTGGAAATGTTTAAAAGGCATAGCATTTTTAATGAATTCCCAGCGGAGAACATTTTCCTATTTTTATTTTCATTTAGCAGCCAGGCTGGTTATGTGCCTACCTTCACTATTATAATTCTGCACATTTAGATTCTGAGGTTTCTGACACTGTAATTCTTAAGATTTAATCAACTGTAGATCATGCGAAAAGTCACTTTATGGGCAGTGCTCACAGGGAAAACAGTCTCTCTTAGGATACCATAAAATGCCTTCCATTTGTGGGGGGTAGTGGCTCATCGCCAAAAGTAGAGCACAGGCCGAACCTTCTCAGAAATATGTTCCATGATTTCATTAGTTTCCTTAAAAAATAGTTATGTGATTTGACCTTAAATTCACTTATTAATGGATCTTTTAAAATATACCTCAACTACAAAACCGTGAGTACATTTTAATACCTAACGTTTTAGCTTAGTATTTCCAAACATTGCCTAGATATTTTTTTTGAAGTTCAGCCTAGGATCTAGCAAACAAGCGCTAAGCCAGGGCAGCCCGGAGCGCTTGTTCCCCTTCACCACCCACCGAAGGGGCGGAGTCTGCGGTTCTGAGAATTTCCTACTACGTCTGTTACCTTTTGTCTTTTGTGCATTCTGATTTTTTCTAGCTGTTACGACGCTGCATTGTTGCCCAGTACATTCTCTGAGCTGAACCATAAACCTCCATTGAGTGGTACTTTGGTGGCCCATGTTACTTTTTCCCCAGCTTTGCCACGGGAATAAACCTTACTTGATTGTGCCAGTTAGACATGAGCTTACTCACTTGGGGAAAGTGGGGGCTGGCAGCAAGAATGTCACTTGGATGTTCCTACATGGGACTAGTTTATAAAAAGTTCACAGATGCGTGTTAAGTCAGGAATAAGTCTGCTAAGAGACGCAGGTGCAAATGCTGTGAGCACTGCCAGGCTTCCAGACCAGCTTGTCACCTACTCGCAGCTGTGTTAGTCTCAG
>NW_006494614.1:62423029-62437787 GCF_000325575.1 Pteropus alecto
ACGCTGGGCCAGCTAAATGACACATGTGGTTAGTGTTTCTGGCAGTGACCCTACCAAGAATGTTGCTATACATTTAATAGCACAAAAAGTTGACAGTTTGCAGAAATACTGTGAAGATGTGGGATGAGGACAAATAGTGTAGAATCCTTGAACCAAAGTGGTTCCATCATTACTTTCAGACTTACAAACCAGGGTGAAGTAACTGGTTTGTAAGTCTGAAAGTAATGACGGAACCACTTTGGTTCAAGGATTCTACACTATTTGCGGAAAGACCATAAGGAACTGGTGGCCCCACCATGTTGTGGAGAGACCCTGCCAGGTCAAAACGCCATCCAGTGGAACAGTGGATTCCTCTTGGGCTGGTGAAGTGCGGTCACACATTGGATTTTATTTGCTGAGTCGAGGGGCCGGGCCTACCACTCCAAAAAGAGGCAAAGGAACAAAAGATGAGCTGACCCACTGCCAGACAACAGTGGGGGCCCATGTTGGGCCCACAAATGGCCAGTGTCTCTTCCACACTTCCACAGGCCTCCTCTCCGATCTGGAAGAAGTGTGTTCTTTCAAAGCAGTTAAACATCCTGGTTGGTCATGGAATGCCAGATAGAATTAACTTGAATCTCAGCCCTCCGCTGTCTTCATGGAGCCTTAGAAGTTCTGCCCAGCACTGAGCCCATCTCTCCTCTTTGTGACCGATCCCCTGTGCCCCCAATTGTCTCCTCCTTTGCCATCCCTGGGGCTTCTCGTTCCCTCTGCCTAAGATACTCTTCCTTCCCGTCCCTCTCCTTCTGAGCCAGGCCATCCCCAACCCTCCCACAGAACTTGCCCGAGTCTCCACAGATGACAGAACCGGACATTTTCTCATTCTGAGATTGCAGCCCATTTTGCTTCATAGTGCATTTGTTCTAGAATGTAGTCTCTCGAGGTCCCATTCCTGCCCTTGCAGTGTCTTGCACATATCAGGTCCTCAATAAATATTTGAATTTGGTTTTCTGGAGAGAAGGAGTTTATGTGGAGGGCTGCTGCCCGGGAGGGAATTTGGGAGGACAGTACAGAGAGCAGTGGGCCCTGGGTGGGGGGCAGGACCAGCTGGGGCCTGAGGGTGTTGGCTGACACTTGGTCGGAGCAGGTGGGTCAGTAGATACTAGAGAGCATTTAGTGCAGGCCTGTCACTTGCTGGCATTTGATCTTGAGACAGTTTAGCTAATTTAAGATGATTTACATGCTAAATTAAAATTCAGAGAAAAAGCAAATGTCCATTTCATTAGTTCAGTCTTAACGGTAAATTCCATTCACTTCCGTCAGACACTCGCTGTAATCTTGCAATTGGCTCATTGTAACCGTATCACTGTCTTGTAATATATTTGTGCATGACCTTTCAGTGGTGCTTTGGAGTTGCCAAGCACATGAATGAATGTTCTTGTCTGGTCATTGGTGGCTGGCTTTGATGTAAGAGTGATGTTCGGACTTAAAGACCCTTCGACTGACTTTGTCATTTCATGGCCCCTTTTGGGAATCTGAATTTGTCTTGTCACAGAGAATCTGGGAGTGCAGAGTTCTTTTACACACGTCAGCTGGCTCAGCCTTGTGAAGAGGGCCAACAAAGGAGTGTGTCATATCAAGGTCCTTCAGGAGTGAGGTCCATAGTGTCTGGTCTGGGGGACCAGTGGTGGGACGGAGCAGGCTGTCAGCAAGGGCCTGGCTTGTGTGGCCTCCCCTCCTTCCCACCCGGCTTGTGTCCTCTGCGCTCTCCTCCGCTCCACCTCAAGTGGTACTGTAATATTGTGTGTATGAGAGAGTCATCCCTCACGTGCCCTTTTATTTTAATCTTCTAGTTTACCACGGTGTCTTCTTAACTCTTAACTGTTCTTACCCACCCTAACATTTTCTTCTGAAAACTTTTCATGTGAGTCTTCTAAGCTTTTCTCTAGAGTTGCCTGGCTTAGGAACAGCCGCCTCAATCCCTGTTAGACAGACACCAGGAGAGCCTGTGTGGAAATACACGTGGGCAGGTTTCCATGTTCCCTGTACTTCACCACCAACTCCCTGTCTGATGGACCCGTTGAGGCACTGGCCTGTTTTCTCAGTCTTTCCTCATCAACATCAGCTTCATTTTCATTTGTTTAACAAGTGTTTATTCAGTGTCAGGTACTGTGCTAGACGCTGGGGATTTGTCAGTGAACAAAACAGACCCCAACAGCCCCCCACACACACACGGTGCCATCCTGCAGCGCCTCTTCCACTCGCACGGGGTGGGGGTGGGCGCAGGGGGCAGACTGTGAACAAGTCCCCAAGCAAGATGCGCTGTGTGCCCAGAGGCAGCCAGGGCTCCAGACAGGGCTGTGGTGGGCCAGGTGGGAAGTCACCCAGTCCCCTCTGCTGGCTTTTCTTTCTTGATGGAAGGAAAGAATGTCAGCAGCGAAGAGAGAGGCAGGGAGTGGAGGAGCAGAGGAGAGGAGTGCAGGGATCAGGCAGGCTGGACACAGGGGCAGTGGGGAATGGGCATGTCTACTGTGGAGCTTGCCGGCTCGAGGTGTGTGCAGGCGTGTCAGCCACTCCCGCCTGTCCTGTGAGTCTCTCATAGCCTTGCTGTGACTCTCAACCTCACCCCACCTGCAGTCACCCACACAACTGATCCCGGGGTGTCCTTTTCCTGTTATGTGGCAGAACCTTGAGGCATGGTGTGGTTTGTGACAGTTGGAGGAGACCCATCAGTTCATTTAGCTCAGGTTAAGTAAATATGACATTTGACATGTAATTTTTGAATGGGCTTTGACAGTTTTGCTCTTCATGCCAAAAAACTACCTTTCTCTCTCCTCTGATGACCAGAAGCTCCTAAAACACATTCATGACTAAATACAGCCTCGTGTCCCCCTTTCTTCTGGTCCCAGCTTGTAATTCTGGATTTGAGTCCTTTGACTCTCTGTCTGCTGGGAGTTTGTGGAGGGCATGTGGGGGCGTTTGCTGGGGGGGCCTAGGGAGCCCTCCCGGGTCTCGCTGCCCTTTCTTTACAAAATGACAATGGCTTCCTCCCTGGTGATCGGGAAGCAAAGCTATGGAACTGGACAGGACTCTGTCCTGTTTTCTGATCATGAAAGATCTGGTGGAGAGTAAGTGCTGGAGAAAAGAACACGTGAATAATAGAGGAGATCACACACACATACATACACATTCACACGTGCTCACACCACACATGTACACTCACTGGTCAGACGTTACTCCGGAATGATTCATGAGACAGACCCCACAGTAAGGAGTGAGGTCTTGGGCCATCGTCCTCGGTTCATACAGTCATGGTGGAGTCTGCACGCGTGGTACTTGCCCCTGCCATTGCTCGTGTGACGGTGCTGATGGTGTTCTGCTTTGTCTCTCCAGGTGCTGCAGGGGGCCCAGCTGATAGCTGTGGCCTCTTCAGACCCTGCTGCTGCAGGGGTGGACGGGTCGCCTCTCCAGGGCAGCGACATCCAGGTCCAGTACGTCCAGTTGGCACCGGTGACTGACCACACCACTGCAGCTCAGGTGGGTCCTGCCCCTTCTGGAAGTGGACACCCTGTCTGTGGACGGGTCCTGGGGCTTCTGCAGGTGTGAACACGAGCCCCAGCCTGGGTATTTCTGCTTCTGATGTTCTCCCGGGAGGAAGGTAATTACCATTAGAAGATGCATCATTTGGACACAGGCACTCATTTGGAATATTTTTTATAAGTGCCTGAATAATGTATCGGTGATATTAGATCCTCGCCCGGGTGATAGTTTTAAACCTGTTCTTGAGATATTCTGTCTTGTGCAAATGTTTGTCTATGAATTCGAAGGCAAATTTTAACTTCTTCTCAATCCCCTTCCACAAGTGGGGGGTCCCCACTGACTTGAGACCTCGCTGCTCCTCAGAGTCGGGTAGCACCTGGCCCAGGGATCACTGCTTCTGCAGACCCAGCACTCACCCTTGACCCTTTTCCCGGGGACAGGTTTATGGGGCACCTGCCTCTGAGCAGCCCGCCGCTTTGTGGTGGAAATGCCGGCTGACCCCGATAGCTGTGGTGCTTGCCCTTGGTTTTGGGGGCACCGTTTGACCAGGTATCCAGCCGCCTGCCCTGCGCTTCTAGCACGGCAGCCTGACGACCTTGTGGGGAGCTCCACATTCGTAAGGCCCAGTTTTCCCTGTTTGTTACATGCTTGCTCAGGAAGTCTGATTGACTCTGAGCACCAACAGGCTTCCCACAGAAGCCTCTCGTTGTCCGGCTCTGCTGGATCTCCTCCACTGCCCCTTATCCGTGTTTTCCCAGGAGCTCTGGAAACTCCAGCATTCAGACCCCGTTTGGACACTTTCTGAAATGTCAGATGAGAGGGTTTCTTCCTTAGATATTTGAAGTGTTCATGGAGCTTCCCCACGGTGAGTGTACTTAGTGGAGTGAGCGTCATGGTCTCTCTCTTCAGAGTTCCCCTGGGTCTGGGGGAACCAGGCCTGGGCCCCCTGTGCTAGCAGAGAGAGCTGGCAGAAGCCGGATGGCCTGAGCCCCTTTAGAAGACAGTATGAATGGGTTCTGTCTGGTTGGTTGCTTGTGTTTGGAACAACCAGTTCTAAAGTGATGGCATATTCCCGTTTTTTTTACGAGAGTAACCGTAGGATTGCTCCTGTGGGGGCAAGGGCACCTTAGAACAAAGCACAAGCCTACTGGTGCTGTGAATGACACATAAGCTTTTTGCCTACATTCTCAAACCTCAGAAGCTGTAGGTTTAAATCACTGAAATTACTGCTGAGATCAGGGAGAGCCATTGTAATGCAGGGGCTTTTATATGCTCTGACCATGGGAAGGCAGGGGAAGGCAGGAGAAGGCTGCATGTCTTGGGCAGCCTCAGCCTGGAAACGGCCTCAAAGCTCACAAAATTACTGCTGAGATCAGGGAGAGCCATTATAATGCAGGGGCTTTTGTATGCTCTGACCATGGGAAGGCAGGAGAAGGCTGCATGTCTCGGGCAGCCTCAGCCTGGAAACGGCCTCAAAGCTCACTGCCCACAGGACTCTGTTGGTGTTCTGCTCTATCCTGCTGGGTTTTGGCTCCTGTCCCGCCTGCTCTGGCGCATTCTGCTGCCCTCTCTGGGTCTGCTCCTCTCCTTTCTGTGGCCAGGCACTAATGAGCTTCGTGTACCTTGATGCTTAGAATTAAAGCTGCAAATTCCCAGGCAGTCCCTTTCCCCTCTCGCCCTCTGTTCTGCACTGTGCTAGGTGTGGTGTGCTCTCCACAGTCCTTGGAGGAAAGGAAATTCTCATTTGGTTCGCTGGTTGCCTGGTGAGGTGGTTCCCAAGGAATGGGGCTCAGCAGAGCCAAGTAGGTTGCCCAGGGTGACCCTGGTAGCCAGCTGGGTGAACTCAGCAGTCCTGCGAGGACTTAAATTCTTACTCTCCTGATTCACAATGAGGCCCCAGTTGGCCCAAAGTTTGGGAACCCGTGTCCTGGAGAAGGCTGGTTTCCCCTTTGCCCCATCCCCCTACTCCTACCAGACCTGTCCAGCTCCCGTGACCCGGGCACTTCCAGGCCCTTCTGACTCTGAGTGGTGTGGATGTTGACACAGTGGTGACCACAGAGGCTCCTTCCATTCTGGAGACCAACTGAGAAAGACGAGGCATGGCCTAGAGCTGGGGATGGGGAAGGATGTGTGTGTATGTGTGTGTGTGTGTGTGTGTGTGTGTGTGTGTGTGTGTGTTTTCTCCGTGTGTGTGTGTGTGTGTGTGTTTTCTCCCTGACCAGCTAAGTTGATGTGGTTTGAGGGTGAACCTGTCCTGGAAGGAAGCTCCTGTGCAGGCCCCACCTCGTCCCATGCTGGTGATATGTCTGATGCCCACATCATCTTGAATGGGCTCATTGTGTAAAATCAGTTCACTCTGCTGCTGGGCTGCCACAAAAGGGTGTGTGTTCTTCAGGTCTGGGGAGCTGTGTGGTGGGGCATCTTACTGGGTTGTAAGTTTGTGGTCATTCTACAGATTTCAGAATTGAGGAAAGCTGTGTCCATTTTAGTCCTTTGCCACCTTGGCTTTCTGTCAGTGTTCTTTGTCTCCATTCACACCTGGCAGCTCTCGACATCCGTTTAATTAGGACACAGCAGTGGAGCGGGGAATGAGACATGTGCTTACTGCTCCAGCCGAGTCTCGCTCTGCCCTCACTTCATCTGCCCGCAGCCACCAGCAGGCTCTAATTCACTTTCCCTTGCCCAGAAACTTGTGGGGAACCCCCACCCCCATCTGTTGTCTTAAGGCGACCCCTTTTTCATCACTTCTACCCAGCCACTCTCTTGGGCTGCAGACGATGCCTTTGCTGAGTCCTTCTTCTGATACTGGAAAGCCCCTGCTTTGAGGAAACACTATGTCAAATGTCATTTGACGTTTGTATAGTATTTCAGAAGCGCGGCCCTGAACCGCAGTAGGAGATGTAGAGCTGCACCAGGGACTTCCACCTTCGCGTCTCTCTAGCTTTCTTCACCTCTTTCTTTGCGGTCACCATGCTGGGCCCCTGCAGCTAAACTTCCTGCTTGAGAAGCCAGGAAGCCCACCTCTGAGGGTCTAGTCTTTGTGACATCGCCTTTGATGTTGGCTTAGGAGGTCCAAAAAAACCCCAAAATCTCCATTTGAGGGCCAATTCCGGATGGTTGAGATGGATGATTGGTGACTTATTCTAAGATTGTATTTTTCCCTTTAACTCATCTTAAAACTATGAATATATATTTAAAATCCTTAATACCTGTAACTCATGGATTAAAACTTCAGTCTTTAAGGTGAGAAAGGTAGCTGCCCCTAAAATGCTTTTCATAACATTGGAACAGTTTTTATAAGAAAAGGCAAAATGGTAACTGAAATTCTAGGCAAATATACTAGGTTAAGGAAGTGTCAACCACACAGAGTATTGTTCCCCAGTGATAACCGGGGGCGGGAATGGGAAGTCAGCACTGCGGGCTGCGAGTGAGCCCTGCAGCATGTGTGGGAGGGTTGGCGGGGTTGTGGGCAAAGAGAAGCCCCGCAAGGCGGGACTGTGGCCCGGATTTATCAGAACTGCGTGAGTGGCTCGGGTTCTCGGAGCGTCACCGCTCTAGGCAGGGGTGAACCTAGGACCCAACCCCTTCCAGCTCCGCTGTGTGTGTTGTGCTATGCATGGAAACCATTGGTGTCTTGTGACCCGCGAGTGGCCTGGACTCGAGTTGGTGGATACTTTTATAGAAAAGCCCTGCTCTCTCCCCTCTTGCAGACAGCTGAGACTCTGCAGCCCACCCTGCAGTCCGAAATGCAGCTTGAGCATGGAGCCATCCAGATCCAGTGATGCAGGGCAGGCCACCTGAGCACGACAGGACCCGAGACGGAGCCGTCACCGCGCTCAGCGCCAGCTCCAGCCAACCACCCAGTTCTACACGCGCCCTGGCCCCACGGCTTTGCACAGAGGTGACTGCACACGTTCTGTTAAAGTGCATCCGAGAGCCTCATCCACAGGAGAAAGCGTCCCAGTAAATAAACAGATGGTAACAGCCACCACCCCTGCCAGAAGACCCCTTTCGTTTGAGTCACACTGTTGGTGTCTAGAGAAAGAGTGGGGAAGCACAGTGTGGATTGCATTAAGTACACACAGAAAATCAAGAACTACAATATTTTTCTCTGTTTAAACAGCTTTTTTTAATTTGCTATGGTGTTTATAACAAAAAAGAAAACTGAAAAAAAATGGACTAGCAGAAGCCTTTTGCTGTGTGCTCTGTTCAGTGTAATGAAAATAGGTATTTGCAAAGACAGCTAACGATTTTGATGGAAATATTGCTTACCTACTTTTCTAGGGGGAAATGCTCTCAACAATGTAATTAAGCATTTCTAATGAAATAAAATGTATTTATGACCACAGCAGCTTTAATATTATTTTCGCTTAAAAGATGGTTTACCGAGGCCACCCTCACTCCTGGTGGGTGCTCAGGGGTCACCCCGTGGGCTCTTTCAGCTATACTGACAGTACTTGCGGGATCCTTGCAAAGGAAGGAGTGTGGCTGCTTCTTCAGTCCCATGTAACAGGCCTGGAGTGTCAGCATCCCCACATGCAGAGAGCTGCCCCAGGAGAGCGCCCCCTCTCAGACACAGGCATCCTTGAGACAGTGTGAGCCAACTTCAGTCTTGTAGGCACTCCTACCAGTAATCCGTGCTGTCAAATGACACAGGCCTTTTCCAGCTCAGAAAGTTACAGCTCCAGGATTCCTTAGAAAAAATCCTGTCCAGAGGATCCTGCTTCATCGTCTAAAGTTAAAAAAGAAAGGCAGAGAAAGCGGTTCCAAACACAAGCGCAGAGGTGGTTTGCATTACACGTGACCGGTGTGTGGCACTCGTTTCTGTCAGACCATTTCGGTAGTTATATTAGTCAGATTTGTGAAATTCCCACAACAAAATTGTGTTCACTGACTTAGACTATGACTGCACGGTGCTTTTTCTGGGAAGCATTCAAAGTTTTCATTCCAAATAGTCACGCCTGTTCCTGCTCCACCCCTTGGGGGTTCCAGGGCCTGGGTAGCTTACACTGGGGCACGTGGAGGGGTGAAGGAAGTGCGGGGGAGGTAGAGCAGCTCCCTACAGTGGGACAGCATGTCTACATCCCATGCCTCCATCCATCCTCCTAGGATGGCGCCTCCCTGGACAGTCACCTGAGAGAGGCTATTCTCCAGGAGACGGAAATGGGAAAAAGGACCAGTCACGAGGCTGGAAGGAGAAGGTCTAATGAGCATATGTCTGGAATCCCAGAAGGAGAGAGTGGAGAGAACAGAAGAAAGATGACATTTAAAGGATTGGGGAAGCAGAACAGGTCCCAAGTAGAAATAAAAGCAAATCCATGCCTGGACACACACACTACATTAAGGACAAAGATAATTCTGAAAGCTGCCCGAGAGAAAAGCCAGACCACCTACAGCAGGATGAAGGAATCACAGCAGACTTCTCAACAAGAGAAGTCGACATCAGAAGCAGAGAGTAGTACCAATGAGGCATTGAAAGAAGAAAATTCTCTACACAGAATTGGGTCTTTAGTAAAACTATCGTTCAAGAGTGCTGGTGACAGTCACCATTGGATCCCACAGTTCCACTCCTAGATGTACACTCAAGAGAATGGAAACCATATGTCCACATATAAATTTGTACGTGAGTATTCATGACAGCAGTGTTCACAGTGGCCAAGGATTGGGAAGAACCAAGTGTCCAACGGCTGACTGGATAAACAAAATGTGGTACATCCTTAGAATGGAATATTATGTTGCCATAAAAAGAAATGAAGCACTGCCACTTGCTACAACATGGATGAATCTTCTTTCTGAGTGAAAGAAGCTGGACACAATAGGCTACATGTTATATAATCTTATTAATATGAAATGTTCAGAATAGGCAAATCCATAGAGATAGCAGATTAGTAGTTGCCAGGGGCTGTGGGGGAGGGGAGAGGGAGGTATGGGGACATGGGGCTTTTTTGAGGTGATAAAAATGTTTTGGAATTAGTAGTGATGTTGGTACAACTCTGTAAAGTTACTAAAAGTCATCGAATTGCACAATGAAAAGGGTGAATTTTTTGGTATATAAATTATATCTCAAAGTTAATAAGAATCAATTGGGTGACGTTAAAAAAAACATAAACAAAAATGAGGATGTTACTAGCAGATAATCCCTCAAAAAAGGAAATCATAAGGAATTTTCTTCAAGAGGAGGAATATGGATTCCAGGAAAGAGCAAGAAAGAGTAGTGAACAAATAGAAAAATAAACACACAGGTATAAGTGCTCTGCTCTTATAATTCTGCTTCTGTCTCACTGAAATTGTTGAAAATAATAAAATGTTGGAAAACATTATAAGTTGAGATGGGCCAGAAAGGAGCTAAATTGTTTTAAAACCCCCTTTTATTGCCCTATTAAAAAAAGATCAAGATACTGTACAATTTTAAGATGTGAAATTCAATATTTTTGACAAACATTTAAAAAACACCATATAAAAAGTCAGTGAGGTGTGGTATCTCGGCTGTGTTTAAGGAATTCGATGTAAGTGACATGTAGAACACGGCGTCCAGCAGTCATGAAGCACACATTCTTCCCATGTGCTCTTTGGAACTTTATCAAAGTTGGCCACAGGCCAGACCATAAAGAAGGCCAAATAAGAAATCAAAATGGGAAAGTATTTTTAATTGACAGTTAATTTGATAAATTGACATCAAAACTTGCGGAATACATCAAAAGTTGTTCTGAGGAAAATTTATATTTCATATAGATATATTCCTGAAGTGGGACTACTGGATCATATATAGTAGTTCTATTTTTAACCTTTTGGAGGACATCCATCCAGACTTTTCCATCTGTGGCTCTACCAATTTATAGTCCCACCAACAGTGCACAAGTGTTTCCTTTTACTCCACATCCCCGCCAGCACTTAGTATCTCTTGTCTTTTTGATAAAAGCCATTTTAATAGTTTCGAGGTGATATTTCATTGTGGTTTTGATGTGCATTTTCCTGATGAATAGTGATATTGAGCATCTTTTCATATACTTGTTGACCATATGCTCGTCTTCTTTGGAAAAATGACTGTTCAGTTTCTCTGCTCACTTTTTAATGAGATTCGTCTTTGTTTTTGCTATAGAGTTATATGAGTTCCTTATTTATTTTGCATATTAACCTGTCATCAGTTGGATAGCTTGCAAAATTTCCTCCCATTCCAAAAGTTGCATCTTCATTTTGTCGATTATTTCTTTTGCTCTGCACAACCTTTTCATTTTGATGTAGTTTTACTTGATTATTTTTGTTTTTCTTGCTTATGCATAATGTGTAGTATCTCAAAAATTGTTGCCAAGGCTAGTGTCAAGGAGCTTTTTCTCTGTTTTCTTCTAGGAGCTTTATGGTTTCAGGTCTCACTTTTAAATCTTTAACCCATTTTAATTTTTGTGAGTGGTGTAAGATAAGGGTTCAATTTTATTCATTTGCACATGAATATCCAGTTTTTCCAGCCATGTATATTGAAGAGACTGTCCTTCCCCCATTGGAATAGTCTTAGTTCTCTTGTCAAATATTAGTTTATATATGTGTGGGTTCATTTCTGGGTTGTTAGGTTTTTTTTTCATTGCTTTATATTTCTGTTTTTATGCCAGTACCATACTGGTTTGATTACTAGAGCTGTGTAATATAGTTTGAAACCAGGAATTGTGATGCCTCCAGCTTTGTTCTTCTTTCTCAAGATAGCTTTGGCTATTCAGATTCTTTTGTGGTTCCACTGTGAATTTTAGGAATATTTTTTCTATTTCTGTGAAAGATGCCCTTAGAGTTTTGATAGGGATTACACTGAATCTATAGATGGTTTGGGGTAGTGTGGACATTTTAACAATATTTTTTCAACCTATTAACATGGGATATCTTTTCATTTATTTATGTCTTTAATTTTTTCCATTGGTGTCTTATAGTTTTCAGTGTACGAATCTTATAGTTCCATGGTTAAATTAATTCCTAACTACTGTTTTTGATGCTGTCGTAAATGTGAGATTATTTTATTTATTTTTCAGATTGTTTGTTAGTGTATGGAAACGCAACTGATTTTTGTATGTTGGTTTTGTATCCTGCAACTGTACAGAATGTTTATTAATACTAATTGTGTGTGTGTGTGTGTGTGTGTGTGTGGAGTCTTTAGGATTTTCTATATATAGGATTGTATCATCTATAGACAGACAGTTTAACTTCTTCCTTTCTGATTTCGATGCCGTTTCTTTTCCTTGGCTGAATGCTCTTCCTAGGACTTCTAGTACTGTGTTCCTAGGAGTGGTGAGAGTGGGCATCCTCATCTTGTTCCTGATCTTAGAGGAAAAGCTTTCAACATTTCACTGTTGATATGATAGCTGTGAGCTTGTTGTTTATGGCCTTTATTATGTTGAAATATGTTCCTTCTACACCCTATTTGTTGAGAGTTTTTATCATGAAAGGATGTTGTATTTTGTCAAATGCTTTTCCTGTATCTGGAGATGATAATATATTTATCTTTTATTGTATTAATGTGATATATCCTATTTGCGTATGTTGAACCATCTTTGCATCCCAGGGATAAATCCCACTTGTTCATGGTGGATGGTATTTTTCATGTGCTGTTGAATTTGGTTTGCTAGTATTTTATTGAGAATTTTTACGTCTGTATTCATCAGGAATATCGACCTGAAGTTTTCTTGTAGAGTCCTCATCTGGCTGTTGTCAGGGTGATGCTGGCCTTGTAAAATGAATTTGGGAGTGTTCCCCCCTCTTCAGTTTGTTGAAAGAGTTTGAAAAGGATTGGCATTGGTTCTTATTTAACTGTTTGGTAGAATTCACCAGTGAAGCCATCTGGTCCTGGACTTCTCTGTGTTGAGAGATTTTTTGATTACTGTTTAATCTCCTTTCTCCTTAATGGTCTCTTCAGATTTTCTATTTCTTTTTAATTCAGTCTTGTTTCTGGGAGTTTCCCATGCATTTCTTCTAGGTTATTCAGTTTGTTGGTGTATGATTGTTCATAGTTGTCTCACATGATTCTTTGTATTTCTGCGGTATTAGTTGTGGTGTCTTCTCTTTCATTTCTGATTTTGTTTATTTGAGTCTTCTCTCTTTTCACTTAGTCTAGCTAGTTTTGTCAATTGTGTTTATCTTTTCAAAAACCATCACCATGAGCTGTATGTAAATTTATAATTGTTATATCCTTTTGATGAACTGATCCCTTTATCATTATTTGATGACCTTTGTCTCTTGTTACAGTTTTTGACTTAAAGTTTATCTTTTTATATAAATATAGCTACCCCTTCTGTTTTTTGCTTTCCTTTTGCATTGAATATCTTTTCCATTCCATCCCTTTAAGGCTATGTTTTTCCTTAAAGCTGAAGTGAGTCTCTTTATAGACAACTTAAAATCGAGTCTTGTTTTTTTATCTGTTCAGCCACTTGATATTTTTGATTGGAGACTTTAATCCATTTAGATTTAAAATTATTGATAAGGAACAGTTTAATAATACCATCTTATTTCTTCTTTTCAGCTGTTTCTTTGTTCCTTTCTTCCTCTCTTGCTGTCTTCCATTGTGAATTGATGATTTTCTGTAGTGATATGCTTCGATTCCCTTTACTTTGTCTTTTGTGTATCTTATGTAGGTTTTTGCCTTGTGGTTACCAAGAGGCTTACATAAAACATCTTATAGATATCACAGTCTTTTTAAAGCTGATAACAACTTCAATCACATACAAAAACCCTACACTTTTACTCTCCCACCCCCAATTTTGTGTTTTCGATGTCATAATTTACATCTTTTTATGTTGTGTATCCATTAACAAATTATTGTATCTTTTTAATACTTTTGTCCTTTAATTTTATACTAGCATTAAGTGATTAACACACCACCGTGTTAGAATATTAGAGTATTCTGAACTTGACTGTATGCTTGCCTTTACCAGTGTGTTTTATATATTTTCCATCTTTCATGTTACTAATTAGCGTCCTTTCATTTCAGCTTGACGAACTCCTTTAGTAGTTCTTGTAAGACAGATCTAGTGGTGATGAACTCCTGAGCTTTTATTTGTTTGGGAAGGTCTTTATCTCCTTCATTTCTGAAGGATAACTTTGCCAGGAATTCTTTTGGCAGCTTTTTCTTTTCAGCACTTTGAATATATTATGCCTTTCTCTCCTGGCCTCCATAGTTTCTTCTGAGAAATCCACTTATAGTTTTCTGGGGGTTCCCTTATATGTGAGGAATTTTTTCCTCTTGTTGCTTTTTTTTTTTTTTTTAATTTTTAATTAGGTTTATTGGGGTAACATTGGTTAATACAATTATATAATTTTCACATGTACATTATCATTTGACATCTGTATATTCTATTGTATTTTTACCACCCAAAGTCCAGTTTCCTTCAGCTACCATATATTTGATCCCCTTTACCCACTTCACCTTCCCCCTACCCTATAGTTGACTCCCTTTACCCCATCGACCTCCCTTCTTCCCCCTCCTCACTAGTAACCACTAGTCTACAGTCCTCTGTAACCACTAGCCTATAGTCCATGTCTGTGAGTCTCTGTTTGTTTGTCTTGCTCATTTGTTGCTTTTAGGTTGCTTTTTCTGCATCTATTGATATGAGAATATGATTCTTATTTTTTAATTTGTTTATGTGGCGTGTCACATTAATTGATTTACGTATGTTGAACTATCCCTGTGCCTCTGAGATGAAGCCCACTTGATCGTGGTGTATAATCTTTAATATGTTGCTGTATTCAGTTCCCTAGTATCTTATTTAGGATTTTTGCTTCTGTATTCATGAGAGATATTGATATGTAGTTTTCTTTTTTTGTGTTATCTTTACCAGGTTTTGGTATCAAAATAATAATGGCTTCATAAACTGTTGAGAAGTATTGCCTCCTCTTCAATTTTTTGGAAGACTTTGTGGAGAATAGGTACTAAGTCTTCTTTGAATGTTTGGTAGAATTTACTGGTGAAGCCATCTGGTCCTGGACTTTTACTTTTTGGTAGGTTTTTGATGATTGTTTCAATTTCCATACTGCTGATCGGTCTATTTAGATTTTCTAGTTCTTCTTGATTCAGTCTATGAAGGTTGTATTTTTCTAAGTTCTGGTCCATTTCTTCTAGGTTAATAAATTTGGTTATATATTTTTTCATAGTATTCTTGTATTATCCTTTGTATTTTTGCAGTATCTGTCATGATTTCTCCTCCTTCATTCCTGATTTTGTTTATTTGTGTCCATTCTCTTTTTTATTAGTGAGTCTAGCCAGGAC
>NW_006494614.1:62439208-62439659 GCF_000325575.1 Pteropus alecto
CTGCATATTTGGATCTTTGAATCCCCCCACTTTCTGTCTTTGTTGTCTCAATTTGTCCCTATGTATGCTGAACGTTCATTACTATCTTGTTAGAACAATTTTCTCATTATTATTTAAGCTTATATTGCCCTGTTCTTAGTCAGGGTTGCACTCCTTTGCTTCTTTTTGCCCAATAGTCACTCTACTCCTAATTATGGTTTTGTTTTGTTTTGTTTTGTTATTTTGTTTTAGGTGAACTGACCCCTTTCAGTATTTCCCATAGTATAGGCCTTGTAGTGGAGAATTCTCGCAATTTTTGTATGTCTGGAAAAGTCTTAATTTCTCCTTCATATTTAAAGGAGAGCTTAGCTGGATACATTATTCTAGTACGGTAGTTCCTTTCACTTAATAGTTTAAATATTTGATTCCATTCCTTTCTGGCTTGTAAGGTCTGTGCTAAGAAGTCCACTGA
>NW_006494614.1:62439834-62485319 GCF_000325575.1 Pteropus alecto
AAAATGCTTTCTAGTCCCTGCTCCTTTTCCTCACCTTCGATAATGCCCATTATTCTTATGTTTCCTCTCCTGATGGTATCAAGCTAGTTATGAATTTCTCTTTCATTACTTTTCATTCTTCGGTTTCTCTCTTCTTCCTTCTGATTTATTTCTAGATTTCTGTCTTCGACATCACTGACCTTTTCCTCCATTTGGTCAACTCTGTTTCCCAAGCTTGCTATTTCATTTTTCAACTCTTGCAGTGTGTTCTTCATCTCCAGAAGTTCTATCTCTTGTTGCTTTTAAAACTTCTCTTTGTCTTTGATTTTAGATAGTTTTATTATAATGTATTCTGCTGAAAATTGTTTGGGGTTGAATTTTTAGGGGGGCGTCTATGAGCTTTATGATCTTAGATTTCTAAATCTCTCCCCAGATTTGGGAAGGTCTCAGCCACTATTTTTTAAAATAAGCTTTCTGCCCCTTTCTTTCTCTCTTCTCCTTTGGGACTCCAATAATATGTAGGTTATTTTTCTCAATGATATCCCATAATTCATGGAGGCTTTCTTCATTCTTTTTTTCTTCTTGCTCCTCTGACTGATGATTCAAATGGCCTGTCTTCTAGCTCACTAATTCTTCTGCTTGATCTAGTCTTCTGTTAAAGCTCTCTATTGGAGTCTTTATTTCAGTCATTGTATCCTTTAACCCTGGGATTTCTGTTTTTATTTATAAAGTTTTCTGTTTCTTTGTTAAACTCATTTTGTTCATGTATTATTTCCCTAATTTTGTGTAGGTGTCTTTTCTTGTAGTTCACAGAATTCTTTTAAAAGGATTATTCTGAATTCTTTTCAGACATTTCGTAATCTGTATTTCTTCGGGTCAGTCATTGGAATTTTATTAGTTTCCTTTTGTGGTATCATGTTTCCTTGGTTATTCATGATCCTTATGGCCTTGTGTTGGTGTTTGCAGTCTGCGCATTTAAAGAAGCAGGTACTTCTTCCAGTCTCCATAGACTGGCTGTGGTAGGAGAAATCCTTCACCAGTCAGCCCATGCAGGAACTTGAGTAGAGTTCTTGGGTAGGCTGGGCTAGTGCCTGGGTCACCAGGTGGGCAGGCCTGGTGCTTGGGGGGACAGGGTTGGGCCTGGAATCTCGGTTCACTGCGGATAAGCCTGGCACTTGTGGGCTGGCACTGAAGTCCATGGTGAAGTCAGGCGCTCACTTGGCTCTCCCTACCCCATTAGAAGGGTGTCTCTCTCTGTGCTGGGCTGCCTGGGCCTGGCGGAAGGGTAATGGGGTAACATAAAATTCTTTTCTACCTTCTTCAATGTGTCTTTCTTATCTGGGCTCCACCCAGTTGCTGTAATTCCTCACCTGCAATTCTAAGGTCTTGTGAGGGCATGTTCATGCATGGGTAGTTGTTCGAATCGATGTTTCTGGGAGGAGCCATGCACCAGAAACTCCTACACTGCCATCTTGCTGAGGTCACTCTTCATAGCAACTATCTTTAAGAAATCTTATCTATAGCTTAAAATCTTGTCACAAAGAAGACTCCAGGCTCAGGTGACACTTCACTGTTAAGTGTTTCATAGATTTAGGAAAGAACAGCATTCTGTTATAAACTCTTCCACGAAACAGACAGACGGACAGACAGACAGAGACAGACAGAGACTCATGTCCTGTGAGGCAACATAACCCTGACACCAAAATCTGAGAAGGATATTTCAAAGAAAAGAGAGTTAGTTATAGGCCAGTGTTACTCTCGAAAATCCTAAATAATCCTAAGCGAAGTAGGAACAAGCTGGATTCAGTGATATTGAATGATAATATGTCATGGCCAAATTGGGTTGGCTTCAGGAATGCAAGTTTTGTATAATATTCAAAAAATTAATGTAATTCACCACATCAGCTAAGAAATAAACCATATGATCATTTCAGTAAACAAAGATCATTTATAAAAACGTATTCACAATCAAGAGAGCTTTTAGCTAACTAGGAATGGAAAGGGGCTTCTCTAATCTGATCAAGCAAGAAATCTTGCTTGATCCTACTTAGTTGTGAAATGTCAAAACATCCTACTTAGTTGTGAAATGTCAAAAGCTCTGTCCCTGGGGTGGGAGAGAGACAAAGGTGTCTGCCGAGAACCACTGCTCTTTGGCACTGCACCACAGACCCTCTCTAGGAAAGAAGATTCACAGGTACGAGGTTTGAAAAGCCCAAAATGCAACTGTCATTATTCGCAGATGATACGGTTATATATAAAGAAAATCCAAAGAAATCCACAAGCAAACTATTAAAAGCAATGAGTGAACTTAGCAAGGTTGCTGTCCACATGCTCAACGTACAAGGATCAATTCTACTTATAAAAACAAGAAACAATGATGATCACTTGTAAATATTATTTATTGTAGCCTTTCAGACACTTCAACTACGTAGAAATAAATCTAACAAAGGATACCTGAGACAGAAAGCTGTAAAATATTGAAAGAAAGTGAGGAAAAACCTAGGACATGGGGGAATAGGGCGCGTTTGTGGATGGCAAGCCTCAATATTGTAAAGATGTCGATTCTTCCCTTAACTATGGATTCGGTCGGTACAAATCCAGCCAAAACCCAAGCAGGGGTTTTTATGGAAATGGGCACACTTATTCTAGAATGTATTTGAAAATGCAAAAGACCAAGAATAGTATACAGTGTTGAAGACTTTGTGTGACTTTGGAGGACCAGCGTGCTCCCAGAAAGCAAGGCAGAGTTGCGTTCGTGTGAGAAGGGACAGAAGGCAACGGGCAGAATAAGGAGCCTGGGAACAGACTCACCCATGCAGGCCCTCTTGATGAGTGACAGGAGAGACATTGCAGCTCGGTGAGGAAGGACTCTTGTCGGTAAGTGGTTCCAGGTCAACTAGGTATAAATAAAGGAAACAATTATTAATCCCCATCTGGCAACTTACATGAAAATCACTTATGGAGAAAAATGTGAAAAGAACACAATAAAACTTCTAGGAGATAACTAAGGAGATCCCTTTGTGATCGTGGAGTTAGCAAAAGTTTCTTAAATTGCGTGCAAAAGTACTGACTCTAAAGGAAAAGACTGATGAATTGGAGTTCATTCAATTGAGATCTTTGGTTCATCAGAGATAGCATTAGAAGAAGACAGAAAATCAAGCCACAGAGTGGGGTCGGTACTTGCCAGTTTTCCAGCCAATAAAGGACTTACATTGAGATATATAAGGTAATAAGATTTTTTATTAATCTGTAAGGTAACAGGCAGACAACTACATGCGTAGGTGGACCAAGCACAGAGGTGCCACCAGGAAGCCAGTGGAAGACGGAATGGAGATGGAGGAGAGAAGCCATCCTGATCGTTTTCAGAAGCGAGGGTTATAATGCATTCATTCATTGCTGTCGAATTATCTAATGATTAATGAATTTTTGTCCCCATTGCCTCCCCCCAAAGGCAAAAGACATGAACACATGAACACACACATAAGATCTTCCAAATGGGCAATAAATATCTGAAAAGGTGCTCAATCTCACTACTTAAAACCACCATGAGATACATCCAGAATCGCTAAGATTTAAAAGACTAATGATATTGAGGGAGGTGAACTACTGAGCCACCTATGTGATAGGGGCAGAGTGGGAATTGATAAAACCATGGCAAACAGTGAGGTGCCTTCTGCTTAAGTGAGCACACATGCGGCCCTACCGGGCTCTGCCCAAGAGAGTGCTTCAGAAGGCGTGCACCAGGGTGGCCCCAGCTGCCCGTTTGTGAGCCCAAAGGGAGAATCCTCAGGTACCCATCACCAACAAAATGGGCAGCCTCCCACGGCCGTCTCATTCCACAGGATACGAAACAGCCATGGAAATGAACGAATTGCTGCTTCTGTGGTCACTGCGACGGATTGCACACGCACGGTGTGGAAAGGAAGAGGACACGGCGTAATGCCATTAATGTTCATTTCAAAAACAGGCAGGATAATGGCTGCCGTTAGAAGCCCTCCAGGAAGGAAGAGGTCATAGTGATGGGGGGGACCTGGCATCACTGTGTTTCTGAATCTGAGGGCACTCACTTTGTGAGGAGTGTTCTAATTGCACACTCGTCTCTGCCATTCTTCAATTCAGTTTTGTTTTTTTAAATAAAACAGACAAAAGACAAAAGTTTGCTATCAGCAGACACACACACACACACACACACACACACACACACACACACACACACACACAAGTTTTAAAGACGATACTTTTGGCAAAGAGAAAGTGATCCCAGATGGAAGGTCTGAGATGCATGAAGCAAAGAAAAGCAGAGAACGTGGTCAATGTGCGAATAGTCTAAAGAACTGACCATATAAAGAGAATAATGTCTTATGGGACATTAAAAAAGTATAATTAGCATATGATGAAGGGACTCAGCACAAATCTCAAGTAAAGATAGAATATTGCTGATATGGCCTGAGACATCTGGGATATGGATGGCAGCCTCTTCTCTGAAGAATAATTCATTTCCCAAGTCAGTCATCATGGGACTGGTTATCTGGTCACCAAATTATCCTCAGGGTACCAGACAGTGCAGGAACTAAGAATTCACCACTGTGCCCAGTCTGATGTCTGTGATTTTGTATCGTTTTTCTTGAAAAAGACCCTGTGCCCCATCCTCCCAGGATTACATAAACTATAGGCCCCACAAAGCCTGGTTTTGTCCTCCATCTGGTCACAACTCCCTGATTTCTTGGACAGAAAGATCGTGGGAGCTGGAGGAGGGAAGGACCACTGAGGTGGGGTGGAATGTGGGCGGGGCGCCAGGTGGGGTGGAATGTGGGCCGGCTCCGGTTTTCAGCTTGCTTCCTGCGTGCTGTCCCTCAGACCCTTTTGGTCACAAGCTGTGCCTCGCCACTGCCTAAACTCTGAGGTGATCTGAACCCCAGAGCTGAGGCCACTTTTGTAGGTGACAAGCACTATCCTCTCTCCCAGGCAGGCCTCTGCTTCTCTCTTGGCCCCGTCTGTCATGGGAAATTGACCCAGGAGGCCTTGGAGGTCCCTGCTCAGCATTCGCCTGCCCACGGGCTGGTCTGGCTTAAACGTCACCTTCAGATAGCTTTATCTGATTGTGTCCTCCCCAGCTCTGCTCAGGCTGCCAGGCTGTCAAGTAGGTGAGCTGTGAGGCCCGGTTCTCCCGCTGCCCTGGCTGCTGGCCTGTTCTCCGTGAGGACCTCCAAGTATGACCACACAGGGGCCTCTGGCCCCTGGCCAGGCCAAGTGGGCATGGGTCAAGGCCTCTCTGTGGACTCCCAGGCTCTCTCTGCTGGCCCCCGGGGGACGGCATACCTAAGTGAGGACTTCATGCTGGCCACAGGCCTGGGGCAGCCCCAGGAACCCCCTGAGCCCCAGACCCAGCTTATCACAACCAAGAAGCTCCCTATTACTCTCTCCCTCCAGCCTGTGCTATGTCTGTGATTGGGGGATTTTCAAGAATGATCTCAGTGCAGTGGGTGTAGCTGACTCAGGCTGTGGGCTGCTGACGACAAGGAAAGCCTGTGTTTGAGCTCTGTTAGAGTTTATCGCAAACTCTGTAGATAGACCTCTGTGTCCCCAATAAAGTTTGCTTTCTTCTCATGCTTATCTCTCTAGCCAGGGCCAAGCCCCCGAGGCCCAGGGGACTCGCCCCAATGCCCGTGGAGCTCCCAGGCCCTCCTGCCTGTCCCCTCCTCACTCAGCTGGTGGTCTTTTGGCCAGTAAGCCACAGAACTGGAGCCTTGTGGGGGACAAGGGTGGGTCATAGGAAGACCCCATGGTTCTCAACTGTCATGGGACATTGATCAACGTCTCTGAAGACATTTCGTTTGTCACAGCTGGGGAGGGGGCGCTACTGACCTCTAGTGGGTGGGGGTAGGGCCCAGGACCTGTAGTACAGGAGTCGGAGTGAGGAAGGAAAGCACTAAAGGCCCTATTTCCCCAGTGAGACCAGGCGCCCTCAGGGCCTGGCTGGGTTCCCATCCACAGGCACGCCTTCCTTTCCTTGGCCAGTAGGTGGGGTGACAGAGTGACGTAAAGGGCAAAGGGGAGAAGCGTGTGGAGGGACGCCCTGGGCAAGGGGCACTCTCACCCTCATGGCTGCACTCAGTGTCCACTGGGGGAGTAAGCAGTGGGTGGACCAGGTGGGATCCTCCTGTGGGTGCTCAGAGTGCAAGGGACATGCCTGTCCCTCGGGGACTAACTCAGATCCATGGCCCTGGGGGGCCCTCCTTGATGACCGCCCCCCGGGATGTCCTTGAAGGCCCTCCAACTTCGGCTGTCCTCTGGAGTGAAGCATCAGGCAGCAGAGAGTGCGGTGTGCAGTCGGGGAGCTCGGCTCAGATTGGGGGAGGTGGTGGAGAGACTAGCAGAGCTGAGGATGTGGCAGGTCAGCCTGCACACCCAGGGACACACGGACGAGACAGCTAGCTGCTCCATGCCAAGGCGAGGGATACCCTGCAGACATCGCCGCTAGCTGTGCAGGAAATGCAGCCTAGGATGCCGGCCAGCCACAGCCCACAGCCCAGCACCTCGGCGTGCCTCTCCTGCAAACATGGGCCTTCTCCTGGAAGCCTTTGTGCTGACACATTCAGGAAGCAACATGGTCCATCTGGGCCCCGTCTCAGTCAGGTCAGAGAGCAGAGGGTGCATCTGTGGAGTGTCGTGCTCCGCACCAGGTTGTCACCCCGCGCCCCGCCCCCCCCATCTCCTTTAGTCTCTGCAAGTTCCTCATCTGTCCCGATGTCCTCCACCTTGGTCCTTGGTGGTTTTATAGGATGTCTGGTGCCTCCTGGAGATGAGATTCCAGTTGGGCAGCAACAGCAGGAAGTGAGGCTGTGCCCCTCAGTGTGTCACATGGGGTGGGGATAAAATTTCAATTTGTCCCATTACTGGCCATGTGAACATTGATTGTTTAATTAATTCAGTATGTTCCAGGCCCCTCCCCTGCGAAGTTATCCTTTCCCTCTTTATTATAAATATTTTGTAAGAAAGTACTTGAAAACTATGTAAATATCCCACGCTTCCTCAAACTTTCGCTTATTTGTCCATTTATTTGTCTGAGTCTGAACTCATGAACTACAGTTTTTTCAGCAGGGTGTAATCCGTTGCTCTCAGCACACCCTGTCAAGCTGGCTCCCAAGGCATTGACGGCATCTGGGCTCCCGAATGGCTCCCTGGCCATCTGATTTGTCAGGATAGTCCAGGAGCATTTGGTATTTTCCCCACTGAGAGCGGAAGCAGCCGTCTCTCCAAGGAGCTCGGTCACTTTTAGAAACCGAGTTCTGGGTGCTGGGGGTGCACGTGCCGCTGCTACGAGGTTGTCCCAGCTCCAGCCCTCCCAGTGGACAGAACGGGGCAGCCTGTGTGTTGTGCATGTGTGTACATGTGAATCCACACACAAGGAGACGCTTGCACAAATGCAATTACTCGCTCACACGCTTACATCCGTGTTTGCCTGTCAGTGAGTTTCCCCAGTCAGCCAGTTGCCAGCTTCGGCCCTTTGTCAAGTAGTCCGTGTTTTAGTTTATTGATGCACGGGGTTTTCTCTTGATCCTTGCCAGGATTCTGCGGTCCTAAGGAAGCATCTCCTTCGAGCCTGTAATTTGATGGAGGGAGCCCCCAGGCTGACCAGGAAACCTGGATTAGTGGCAGAACTCAGAGCAGAATTTGCCATTGAGGTTCTCTGAACAGACTTCTGACCTTAGCCATGTTCCTTATGAGAGCAAAAAGTTGAAAAGCCGTTTGTGTCCATTGATGAGAGTGATTCCGTGAACGGTGGCTCAGGCATCTGCCGTGGAATTCTTTGCTCCCGATCGAGGATCAGGGTCAGAGAGGGAGTTCAGGCTGAGGCCTGTGGAGGTGAGCGGGGAGACCGTTTGGGGGAGCAGCTTGGACTTGGCTCCACAGCAGAGGTGAGAGTGCTCCAACCTGTGCCCAAGGGGGACTGGGACTCTCTGTTTGCTGGGGTCATGATGGAGCCCCCCGACCCCTTCTGGACTCAAGGGTGTCCAGAAGACACCCCTGCCCCCTCGCTGTGGGCCAGCAGCGCCTTCTGCTCATTGGTCTTACTGCGGAGCAAGGAAAGGGCAGAGAGAAGCAAGTTCAAATCCCATGTCTAGTGAGTCAGCGTTCACGGCCCTTTCTTCCCTTTGCAGCCAGATCGAAAGGAGAATCATGCGCCTGTGGCCCATGTCTTTTGTCGAGGCACCTGGTCAACCCCTCAGGGCCAAACCTGCCCCCACTCTGAGGCATTAGAGCCACCATTCCCTTGTCCCACTGCTGGTGCTCTGGCCTGTAGGGTCCCACCCTCCTTTCTCCCCAGGTTCAGCTGTGGAATGGCCTGGCTGGAGCCAAAAGCAAAGAGGGAGAGTCTTCCAGGAAGATCAGATAGAGGGGCAGTGTTACTGCAGGAGGGGAGGGAGGGGCAGAATTATACCCCAGCCGCAGGATCCCCACCCCCAAGGGACCTTCCTTAAGAGTAAAGAAGCCCTCCCTTGCAGGAGCGAGAGAAACTGGGGTGCCCAGGATTCAAGAAGCAGGTTCTGACCGTGGTGCCGAGGCCCCTCAGGACAGGCCGTCAGCCTTCACTCCGGCCTCGAGGGAGTGAAGCTGTCTTTTCTGACACTCCTGCTCAGATCTCTCTGCCCACCGATGTCCTTCTCAGCCTGGACTTCCTGGTCCTAGGCCCTTCCGAGGGAAGGGGCTCCCTAGTTAGCTTCTGCCACATCGACTGGTGTTTCTCTTTGTGGTCCGAGAACACCTTCTCAAGTGTCAAGAGGACCTTATTATTCTCTAGTGGTGACGGTACACTAAAAACCAGTGAACTGCACACTTTGTACTGTGTACACAGAGAAGTGTATGATATGTGAATTATATCACAATGGAGCTGTAATTTCTTAAAAGGCCTTATTCTAATTACAAAAACGAATTGGTAAAAACAGCGTAACTCTTGGTACTGTACTATTTTTTCTGTTACTCCTTTGGTCTCCCAACAAATGGATGTAGAAGTGACGTCAGGTGTCAACACTGTGTCCAACTTGCTGATGAGGCTGTTATGTGACATCACAGCCCTGGACAGAAAGTGGCAGGGCCAAGGCTTCGGTCTGTAGATTCTGACTTCGGCTCTTTCTGCATGCTCACTGTGAGTTGGCCTTTCGTGATTTAATATGCGATCCCCATCCCTGTCTATTTGATCATTTTCAGAGAGATCAATCTATTTCCTTGACCTTTTATTGCTCTTCTCTGAGCCCTTTGCATTTCGACCTCTCTCTAGGACAGCACTGTGGTGGTCAGCCCCCAAGATGACCCCACTGACCCATGCCTCTGGGTATTCATCACCTTCCCAAATGGCGTCAGGGCCGGTCTGTGTGACCAGTAGACTATGGCAGAGCTGACGGAGTGGACCTCTGAGGCTATGCTATGAAGGGCACTGTAGCTCCACCTCAGTCTCTCAGATGCTCACCCTGAGGGAAGCCGGCCACCACGCCGTGACACTCATGCGGCTCCATGGAGAGGGCTACTTGAGACACTGAGGTCTCCGGCTTCAGCACCATCTTGCCAGCCACGTGAGGAGCCACTTTGGAAGTGATCCTTCCACCCAGCCAAGGCTTCAAGTGACAGCCCCAACCAACGTAGGACCACAAACGCGTGAGTGTGAGAGACCCCAGCAAGCATCAAGCCCTTTCTAGTGAAATGGGGTCCTGGTTACAGTTTAGCAATTCTGTTGCTGCAGGAATATGGAAAGCAGGACCTGCATCTAGTGACCTGGTGATGGAGCCAGCAAGATTCGTAAGGAGAATGTTGAAGGTGGCTTCTTCTACAATAAAATGAGGGAGGCGTGAGATAAGCTAGAGGATGGACTGTTAAATATAAAGGAGATACCTTCCTTAGTCCCAGCCCCTCACAGTGGCAAACAATTCTAGAAATAAGAAATGGGAGGAATGTGGGTCATATGGGGATACGGGACAGACTATGGGACCAGCCTCCAAGATGGCCGCAACGACCCTTACCTCACAGCATTCAAGCCCTTGTGCACTGCCTTTCCTCACTGAACCAGGGCTGGTCCCGTGTGGTCGATATAATATGATGGAAGTGACAGCGTGTGACTTCCCCTTGAAGCTAGATTATAAAAGGATTGTAGCTTCCCCCCTTGGTCTCTCGGATCACATGCTCTTAGAGAAACCAGCCGCCATGCTGTAAAGACACTCAAGCAGGTATGTAGAGAGTTGCTGGGGCTTCCAGCCAAGAGCCGACACTATCCTGCCAGTTGTGTGAGGATCACCTTGGAAGTGATCCTCCTGCCCCAGTCTAGGCTGCAGGTGAGACCCCAGCCCTGTCTGACATAAGACCACAACTGTGTGACATAGCCCAAGTGAGAACTGCCCGGCTGAGCCCTCCCCACAGTCCTGGCCAACAGAAAGTGTGAGAGGTAAGTGATTTTGCTGTTTTAAGCCACCAAGTTATGAAGTGGTTTGTTACACAACAATAGATTGCTGAAACTAGGACCCAGACCTGCACAGAACATAGAAGTGGGAATGTACCACATTTTGGACAAGAGACAAACAATACCATCTATTTTTCCCGAGATATTTGTTAATAATGCTGGAGTAATTGTACTCTGATCAGCATCAATTGCCTGCTTTGAGGTTTCAATTTCAACTAGTATTAGAGTGTCAACTCCCATGTGCAGGGACACGAGGAGGCTTTCTCATAGCTTTGATCATTTTTAAACAGGTCGGCCACCTGTCATCCTCCCTTAATGACAACCAGCCTAGCAATCTCTCCCCTTGGAGGCCAGTGTTTGGTTTTGACCCCTCCCAAAAGTTGGGCACACTATTAGCAGCGCTGCGTGTTCTGTGTCTGCCCCACGGAGGGAAATGCTCATCTGATGCCTAATTGGAGTCCTGTGCGTAAACCAGAGGCGCTCAACTGTGTCCAAGCTTTGGAAACAGCTGGGGGACCCTGAAGCACTGCTGCCCGCCCCAGCCCCGACACTGGTTTGGTTGTCTGCAGTTGCCCGGGCACCAGAAGTTCAAAACCTGCCCGTGTTCTAATGTGCAGCCACAGTTGAAACCACTGGTTTAAAGCCGCCAAATTTACGTTTATGAAGTTTTTTTTCAGGTCTTGTTTACAAAATAGAGCTCTTGGTTAAAAAGTAGAATCCAACAAATCCAGGCAGTTCACAACTTAGGAAATAGTTTTTCTGGCAACAGTGGTCTAACCTGAAATGGTTTATGTTTAATCTCATTTTGCCACAGGAAAAGGTGGCACAGAGCTACGAAGGGCAGGATGCCCAGCCTGGCCTTTTAAATAGAAATGGCCACAAACACCGCAGTTAACCGGTTGTGTGTCTGCCTTGTGCACGGTGTCCCAACTTCGCAAAACTCAGTGACGAAAGGAGGCACAGTAGAGAAATCCACGTTTCATTAACTCCTGAGGCTCCTTCAGACAATAGAGTTTCAGGACTCAGAGAAGGGTTTCGTCTTGTATCATCGGAGACAGAACCAGTTGGAGATTCCATATGCATAAGAGATTTATTTTAAGGAATTGGCTCGCACGACGATGGGCCTGGCAAGCCTGAAGTCCATGGGGCAGGGCTGGAAACAGGCAGGAGCTGACACTGAGGGCCAGAGGCAGGCTTTCTCCTTCCTCACGGAAATCTCCGTTTTTCTCCAGAAGACTTTTGGCCGAGTGCATGAGGCCCACCCACGTTAAGGAGGGCGATCATCTCCCTCACCTGAAATCTGACTGCAGCGCTAACCACTTCCAGAAATGCCTTCAAAACAAGGCATTGATAAGGCACTGGTGGAATCACTGAGATGAAAGCACCATCGAGCCAACGCGTAAACCTGACCACCCCACACCCCAGATTCGGCCCTGGACCCTTGAGGGAAGGCCCTCGGTCCCTCCTGCCCCTTCCTCAGAGGGGCCTTCTCGGGTCACCCCCCAAAATAGAGACTCTGTTGGAATTCTCTGCCGGAACACACCGCTCTCAAGTACTTCTGACGTTTCCTTGCACGTCTGAGTGCCTGTTGATTGGTCTGCTGTCACTCCAGTGTGAGCTCCCTGGAGTAGGGACCTTGTCTCTCATTCACAGCGGAGTCCCCAGTGCTCAGCTGGCCCTTGGCACACAGGAAGCATTCAAAAGAATTCATCGAATGAGTGGATTATATATTCATTCATTCATGGTACCTTGCACACCGTAATTGCCCACCAGATAATTGTGATGGTGTCACTCAGGACAACTGAGATGCAAATTGTGAGGCCACTACACAGAACGGCAACACTTAGACAAGCCCTGAAAGGGAAGTACCAGGTCAAATTCGGCATCTTTCCCACTAGCCCACGGAGTGGAATTTCTCACCTCTCAGGATGGCAAAGGGCTATGGTGTAAGGCAAAGTTCAAGTCCAAGCCCTGCCACCTGTTAGCTGGGTGACTTGGGCAAGTCACTTAACCTCTCTGAGCCTCACAGTTTCCATCTGTGAGTTGGGCACAGTAATACTGCCCCCTCCCAGATTGTGGGGAGGGTGAGCATAATGAGCTGGGTCGCTGCCGGCAGACGGCCCCAGGCAGAGGGCAATGAGGGGCTGTTTTGGGGAGTGGGAGGCGGGTGGTGGAATATTTGCTGACCGTCAGAGAAGAGCTGATATAGAAAAGTAGAAACAATGAGACACGTTAAAAAGGAAGAACTAGTGACTGAAAAGAATGTGAGGATCACCTTGGAAGAGATCCTCCTGACCCAGTCCAGGCTTGGGTTTTTTATTTTATAAATGTCTGGTTTTTGATGATAAAAGCAATCCATGCTCGTTGTAGAAAACTTCTAAAATGCAGAAAAGCACAAAGGACAAGATTAAAGACCAACTGTATCCTGCCACCCAGATGTCCCCGAGATGAACATGCGGGGTGTTGTACCATATTTATTCTTTCCGTCCCCACCCCCACCCCAGATGCAAGATTTCACATCTCAGGCATCAATTAAGATGACTTAAAAGTTCTAGTGATTTCATTTTAATGTACCAGTTCTCTCTTTTCGAGATCTTATTTTGTCAATTCTAGATAGAATTGCTTACATCTAGATACATATTTATATGTAAACGCCATAGAGCTGGAAGCTCTTCGTGTGTCACTGCATGCTGACCCATTTCCGGACATTTCCTAATTTGTCATCCCCTTATTTTGAGGCATTTAGTTTCTGATTAATAAGTATCTTTGTACCATGTTTCCGGATCTTGGATTTCTTTTGTAGAGGAGACCCCAGGGAACGACTACAGCAAAGGTTAACGGCATTTTCAAGGCTGCTGATGCATATCAGTGAATCGGCTGCAGTCACAGGCGTGGGTGCCTGGTGCTGGCTCCCCAGGGAGCCCCTGCAGTGGGGCCAGGGGATGATGGGATCTCTCTTTTGAGTTCCAGTACTAGCTCTTCCAAGAACACTACGTAACATCATCCCTATGAGAAGTGTACTATTACTATCAGAATTTTGCTGATGCAAACACAGAAGCTCAGAGAGGTTAAGGAACTTGCCCTAAGTGGCACAGCCAGTAAGCGGTGAAGTCCCATTTGAATCCAGGCAGCTGGCTCCATAGTCAGGGTCTTACCCCTACCTGCTGCTGCCTCTCGGGACCATGTGGTGTGGATGCTGAGAGGGCCTCGCTTCTTTCCTCCATGTGGGGGCTGAGGGAATCTGAGGGAGGCCCGAAGGCACACCCCCATGGGCGGAAACTCGGGGGCATCATCTCTGCAATCGAAAATCAGAACCAAGATTGGGGACGCGTCTTTTCAGTCCCTCGAGCTGATGGCTACTGAGGGTCCTTCTTGAAGGTGTCTTAATTAAGAAGAGAGCATACCCGAGACCCTAGCGGCTCTTTGGGAGGGTCGTGTGACCCTCACGTGACCATGGAACGTGTTAGCGATGGCCTCATGCAGTCGGACGTGGGTAAGGACGCAGGCATGTGTCTGTGCGCATGTCCGAGTGTGCGTGAGGTCACAGCCATCCGCGTCCACCACAGAACTCCAACTGCTGCATGGTAGGAGCTTAGTACATACACCTGGGGCGAATTACAGCCATGTCAGGCTTTTCTGACTCATTTTCTTTGTAGCTCATGAGAGCCAAGGACGCCTTGGTAAGCGAACAGAATGGGCAACGCAGGGGCGAGGGTGTGTGTGCAGGATCAGAGGAGAGGTGGGCTCAGATGTTTGGTGACCCTCACCTCCGTCAGGCACACAAATCACTTCTCCGAGTTTGTTGGTCAGTGGGAACTATTTACACATTACAGACACTGGGTCTCTGGAAAGAACAAGACTGGCTGAGCATCCGCAGACAATTAGGAGTGGGCTGGAATCCACCAGCCGTGCTTCTCCCTGAGTGCCCCCACTCTCCCTGAGCCTGGGGGTGGGGTCTGAGCCCCAAACTCTCTGAACAAGGCCCCCCGAAAAGGAGCCCGGCATTGGGTGCCCCCCACCCCAAGACCTGTGGGAGGACGTCCCAAATTTTCCCCAGCAGGTGCGCCCTCTGCTGCCTGGGGAAAAACAGTCCGGAGGGTTAAGAAAACCGACGAGCCTTGCAAAGAAGCATCTTCCCCACATGCTCCAGTTTATTAAGAAGAAAGCAGGAGAGAAGCCAGAAATCTGGTCCTTCGTCCCCGAGCAGAGCCAGTCTGTGTCTCCGAGTGCACAAGACTGATTTTCTTCGCATCCCTCTTAACCAGGCAAAAGCAGGGTTAAGTGTGTACGAGGGGAGAGGGAATCCCAGACTGCCTGGAACTTGAAACTTCCCAGCTGAGCGCAAGCCAGTCCAGGAGAGCAGAGTCAGCGCCCTGCAGCTACTGCGGGCACCTGGGCCACTGCAGTCAGGGAGGACACATGAATACCTGACCCGCCACACGCCGCACGGCAGGACACGCGCAGACACCCACCGCTGCCTCCAGGGTAAGTGCAGGCTCCCTGGCTCAGGAGCTGGCTCTGGGACACTGGAAATTAAGTGTTTTCCTTAGGAGTTTGGATGTGATGCTATTAGGACAATCCGTGTCTTTTAATTAATTACTATTAATGTGTTCAGACTTGAAGTGATGGGACAAATGCAGTCTGGGAACACCTTTAAGCAGAACAAAGCATTCTGTTTTCTCACTGAAAATAACGTGTGCTAGACGAAAGGCAGGGGCTTAAAAGCAGATTCATTTGGTGGGAATAGTGATCTGTCTGTAGACTTTGATCTGACGCAATCAGAGGCTTCCTCTTTCATTAAGGTTTTCTGTCAGTTTCTGAATTATTCTTTCCTTTTTGTGACACATCCTTGGTGACAGGCTTATCTCTCAGCACCCGGGTTCGGATGTGCCATGAACAAACCTGATTAGCTATACTTTTTGCTAAATGTGCATTGCATTACGGCTTTTCTGACCAGGCATGGAGGCAGGGCTGAGTCACCCTGCAAAACCCCCGGACCAACCAGGAGCAGAATTGGGGATCGGCAGCTTGCAGTTGTACATGAGCTATCCTAAGCATGCGCTACCGACAACAAGCCATTTTTACAATATTCGTGAGTGCCGGTCTCTTCGCAAGAGTTTCATCTGAGCAAGTTTTTCAAAGCAGATCTCTTCCTGGTGCTTATTGACATGTCTGTTTCCCATTACGAAGTTGGGCAATGAACGAAAGTGACAATCGGGCTTTCCGCACATAAACCTCCCGAAACGCCCTGGGAAGGGTCTTCCATAACAGGCAGACTCAGAGCCCTCACTCCCGGGGGGGATTTGCTATAGGCCCCCTGGGCTCGGGCTTCATAGCTAGGAAGGATGGTGGCCTGGATCATTAACAGGGATTCTTGAGTAAGGAACAGGAAGAAAAACGGATGAAGTTCGCCAAAGAGCGTTTCAGAGGTTCCATTTCTCCCCAAGTCTTTACACTTTGTACAAATATCTGGAGTGATAAAATCTCGGCGAGCTGTCGCCATGGGCTGGCGAGTCCTCATGCCTTCTGCGCGCTGAGCTGTAAGGGGAGAGAGGGTGGAGATGGTTTTTGGGTTGTTGAAAACACTGGCAGGATTTCCCACCCCAGGGTGGACGGCGTAAGAACGCGGACTTCCTGACCGCTCTATGGCTTTGGCCCGTTTTGTCCTTGCTAGGGGTCAGGCTTCCAGATTCAAGAATGCCAGCTCTTGATCGTTCCCACAGTCTTCCCAGCATCGGACTTCAAGGAGAGACTCCTTCTAGACTTAGAGCTCGGTTTAAGCTGAAAAGACAGAAACAATGTGCTGTGGATGTGTCAGCTGCCGGGCCCTGCGTGTTTTCAGTTACGCATTTGTCCCCTGGGATCCTGCCCCCTTGGTTTCGTGTCCCAGGGCATGCACCTTGTGTCCGTGACCCCAAAGGGAGGCAAACTGCCAGATTCGGGGGCGAAAGCACCTTTTCGTGGTTTCAGTTTTTCTTGAAATGCTGTCCTATTCTGCATCTGTCCAAAGGCTCCCCAGAAGTAGGAATGGCCCGCCTCCACCTCCTCAGGCCTGGGTAGAGTCTTGCTGGTGTGTTTCATGTGGCTCCCGTCTCTAAAAGTCTTTGATCCTTCGACCCGAGCATGGGAGGGCCTTCGGGTACTAAAAATACCCTCATTGTGGCCCCTGAGGCTGGCCATTTTCCTCCCACTCCCTTCCTCCCTTAGGTGGCTCTAGAAGCCACAGTAACCCCTCGGAAGGTAGATGCTATCTCTCTGTTCTTCGCTCCAAGCTGCCTGAGGTCTTCCCTTGAGAACTTCCTTGAAGAGGTGCTCCTTGCTGCACATTCCCCGTGAGAGTTTGGGGCACTGGCCCCCCAATCCTCTACTATGCAATGCCAGGGGCCAGTGTGGGGTGTCTGGTCCTTTTTCCCCGACAGCGAGCATGCTCTCACCGCATGGGAACCGCAGGTCCTGCCCCCGCTATCAGGTGGATGAAGGATGAAAGAACTCCCAGGACCCCTGAGAGGGACTGCGAGGGAATGTTCAGGCCTCAGTCACCAACCCCCAGGTGTTAGTCACCCTCAGCTCCACATCTGGGAGTCACCAGGCCTGCTCCCGAGAAACCAGGGTTTCTTGTGTCCCCTGCATACCAGGTTGTCTCTGGTGGTTTTTAATCCTCACGAGATCCCCCCACAGCCCTGCGGGGTGAGTTGCCTTAGCCCCATTTTATGGTTGCAGAATTTTGGCCTCCAGATGGTTAAGACCCTTGCCAAGGCCACCTGGCCCAGAAGCTCTGAGCCTGCTGGCAGCCTGGCCATCATGCTGTGAGGTCATTGCCTTTCAGATGCTATTTTAAAAAAAAAGCGCCAACAAATTTATTGAGATATAACCCATGGACCACACAGTCCACTAATTTAAAGAATACGATTCTATGTTTTTAGTATATTTACAGAGTTGTGCAACCCTCACTACTTTCAATTTCGGACATTTTTATCACCCCAAACAATCCCAGTTCAGTCACCCCATCTCCTTGGCCCCTGGCAATCACCCCTAATCCTCTTTCTGTCTCCATGAATTCGCCTGTTCTGAGCATTTCCTGTTAAGGAAGCAGACAATGTGTGTTCTTTTCTGTCCGGCCTCTCTCACTAAGCATCACGGACGCTGCAGGCCGTGTCTCTGGTCAAGATCTTAGCCTTTTCCTGTTGAAGCCAACGCAGACTTGTAAAGATGTGTTGGGAGCCTCTGCTTCATTAGCTGTGGCTCCATCAGTGGGACCACTTCACCCTCCTCATGGCAATCCCATGTTCTGCCTTGTACTCCGTGTCATGACAAAAATCACTCTGTACTGCTCCCCCACCCCAATAAACACAGGCGGCTGTAGGCCCCCGGCGACCTTTAGCTAGATGTGCTGATTAGCAGCCGAGCCCGCTCTCCCCTATGCATGCAGCTCAGTTGTTTTTTTTCCTGGAGAAGACACCACTTGGGTAATAAGAGGAATTTTGACCATTGAAAGTGGCATTTTCAGTGGCTCCGGGGAGACATCGTCAAAACAGTGTGCGTGGTGTGTATTTGAAAGCAAGCATGGTGATCTCAGATAAGATCAGTAAATATGTGTTGCTTCAGATGGACAGTAAGTATCGAAGGCCTGAAGTGCTGTATTGTAAAGGATCTCAGAGCCCTCGCTGGGATTTCAGAGATTGACTAGTGATGTCTGCCATGGACTGGCGAATGGAGTGACAGCGAGGATGCTCTGTGGTGGCGTCTGGTGCAAATTTGGTTAGAAAGGACAAGTCACAGGGCACACTCAGAAGACAAATACTCACACCAGTTCGTGTGTGTGTAGACTGAAAGACGCATCCTCAGACCCGGCCGTGCATTAACCAGGCCCTGGGACACACCAGGCCAAGTTTCAAGCAGGCAGGGTCTGGGCACAGGCCCAGCAAGCTGGTTTTAGGATCCAGGAGGAAGTCATGTCTCAGGTCAGCCATCTCTGAGTAATCGAGGATTTGAAAAACAGAATCCACTGCCTCGTCACATCTGGCGATATTTGGGCCAGCGCAATGCATTTCCGTCTTGGCCAGCAGGTCCCCTCAGAAGGAGACAGTGTGGACGGGTGCCAGCACCTTGGGCCAAGTTCCAGCCTCCCACCACATGTCCCCACACCTCTGAAGTCAGTGCACTGCAAAGAATTACGAGCCTGTCCTCCTTCCACCCCGTCCTGCCCCCTGAACCTCCCCTGGTCATAATTAACAAACCGTCCTTGGCAGATGGGGGCTCCCAAAGGAATTTTCCTCCAACAGAAAGTGAGTTGAGTACAATAAACTCCCACAGATGAGACTGGTCGCCTAATGGGAAGAACCCTGTGTACTTTCTCGAGGGATTAGGATGTCTGGACTCATGCTGCCAGAGTTCTAGAACTTTCTTTCAGTGTCACCTTACTTATTTCCATTATTTGTTTGCGAACTCCTGCTTGATTCATTTCTTGTGAAAGATAAGATTCTTTTCCCCCTCAAAAAACAACCCAGACAGCAAATATGACTAGAAAGAGGAGTGTATGGTCAGTCTCTTTATATCTGGGTTGACCAAAAGTTTCTCTTCATGGGTGTCATCTTGGAATGCCACCCACTGTCTATCTCATCTGCTCGGCAGCGTGTGGGCAAGTGGGCGGGCCTAGCCCAAGGCTTCTCCTGGTCCCAAGAGACGGGCACTTAACCTGAGCAGGCCTTGGGATGGGGATGGCACCACCAGCCAGGAGAGTGGACACTTGATAGCCACCAGCTCTTGATGTGGCAGTGCCAGAGCTCAGCTCAGCCCCCCAACTCCACTGCCCATGCTGACCATTGCCACATTAGGCGCGTGTTCTAGGAGCCTCTGCCCACTTCAGCCTATGAAGGCAGGTTTATGACTCCTGTTTAGGATGAAGTGACTATGATGAGCTCAAAAATGACCTTCAGAAGTTTCCACTAGAATCCCTAGAATCTGTGCTTATGTGACCTTATGCAACAAAAGGGGTTTGCGGATTTGATTAACTTAAGGATCTTGGGATGGGGAGGTCTTTCTAGATTGTCCAGGTGGGCTCAAAGTTGTCATAGGGTCCTCGTAAAAGGGAGATGGAGGGAGATTTGGCACAGGCAGAAGAGAAGGAGGCCACATGACAACAGAGGCAGTGGTTGGAGTGATGTGGCCACAGGCCACGGATCTCCGGCAGCCACCAGAAGCTGGCAGGGGCAGGAGCAGACTCTCCTGGAGTCTTTGGAGGGAGCACAGCCCTGCCATCACCTTGACTTTAGTCACACAAGACCCACATTGGACTTCTGACCTCCAGAACTGTGAGAGAATAGTCGTGTTGCTTTACGCCATGGAATTTAGATGACTCGTGACAGCAGCGGTAGGAAACACACGCCGTGACTGAGGAGCGGCTATCAGCTAAGGAGCAGGACCTGGCTCTCGTCTCGCTGACTCCAGGGTCCAAGTTCCTTCACACCATTTTTTGTATCGTTTGGAGACAGATGAGGGGTGGAGGAGAGAGGACATTTTTGTTGTTGTTTTCAGAATTTTTGCTCTGCTTTCACTAAGAAGAAATGAGGCTATTTGCTTACTCAGAAAAAGCTCCCCACATCCCTCCATCCTGAGCTTAGGAAGTCATTTCTTGGGGGGAGACCCAGCCCACCCCGCACTCAGTTGGGCCAAGGCGAAGGGGACAGAGAGACCCTCGTCGAGGAGCCCTCCAGCTGCCTGTGTCTGGTGTGTGCCAGCTCAGATAGGGGCAGAGCGGGCTCTGTTACAGAGGAACTGTGGCTTTACACCAGCCCCTTCCTTCCCCTGCATTGTGCCACCTTAGATATGGGCATGGTGCCTTCTACACCGTCTGGGTCGTGGGCTGTGTTGAGGATAAGAGAGGACAAGGGCAGGAAGCTCTGGAGAGTTAACAGGGCCCAGTTATTGGGCGAGCGGCTGTAGCAAATTTGCTGAAATTGGAAAATAATTTCATTTTTCCATTTTAGAACATGAACCGTATGAAGACATCGTTGCACAGGTTCATAAAAATAAAAACCAGTGTGTGTGCAGGGTCTGTGCGGACTTGGGGTGAGGAGGGAGGGGGCACACATGAGTACCTCCCACCACACAAAGCTCTGGTTTTATTGGCTCGAATCATTGTTGATCCATGAAAATGTGCTAGGAAATCGATGTTACGAGGAGGTGCATGTTTTACCCAGAACCTGCCAGGCGCTGAAGGTCCGCCAAGATGTTTAATGCCCCTTCCCCGGCCATCTAGTTGCTGCTGTTTGAAATGCTGAGCCCAGAAGGCCCGGCAGGCGTTTTAGCTGACCCGTCCTGCCCGAGGGTTGCCGGACGACATCTTAGTTCCTGGGGCTGCCACAAGTTGCTACAAACTGGGGCGCTGATGACTACAGAAATGTATTTCTTCCTGGTTCTGGAGGCCAGAAGTCTGAAACCAAGGTGTCGGCAGGTCCGCGCTCCCTCTGAAAGCTCAAGGGGAGGGTCCCTCATCTTCCAGCACTTGGTGGCCCCAGGTGTTCCTGGTTTGAGGCGTATCGCTTCAGTCTCTGCCTCTCCCTGTGTCTGGGTCCCAAATCTCCCTCTGTCCTTCCCTTACAAAGACACCAGTCATTGGATTTAGGGCCCATCCTAAATCCAGGCTGATGGCATCTCGTGACCTTTTAACTTAGTCACATCTGCAAAGACTCTTTTCCCAAATAAGGTCAGAGTCACGGGTTCTGGGGTCTAGGACATGGATCCATCTTTTGGGGGCTGTCATTCGGCCCACTGCAGAGCCTGAGCTCAGAGTGGGGGGTGGGAGGCAGAGTGGAATGCAGGAAGGCACAGGGGACAGAAACTGCATAGCTCATGGCCTGCCGTGAGGAGGCCTCCCCCAACTGTCTGGACAGGATGACGGGTGGGAAGTAAGGACAGGGAGGGGAGTGAGGAACAGCGGGAGAGATGTTTACTTGGCTTAGAGGCAGAAAGTGGAGCAAGAAGCCAGGTCAGGCGTGGTGGCTCCTTTCCATCGGGGCTGCGGATATAGGTGTTGTGCAGCCTGTCCTGGAGCGGGGGCAGCGGGGAGCAGCTTCCCTTAAAGGTCCCCCAGGCTCCTGGACACTCCTTTCTCTGCCCTGGGCATCTGAGGAAAGCTGATTCTCCAGGCCTGAGTGAGGCACCCAGGTTTATTGTGGCCTACGGTCTGCATTTCCCCCGGTGCTGAGCTTGTATGTTGAGAATTCCAACTGGATATGGCTCAGGGGCTTGAGGGGGTCCTAAGGGCACAAATGGACCCAGAGGTCCAGCATGGTGCCATGTGGCTTTGGACAAGGGTCTTAGGCCCTGAGCCTCGCTCTCCTCATCTGTAAAACAAGAGCGGTGACAGTATCTACTCAGTGGTCCCCAACCTTTTTGGCACCAGGGACCGGTGCTCCTATGAGATGATCTGAGGTGATCTGAGGTGGAGCTGAGGCGGTGATGCTGGCACTGGGGAGGGGCTGCAAATGCAGATGAAGCTTCGCTTGCTCACCCGCCATTCACCTCCTGCTGTGTGGCCCGGTTCCTAACAGGCCACAGACCAGTACTGGTCCACAGCCTGGGATTTGGGGACCCCTGCTCTAAAGAACCTCTGCACTCACACTTCCACTTCTACTTCATGTCCTAGGGACCCACCAGGGACACAAATCTGGGGGCTGCTCTGATGTCGTATCGATCGCATTGTATTGGGCATCTGTGTCATGTACCTGTCTCTCCTCCCTCGCCGAGCACGGTGGCTTGATCAGCCTGTTCACACTTTACCCTCAGACACATGGTGGGTTCTAACATGCATTTGTTGAGTCGATGCGAATGAGTGACACAAGAGGTGGCCATCCACACAGGCGATTCAAGAAAACCCTTCTGTCATGAGAGTGTTCCTGAATTCCACTCCACGATGCCTAGAATTCCGTCATTCATAATCCATCTTTTGTCCTCGCTAATCATTTATGCAAACGCTACAAGGAAGAAAACCAGATGAAATGATTAACATTTCATGTGCAAGTCCAACTACCCCTTCTGAAATCATTTAGTCCAGCGCTTCTCAAGCTAGCGCACCAGAGTTCCCTGGAGGTCGAGTTGAAACAGATGGCAGCTAAACAGTTAAAATCAGAAACTGATGGCTCTCTGATTCTGCAGGTCTGGGGTGGGGCCCGAGAGTCTCTATGTCTAACGCGTTCCAGGTGGTGCTGCTGGAGGCCCGGGGCCCACACTTGGAGAAACCCCCTCTAGATTCTGGCAGAGCTAAACTGGCAGCCCCTCTCTGCCCCCAAGATTCTCACTCACTGGTTCTGGGACAGGGCTGGCTCTAGGAGTGTCACTGGGTGTTCCTAGCTGGTTATGACACAGGTTACAGAGTCTGCACTTAAGACCCCGGGCCATGTCATAAACAGTTCTACGTTCAGGCCGAGGAGTGCCCTGTCCAAGGTCACACGGCCCCGCACCCGGCCTGCTGCTTTTGGGTCCTGGGTCTTTTCATGCCACATCCCTTTGCCTGTCTTGGTGTGAATCAGCATTGAAAAGTTCTAGTGTGTGAGCTGCAGCTCTCAGCTAAGAATCACAATGTGGCCTTTAAAACACACTTTAAAGTAACTTCTCTAGAAGAAACATAACTTTTTCATCAGAGATGGGGAGGAGAAAGAAACAGCCACCAGGGATCAGAGCTATTGGATTTTAAGACAGGCCCTCTGAGGCCTTGTAACCAGGAAAGGAAGCTGTGTGGGTCGGTCTGTTCCTGGTGAGCTCAGCCTGCATGCATTATTCATGAGGGTCCCAGGTGAGCTAAGACACACTTGTGCACGTGCAGCTGAAATGGAGAGCACCTGTCTGAGGTCAGTGGGCCACTCACTGGCTCTCCCGTCTGTGAGGCCCAGGAAAGCCACTGCAGGGGATCTCGGGGACTGCAGGCGAGACTGTGAGACAACAAGGGAAGGGTGAGCATCTGGTTCCAACCTCTCACTCCACAGAGTGACTGAACTGAGGCTCAGAGCAGAAGCTCTGCCCCCAGGGGCACCAGCAAGAAGGCCTGTGCTTTCCGGGCACCTGGGCTAGGTAGGAGGTCCCATTTTCCCCACACCCCTCCTAGCAGTGGATTATTACCTGCAGCCCTGGGGCTGGCAACCCCATTGCCTATGGGGCTGCTGTGAGAGATGCTCTTTTTAATAAGAATGGTCAAGAACTGGTCCCACAGCAGGCTGTCTGCAATTAAGGTGCTTTGATGCCCAGGGGTGAGATAGTCCAGGGTTCAGGCAATTAGGGACCTGGATTTGAAGCCCAGCTCATGGATATACCAGTACACCTAAGACCTTGGGCCTGTTTGTTTTAGGGCCTCGGTTCTCTCTGTAAAGTGGGGCTGTGGTAGCCTCTGGCCTGTTTCAAGAGCTCAATAGATCAGTAAGTGGTTGCTATCATGACATATTCCAGGCCCAGCACCATGAGTATTGTTCCTTTCCGTTAAAGCATCACTGATTTGACACCTAGCAGGTGCAGGTGTGAAGTGAAGGGGGCGATAGATAAATGGACAGGAGCTCTTGCTTGAAGAGTCCGTTTGAGGCCACTGGGTGAAGTTTTATCTTCCCCAGAGAGGGAGGAAAACCCCTCTCAGGTTGAAAGCGCTTCTGGGAAGGGACACCAGGCCCAATGCTGGGACCTGTGCCAGGTGGGCTGTGGAATCTTGCAGTGTGGGCTCACTGCCTCCTAATTGTCCAGGATGGCACTAAGGAAGTGTCCCCTCTCCCCAAGAGCCTGGGCCAATCTCAGCCCCCTACTCGGCCGCTCCCGGCAGATCACTCCAGCCCTCTATGTAAATGGGGAGAGGAGTGGTGACCACACTCACTTGGACTGTGCACTTGGGTAATTGGACATAAAGCCTATATGCCAGGCCACCTGGGCAGACCAGGTTGGACAGAGGGGCCATGGCCGGAAAAGGGCTCCTGGCTTCAGGCTGTCTGCTGTTTCACTGAGGAATATTTGGGCACAAATGTACAACCGAGGAGAGACTTCTCGTTCTGGTGGAGGGATTTGTGTATCTGGAGGCTGTGTGCATTTCTGATAAGAATCTTAGTCACTGACGTGAGCCTCGCACACTCGAAAAATCGAATCTACCAAACGGAAGGCTTGAGTCCAGTTTACCGTTCGTGGGTTGGCGGGCCTCCCTTGACCTGCACTGGCAGCGCTAACATTGATTCAACACCGCGGGCCCCAGAACGTTTACCTGCACTTTTTAACCTTCACGACATCCATATATCATTCTATAGATGAGGAACCAGAAAACAAAAAAGCTGTCCAGTTGCATGGGGTTAGCAAATGGCAGATCTCGGTGAAGACCCAGATTATTCCCCGGCACCCCCGCCAAGCTTATTTTAACCACCCCGCCTTGAAAACCCGTGCCACGCTGGTACATGTAGGTTGTGATTCAATCTAATTCATACGTCAGCAAGATCTTAGTGCGAAGGGGGAGACGGGACGCAGCATGTGCACACGGTCACTGTGCTTTCTAGCTGGTGAGTTACTTCCATGCATTGTTGTAGTTTCTAATATATTTACGATGAATATATATTATTTTCATAATCAGAAAAATGTTGTGGATACCTTTAGGAACACATGTGTATGTGTGGAGCACGTAAGTCTTGGAGGTTGAAGCAAAGCCTCTTCTCAAGAAGAGTCTGGCGTTTAAACCACAGAGGGCTCTACGTCCAGCTATTTGTCAGGCCTTCCAAGACACACACTGTCCCTTTCCGATTTAACCCTTATTTGCCTGGGATGTCAATGAGCTCCGTTAAAAATAGTTCTTAGGCTGCCTTGCAGTTAGGGCTGGTCGCATGATGGCTCGGGTCAATGAGATAACAGTCAAAAATACCATGTGAGGCTTCCAGGGACACAATGCATTTCCTGCTTAGAAGGGACAGACTCAGCCTTCGAGCACCAATGGCCTTTTGTCCTTCCTCCTTTCTTCTACCTGGAAGGTGTATGTGATGCTCGGAGGTGTGGCAGCCATCTTGTGGCATGAGAACAAAATCACATGCTGAGGATGGTGGAATGGATAGGTGCTGGGTCCCTGAGTGATGGCTTTTGGGGCCCGATACTGTCCCTGGGCTTCCTACCTCTGGACCTCTGCTCATATGCTAACTGATGCCCCTCCCTATCTATTCTCTGGTCCAGTGTCTGATGGCCACAGAATAATGAAGATGCCCTGAACACAGCAGCTGTCCTGCCTCTGCTGCCGATTGGTAGCTTGGCCTTTGGTCAATTACTTAACTGAGCTTAGAGAAAGAGGTTTCTTCCCATGTGGAGTGGTGACTGAGGTCACTCCTGTCTCCCTGGCTTCTAGTAAGGATTAAATAAGAAATACAAGGTGCCCACAGTGGGGGTGTGAGTCTCCTAGGGCCGGCGTATCAATACAAACCTGGCGAGTTACAACAGTAGAAATTTATCCTCTCACGTTTGTAGAGGCCAGAAGCCGAAATCAGTTTTACCTGAAATCAGGGTGTCGGCAGAGCCGAGGTTCCTCAGCAGGCTCTAGGGGAGGGTCCTTCCTGCCTCTTCCGGCTCCTGGGGGCCTCGGGCATTTTCCATTGTTCCACTTTCTGCCTCCATCTTCACCTGGCCTCCTCCTTGTCCGTCTGTGTCAAATCTCCCTCCTCCCCTCTCATCTCGAGATCCTTAACTCAGCCAGACCTGCAAAGTTCTTTCCCCCTGTAAAATCACGTTCACAGGCTCTGGAGATGAGCACCTGGTATCTTTGGGGGCCGTCATCAGCCTGCACGGAATGTGTTGTGGTTGTTTTTCTAAGAAGAGCCTGGCCAATGCACTGGAGGCCTGCAGGCCTGGCCGTCCCTGGCACTGAGATGGTCAGCTCAGGCAATCTGCTAACAACCTTCTAGCCCTGGGAAGAACAAGGGGAAAATGAACAAGATGACATCGAAAAGCCCTCTGCACGGGGTCTGGCGCGGCGCATGTGCGATGTGCGGTAGCCCGTTTTCTCATTACGTTTCTTGCACCATGTAATCCGTAATTTTTCCTTCATCAATAGATTGTGTGAACTACCAACTAACCATTTAAACTAGACTTCGTGGGTCCCAGGCCTGGCAGGTCTCAGGTCTGGCAGTGGTCCAGGCTCGCAGCTAGGAATAAGACCCCGGTTTTAGAATGTCACATTAGTGTAGTAGGGTGCCTGTGCTTCAGCTTATTGTATCACGCATGTGTGGCTGAAGGCCACTATTGTGCTCTGCTATGTGTGGAGCCATGCAGTCCCCTGGAGAGCAGAAGGGGAGCACAAGAAGGGGAGCAGGAGAAGTGGGCGCAACACGGCACTCCCCTCCACAGAAGTGAGCTCCCCGCAGTAAAGTTGGCGCCTGCCGTTTCATTCCCATGTCGGCCTCCTGTGCATTCTTCCAACTGGGCGTCTCACCATCGAACCTTCCCTTCTCGATCAGCTCGGCGCTGACAGACTTAATCTGAAAAGAAGCATTTTCCTCACTCCTTCACCCCTCCTTTAAGTAATATTGGAAGTACAATTTTTACTTTAAAAATGCAAGAGTAGTTTATCATACAATGCAGGGGTTCTCAAATGGGGTCCCCAGGCCAGCAAAAGCAGCACCTGGGAACTCGTTAGAAATGTAGATTCTCAGGCCCCAGACTTCCTGAGTCAGAAGCTCTGGGTGAGGCCAGCAGCATCTGTGTTTTATGGGCCCTCAGGGTGCCGATGCGTTGCAGGTGTGAGCCACTCTGCTGAGGAAGCTTCCTCCCCACGCCCACGGCCAGTAGGCGCAGCCGTTCAGGAGCAGCCTAAGCCACGGGGAGAGATTCTTGAATGTTCTGGGGAAGGGGCCAGCTTGAGGAAGCCACCAAGGAAGGGCCACCCAGGAGGCCACTCACTAAGTGGTAAACATTGGTGTCCAAGGACGTCCAGTTTACATCCACCCAGAGCTCTGGGAGGCCTTTGAGGCACTGTTGGCCAGGGGTTGGCAGAAATGCCCGCATGAATGCAGATCGTTTCAAATGCTCGTTTTAAAAGGAGAAAATGAAAACCCAGCAAGGATTTCTGTCAACACGAACCAGTTTATTCTAAAATATATGTGGAAAGGCGAAGGACCCAGAATAGCTAAAGTGATTTTGGAAAAGAAGACTCAAGTGGGAAGAATCACTCTACCTGATATGACATGTCAGCACATGCGGAGCGACAGTCATCAAGACCACGTGGTGTCGGCGGAGGGACAGACACACAGATCGATGGGACAGATAGAAGGCCCAGAAATGGACCCACGCAGACATATGCCCGAAAGGTCTCAATAAAGGTCAAAGGCTCTTCTGTGGAGGACAGCGTTTTAACCAGCTGGACGTCCAGAGGCAGAAAACGAACTGCCAGATAACCCTACGCCTTATACCAAAATTAACACAAAATGAGTTGTAGATTTAAATGGGAAATGAAAAACTGTAAAACCTTGGGGAAAAAAAAGAAACACAGCAGAAAATCTTCAGATTCTAGGCAGGCAAAGAGTCCTTCGACCTGACACTCAAAGCATGGCCCGTCCAAGTGTCTCCCTAGATATACAGAAGTCCATGAACTGGACTTGACAGAAAAAAAAAAAAAAAAAAAAAAAAACGAAAAAAAAACTTTGCTTATTGATACTCTTAAGAGGATGAAAAGACAAGCTGCCAAGTGGAGAAAATATTTGCAAACCACGTAACCAACAAAGGACTTGGGTCTTAAATTTATGGAAAACTCTCAAAACTTAATTAAGAGTGAAAAAACAAACAACCCAATTAGAAAGTGGACAAAAGACATGATCAGGTGCTTCCCAAAGAAGAGATATGGATGGCAAATAAGAACAGGAAAAGGTGTTCAAGTCACTGGCTATTAGGAAAATGCAGACCAAGAACACAATGAGATAGCACCGCACACCTATCAGAACAGTGGCAGTAAAAACAGTGATAACACCAAATGCTGGCGAGGATGCAGAGAGGCTGGCTCTCTCTTCCATTGCCGGTGGGAATGCAAAATGGTACTGCCACCCTAAAAGACAATTTGGCGGCTCCTTCTAAAACAAGATGCAACCCAGCAATTATACTGTTGGGGCATATATCCCAAAGAAATGAAGACCTGTCATCACATAAGAACTATACACAAATATTTGTAGCAGCTGTATTTCTAACAGCCAAAACCTGGAAACAACTCAGATGTCTTTCATCACCATGGAATACTACTCGGCAATAAAAAGGAATGAACTCTCTCGGTAGAGAGTTAATCTCTCTCTCTCTCTCTCTCTCTCTCTCTCTCACACACACACACACACACACACACACATCTGCTGGAATCTGAATGTGTTCTGGGGATTGCACCAACCTGGTGGTGCCGCTGCAATAATGCAGATGTGCCAGATGTTCACATGGGGGAGACGGGGGTGGGTAAAGGGCATGTGTTACCTGCGGGACATTTCTTTTCAATTTCCTGTGAATTTATTATCATTTCAAAACTGAAAGTTTTAAAAAAGGGAAAACCAAAGTAAAAGCACCGCGAATTCTTATTTTGTCCCTTAAATCTTTTTTAACTCAGAAAAGTGACTAAGAACTTTAAATAATTAGCATCTGAATCACTAGAGGGCTGGGGGGCGGGCGGGTGAGTGCTGGGCTCCTGAGACTCCCGCTAATCCGACCACAGGCTTCTTCCCAGACTGACAGTGATGGGGCGAGGTGGGACTTTCCCGGGAAGGTCGTGACCCTCTCTGAGCCTTAGTAACAGTTGAGCAACCTATGAAGCTATCAGCTGTAGTACTCAGTGTCCATTCAACAGTTATTTAGTGAGCACCTATTGTGTGCCAGACACGGAAGAGGAAAGTGAAGCACAGAGAGGTACAGCGACCTGTCCCAGCTCCCACAGCTAGGGAGTGGCAGTGCAGGTTGAACCCAGGTCAACTGGTTCTGGAGGCCACAAGCTTAACTTCTCCCCATGGCCGCCACTGGCTGCCACATAACCCTGGAATTTCTTCCTCAGAGAGGTCAGGTCTGGGTCCAGTCTGGGTCACCCAGCCCTAGAAGGCGTTTCTCCAGCCTCAGGGAGCCAATGATCACACCACTGATGAAACAAGAGGGTGAGGCTGTGTCCTGGCCTCTGTGGCTCAGCTGTGGCTCAGCTGAGACGTCCTGGGCGGCCCGTTTGCTGTCCCGTGGGTTCTGACCTGGGCCGAGCCCTGGCCGCGCCTGACCCACTCTCCTCCACACAGCCCAGGGTGCAGAAGGCGAGGCCGTCTTCTTGGGCAGCAGAGCTCGAGGGGCGGGGGAACTGGGTCTGGCTTGAGAACACAGCTTTGCCTTCGTGGGGTCCTTCAGTAGCTGGAGAAAGTCTCTTGGCCCTGGAGAATCCTTTGCCTGAGGCACCAGCAGATATCAGAGCAGGGCAGGGAGCTGCCCTGAGCCCAGCTGGCTCTCGTAGCCGAAAGCACATCCCAAAGCGTGGTCCCGCAGATGTGCCGGCCCGACAAGAAGTCGGCTTGGTGAAGAGGAGAGCAGCACACTGGGGGTCTGACAGCTGCTCGGAGGTCTGGCTTTGAAACTTACTGCTGTGTGACCTCAGGTAAGCCCCTTGACCTCTCTGAGCCTCAGCCTCTGACTCACAGGCTCTGACAGGCTGTGCACTGGGGATGCCGAGGGAGCCTCTGGCCTCCTTTGCTCACTGTGGTCTGATTGGAGGAGAATTCTGTTATCATTCAGGCTAAGAGCTCTCTCCGCTCTGTGAGTAGCGACAAGCCTTTCTGGAATCGTGTTCTCTTGGTACCTGATCCCAGCATCGTGATGGAGAGACAAAGGGCTGGAATGCAAAGAAGAAAAAACACAGGACGCCCCAAGTCAGCCTCCTCTGTGCTCCATGTTTACATGGGGAGAGCACACGCCGTGGGCCACTTTCCAGAAGAGTGGGCGAGGTCAGCCTGCACCCAGCCACAGCATCCAGGGGACTTCCACTCCCTCGTCGAGGGTGAATTCCCGGACGCGTGCGGCAGTGCTGCTGGTGGGCCCCACTCAGACCACAGGTTCCTAACCCTCAGGCTGTCGGGGCCCCTTTAGCAGTCTGGTGCAGCCTATAGACAAAGTAAAGCTTTTAAACATGTAAAATAAAAATTATATTCTGGGCATACAAAGGAACCCAGCTGTAGTGTGGTACAGATGTCCAATAAAAGAGGTCAGACAGAGTGTGACATGAGCCTCTAAGGAGACGGAGAAGCAGCTTTCACAGTGCGTGGACTTCAGTGCAGTGCTGAGTGACAGGGTACCGGAGGTGCCGGCAATGACTCCACTCGCGACAAGTCCCAGGCACAGCGACTGCTTCCACCGCACGTGGGGACTTACTTTTTTTACTTGAAGGAGACCCTCCATTTCGGCTACGATTTGTGAAAATGAAGATGACATTATTTTTGCATTCAAGTTCAGTGATCCTTCATGAAACCTTTATGTATGAGACCACGGATGGAGCCCAGGCTAAGTACTTGGGTTAGAGCTCCGGGTTCAGAAACAACAGGGCTGGCTCATCGAAAATCTAGATGCTGGGCTCCGAGACTTTCAGAGCCCAATCTCCATGGGCAGAACCAGGGAATCTGAATGTTAACCCCCTGCCCTGGGCGATGTTTACACACGCTGAAGTTTGGGAATATTGTGAGGATGCAAGAATGGTTCTAATAATTAGAATCATGCTGTGTTTCAGCCACAAGCCAGGAATGACTGAGAAGGGAACCAGTTTTCCAAGGCCAGTGACACGAGAGGTCTCCCTCCCTCCCTCCCTTCCTTCCTTCCTTCCTTCCTTCCTTCCTTCGTTCCTTCCTTCCTTCCTTCGCTCCTTCCTTCCTTCCTTCCTTCCTTATTGGCAAGGCAACTCCAATCTGATGTCACAGATTGCAAGGACCTTGTCAGCTTACAATCTATTATATTTTCTTAATTTCATTTTTTATGCCTACAGCACCTGGTCTTCCAAGGTGGTCTCCCATCCAAGTACTATCCAGACCCGACCCTGCTTAGCTTCTGAGATCAGATGGGATCGGGCTGGTTCAGGGTAGCATGGCCATAGACTGGCTGGTTAACTACTCACCTGCATCTCTGTACTGAAAAGCTGCCGTCAAGCTTTCACAGGTGGAGTGTTCCCTGTAAGCGGGGCTTCTCGGGAAGTCTGGGAGGTACTTTGACTTCCGACTTTCTTCGCACGCACCCCTGAGGACTGAAGGCCTTGGGCGGGGGCCTCTGGCCGGCCACCCCAGAGAAGAACAACAGCAAGGACAGAGTGTCCTGTTCATTCTACGTGGAGGTGCTGGCTTTGGAGCTGATCATGGATTTAGGAGCAGAGTCTGTCGGTTTGGTTGATTCTCTGCTTCACCTCTGTGACTCTGAACTTCAGCTTCCTCATCTGCAGAGTGAGGCAGAGTGAGGACCGAATGAAGTGCAGACGAGTACAGATGGCAGTCACGCCGTCGATGTGCCAGAGAGCCTCTTCTTCCTCGTTCCTCCTGGACAGAGTGGGCTGAGCTGGCTTGGATCCCCGCTCTGCAGTTTACTAGCTGTATAACCTGGTGGAAAAGGATAATTTTTAAAAGAAGATAAAATTCTGACTCAAACCAATACAAAACGCACACACATCAGAGATTTTATTTAACTCATGAACTAATGAGGGAACGAGAAACGGGGTGCTAGTGTTTCAAAGATTTCAGAGAACCACACGCACAGGCAGTGAATTCACAGAGCTCCGGAAAGCTGGCCTATCCAGGGCCAGGTTCCTGCTCTCCCCCCAGACGCAATTCCTTTGCATCTCTATGGACGAGAATCGCTTGCCTTCTCCTTACTTTTCTACCATTAAGACTTGTCAGAATAGCTCCGAGACATCAAAGGCGGAGGCTAGACAGGACACTCAGTCATGGCTTTTTGCCCATTTCTGTCTTTTGTAAGTTTTTCTGACACTGGTAATTCCGTTGAATGGTAATAAGGGTTCTCCAATCCTCAGATAACGGGGAGAGTGAAAAAAGCTATCGAGGGAAGAAGGGCTTTTCACACTTGTGTAAGCCCAGCGTCGTGGTGATGGCCAGTCCGGGCTCAGCGGGAATCGGAGCGAAGGATCCTTGCTCCTTCTCTCCTGTGTTTCTCCCTCCCAGCCCCGCTCATTCTCACACTCTGCCGTTAGAGGCAAAATCCCTGGCCCGGAAGCCGAGCACACGGCAGCCTGTGGCGCATCTATCATTATTAAGAGCAACGAGAATGCTCTTGCGCTGCTGGGAACAGTGCAGTATTTTTCCCAGTATCCCTTCCAAGCCAGTTGCTCCAAGTAACCAAATACCAAGGTTTTCAGCAGAGTCCTTACTCCATGTGCGGGGATTAATGACACCTGCCGCTGGGTCCAGGGGCCCGTTTTCCTGGATGTAATTTCCCTGGAGGGTGGGGTTGGGGAGCTGGAGACACCGGTGCTGGAAACTGTCCCCTGCTAGGCAGCCGTCCAGTTGGGAGACGCTGGCCAGCCAGCAGGCCTGGAAGTCATGTGAATGCACTGTTCCTAAGGCATCTCCCTCTCCTCACTTCTCTGCTTTTCTGGGACATGGGGAGCAGTTTGTAAAGGAGGTTTGGCCCTACTCCCCAAGCCCCGGCCTTTGTTCGTTGGGACGGTGTCGATGTGAGTGAGAGTTAGGGAAGACAGCTCCCCTTTGAGTGAAGAAATATGGACAGGTGGATCTTGGTCTGACCACTGCTGTGAGGCCACGTGATGGTCCAGACAGACTAGTGTTTGTAAAAGTGGGAGTCAGCTTGGAGAGTCTGGGCGTCGGGGTTACCTGTGCTGACCAAAGGGCTCACAGGATGGAAAGCTCCCTCTTCAGGGAAGAATAAGTGAGGCTGGGGAGGCTGCTCACAGCGATGAGGGGCCTGGGTCTGCCGCTGACAGAACCAAGAATCCCCCCGAGTCTGCGTGGGGGTTCTGGACAAAGAATCTAATGTCAGCTGATTTCACGGCAGTAGACGTGGCCCATGGAAGGCGGGGAAGCATTTGCTCCAATCCGTTCTCCAGCTTTCTGTTTCCAGCAAGTGCTGGATTGGCCCAGATTGTTTTCGAGGATGAGAACAATTTTCAAAGGAAGCCAGAGCAGGCCCAGGGGAGCACGTCCCTTCCTTGGCGGTGCCTCTGAACGCTTACTCTCTCCAGGGTTCGCGAAGGAGGTCGAGGCCCCTTCCTTAGTCACGCACATCACAGACATGGCAGATGATAAAGTAATTTGTGCCTTGGAGCTTTGTTTTCATTCCACACGGTGACATCATTGGACCCTTTGTGGAGGCAGTATTAGCTACAGAGCTGAGAAAGTTTGCTGAGGTGGCTCTCCCCAGAGTCATAGGCAGCTGGAGGAAGTAGCAGGACATTATTATGGCCACCTGAAAACTCATTAATGGCAGGCAGCAGGGGCTGGAGGCTGGGCATCCCCAGGCTGCTGCAAGCACCACCCGCACCCCAAAGTTGGCGGCCGAATGGAGGCGAGCGTCCACCCACAGAGAAGGCACTGCCCTCTGGCCAGGAGCGTTCAGCGGGGGTCTTGGCGTTCGGTCTTTGCCGCCAGAAAGCCTGAGTCACCGCCTCCCAGGGCGGGCCTTGCAGGCGAGCTCACACGGTTCCCGAGCTCCTTCTCTGAGTTGGCTCCTGGTGGCGGGGAGGCAGTGAATGCTGGCTGAAAAATGCTGAAGAAAGGGAACTTGGAGGATGGATGCTATCACTGGGGTCTAGTATTGGTTCTGGAAGAGATGAGCCGTGTGGAGGACATTCAGAAAGCCAGGCCTGGGAGCCAAGTTAGTCTCGCGCTGCAGCCACGTGACCTGGGCCTTGACAGGAATTTGGTGTGGTCTTTTTTGGATCTCAGCCAGGGGAGTTTGTTTTTGAGGTCCGGGAAAAGCCTCATCATAAGGTGTGTGATGTTTTGTCCCTTCTCCACTGATGTGACACGACCCAGTGCCTGCTGTGTACCATGCACAGGGTCTGTGTTATTTTCCTTACTCTGACCCCATCCTTGTCAAAGCCCTCCTACAGGTTAACCTTATTATGCAGATTTTTTTTTTTCTTTAAAAATGACAGGCTCAGAGAGTTTGAGAGATTTGTCCAAAGTCAGACAGAAAATAGAAATGATGCAGTTAAAGCTGTATCAAGGGCTATAAATTTTAAAACTATTGATGGTGGCTAATAGATGGGTGAGTGGGCTCAACAATCAGAATGACATTATCAGTGGAGAAATGAAATCGTCTTTGAAAGGAATTCAACTTTAGCCACACGGCCCTTAAAGTCTGACTTTAAGATTATGATGCTGGCTCAAATGTTTAAATCTGGCCCCCGGGCCTGCATGAGAGTGACTAGGTGAAATTCTATAAATAGTTAAGCGTATCTATGTTTTATTCCGATGACTTAAGAATAATAAATCATTTTGCCTGTTGTTCAGTAACCTTTAAGTCTTGCCTTCCTAATCCCTAATTGGCAAAGCAGTTGCCAGACCAAATTACATAGTTCTGATGTAACTACATAAATATTAACATGCTAGGTCCCTTCTTCGGTCAAGTTCACTCTTCATAATGCAGGCTTTATTTTGTCAAAATATGCCTCTCCTTGTTTATCTCACCGGCCACTTAAGTAGAAACTCATTAAAACGCATAGAGAGATGGTGTGAGTCTATCAGCCCCACCAAAGCTCTTTCTCTCCCTTTTTACAAGCCTACATAGAAAAACAAATAGTATAAATGAGTACTCCGTCGCTAGCTGCAACCGTGATCAATGGATTCCAGTTTTGTTTCATCAATTCCATGCCCCCCTCCCGAGCACACCCCACTCCTCTGCCCAAGTATTTAGAGGAAATCCCAGCTGGGTTGACCAGTAGGTCGGGATGTCGTTGCTTCCTCCATTGTAAACCCCGCCCTCACCCTTTCTCCTGGAGGTCCGGCAGCAGGTGGGTGTGTCTGGATCTATGGCTGTGTTGAGGATGGCGTGATGGTGACTGTCCGATCCCATCATTCCTTCTGTGCTTCTCGGCTGTCGTTCTTTATAGAGAAGGACTTTCCCTCGTCGACGGTGAGGCCACCCTGAAATCTAGCTTATACAAGATTATGTTTGGTTCTAGCAGTTGGTAAATAAAGTAGGAAGGGGGAAACTGGGCATTTATCTTGATAAACCTCAAAAAAGCCAAGCACGTTTCCTAGTATTATTATGAACACAAGGATTGGTACACATATATCTGCCTGCTTTAATCTCTTGCTGTTATTGTATGTTTGATACTCCACTGACTCCATTGTTGGCCAGAGAGAAACCCTTCGAGATGCTCCTGTGTCCTTTTGAATTCTAATTTTTGAAAAACTTTTTATGTGAAATACTTTAAAGCATTCGAATTGTACCTGTTGATGAATTTGGACAAATTTATACACGCATGTAACCAACACTACGACTGAGATAGATCACCTTCATCTCCCGAGCCGATCCCCTGCCCTATCTGCTTTTTCTCACGTAGATTATATACGTCTTTTTTAGAATTTCATATCAATGGAATAATATAGTACATAATTTTTATGTGTCTGGCTTCTTTCACTGAGCATAATAGTATTGAGATTTATCTTGTAGTATTGTTCATCAGAGGTTTTATTCCTTTTTCTTGTTAGTAGTGTTCCATTGTTTAGACGTGTGACAATTTATGTGTTCACCTGTTGATGGACATGTGGGTTATTTCCAGTTTTAGGCTGTTATGAATAAAGCTACTACGAACACTGATGTAAAAGTCTTTGTATGGATATGTGTTTTCATTTCTCCACTCTAGGAGTGAAATTGCCAGGTCTTATGATAAGTGAATGCTTAAATTTATAAGCAATAATCAGGTTGTTTTCCAAAGTGGCTGCTCCATCGTGCTTCCCAACCAACAATGTATGAGTTCTAGATGCTGGTGCCGGGACTAGGGAGAAGCAAGTGAGGCACCTCGGGGCAGAATTTAAGGAGGTGTACACTCTCAGGTCCCCCACGGTCAGGCCTGCACAACCCTGAGAGAGTGTGCCTCCTCGAACGTTCGCCCTAGATGACTCACTTGCCCACCCTGATCGTGGTGCTGCCAGTTATTCCACATTCTTGCCAGCACTGGGTTATGTAGTTGTTTTACATTTTTTTAGCTATTGTAATAGATATATAGTGGTATCACAGTAGGATTTTAATTTTCATTTTCCTAGCGACTAATGATTTCAGGCATCTTCTCATGTACCTATTTGTGATCTTTGTTGAAATATCTACTTAAATATTTTATTCATTTTTAATTGGGGTATTTATATTCTTATCCCTGAGTTTTGAGAATCTGGACACAAGTCTTTTATGAAATATTTGTTTTATGAATATTTTCTTCCAGTCTGTGGCTTGCTTTTTCATTTTCTTAATAATGTCTTTTGAAGAACAGAAGTTTATGATGTTCAATTTATCAAATTGTTTAATGGTTTGTGCTTTTTTGTGTCCTCTCCAAGAACTATTTGTCTATTCCAAGGTCATGAATAACTTTTCTTATGTTTTCTTCCAGAAGTTTTATAAATTTAGCTTTTATATTTAGATCTATGATCCATTTCAAGACAATTTTTGTGTATGGTCTGAATTAAGTGTTGAGATTCATATTTTTTTCCATATGGATACGCAATTGTGTCAGTATTCTTGAAAAGACTATTCTTTCCCCCACATAATTACTTTGGTAACTTGTTGAGAATGAGTTGACCGTTTACATGTGGGTCTATTTCTGACTCTCTTCCTTTGATCTATATACCTGCCTTTACAATAATACCACACTGACACAATTATTGTAGCTTTATAATAAGTCTTAAATAATGTCTTCTAAATTCATTCTTTTTCAAAATTATTTTGGCTATTACACATCCTTTGTATTTCCATAGAAATTTTAGAATTGGCCTGTGGATTTCTACAAAAACAACCTGCTTGTCCTTGACCGGTTGGTTTGAATCTACCGACCAATTTGGAAAGAGTTGCTGTGTTGACTGTTCCAAAATCCTTGAATATAGTTCGCCTTTCCTTTTACTTTGGTTTTCTATAATTTTTGTCAGTAATGTTTTGTAGTTTTCATGATCAGGCCTAGCACATATTTCATTAAATGTATCCCCAAGCGTTTTATGATTCAACTGTAAATGATTTTAATTTTTTTCAATTTCCAATCATTCGTACTTATCAAGAGAAATACAGCTGATATTTGATCTTGACCTTTATCCTGAGGTCCTGCTTAGTGCTAGTTCTAGTAGCTTCTTCCTTTTTAATTCCTTGGGATTACCTAGGCAGATGTTGACATTGTGAAAAAAGTTTTACTTCTTCCTTTCCGATATGCATTCCTTTTATTCTCTGTTTCTGTCATTTAGAACTGTCAAGGACCCCCAGCTCAGTGTTAAACAGAAGTGAGGCGAGGGGACAGCCTCGCCTTGTCCTCATCTTAAGGGGAAAGTCCAATATTTCACCATTAAGGAGGATGCGAGCTCTAAATTTTTACATACATGCCCTGTATCTGACTGAGGAAGTTCTCTTCTTAATTCGCTTGGAGTTTTTATCATAACTGGATGCTGAGTTTTGTCAAAGCTTTTACTGCATCTTTTGAGAGAATCTTATTTTTTTTCTTCTTTTTTCTATCATATGGTGAAATAGGTTGATTGATTTTCAAATATTAAACTGACCTCGCATTCCTGGAACAGACCCCGCTTGGTAATAATGTGCTATCGTTTTCATGTGTTGCTGGAATTGATTTGCTCATATTTTAAGGAATTTTACGTCTATGCTCATGAGGGGTTTTGGTCTGTTATTATAATGTCTTTGTCTGGTTTTGATATCAGAGTAATTGGCCTCATGATAAGAATAAGAGAACATCCCTCGTCCTTTATTTTCTGAATGAGTTTATATATAAGTTTGGTTATTTTTTTCTTCAAATGTCTGGTAGTCTTCAGTGATGAATCCATCTGGACTTCGGGATCAAGATAGCATTTAATAACATCACCTTGTTTTTATTTTTATGGTTACTTACTATTCAGTCAATTGATTCTGATTTTTCATTTGCAGTAGTAATGTCAAGTTTGATTTCTATACATGTATTTGAGCTTACATTTAAATCTGTTTAAAGAAAGATAAGAAACGAACAGTAGTGCAGGGGGTGTTCAGACGTGGCAAAAGTCGTGCATTGTGATGGAAAGACTGAAATGTGAAAAACAGCAGGAGGGGCCTTGGGGCTCCCCCATCTCCCAGGTTGCCGTGTGTATTGAGAGCACCAGATGGATCCAGGCTGTTGGCGGGGGTGGGTCTCCTTTTGATTGGATTCTATATTTGAGCTGAAGATTAGATTTGGTGACAACCAAAACTGTGTTTAGGAGGAAAACTTTGTTACTTGAAGCAACACGTCTCCCCGATTTGCCAGAGGTTGTTTCTGTTTCCTCACCTCAGGATAGAGGGGTCTTAAAAGGGCTGTCCCAACACTAAAGAGATTGGAACCAATTTGAAACCCTTTCCCCGGAAACATGCTCTGGGACATATAAGCATGAGGCTCGTCTGTGTAAACTGTGACGTCATGCTAGGCTGCAATTAGTGTAAGACGTGTGTGTCCTGGGAAGGAGGGGCTGGCACCCTTTACACTCGTGAGAATGACGTTACCACCCACGCCCAGAAGGGGCAGAGAACGACGTCGGAGTGGTGACCCTGATGGCGGTTTGGGGACACTGGCTAGGGAAGCCCTCTGCAAGGATAGCATTTCTTTGAAGTTTTACATTTAATCCTACCATCCAGCCATACCTTTTAACTTATGAAAATATTTTAAACAACTGACCAGTTGAATTTTTTTTTTACTGTTCTTACCCTTCTACCCTCAAATAAAATTGATGCTCTGGGAAGATGTGTCGCTGTTGTTCCCAACATCACGAGGAGCACTGGCCCAGAACATTCTGGAAGTTCTCTCCACCCTTAGGTACCTGAGCTTTTAAGCCAAGGACTAGGCGTTCCCTCTGTGGTATGAAACCCCAGCGCAGACATGAGAACCTCTCCAGGTGGAGTCAGGGATTTCTGATTCCCACCCTCTCCAGTCTCCCTCTGCCCATGAATTCGAATTTTAGCTCTGGACACTTTCTCTCCATCTCAGGGGAGTTGTGCAAACCTCCCTAGACTGTGCATTGCCAAGGCTGCCCTGGCGATGAGCTGGGACCCCTGCCAGAGCCTTGCCAAGGCCTCTGCTGCCCTCTTCCTATGAACCTGTCTGGATGATGCATCATGCTCACCTGGGCTTCAAGGAAACATCTGAGGGGCAGAACGGAAGCAGGCTGTGCTCTCAGCACCACTGCCTTGCTTCGTTCTGAAAAAGCTCACGCTTCATTTAAGGTAATAGAATAAAGAATGGAGAGAATCCTTCAACTTATGGAAAACTTGCACCTCAAGATGAATATGTGAGATGCATTTTTGCTTCTAAAAGGGTCTTGTGCTTGTACATATATTATAAATGGTTAAAAATAAGTAAAAAGAGTTAATAAAAACAATCCTTAAGTTCTTTGGTCTTTGGTTTGGAAAAGTTACATATTATAAATGGTTAAAAATAAGTAAAAGGAGTTAATAAAAACAATTTGTGATATAGTGTACATATTATAAATGGTTAAAAATAAGTAAAAGGAGTTAATAAAAACAATTTGTGATATAGTGTACATATTATAAATGGTTAAAAATAAGTAAAAGGAGTTAATAAAAACAATTTGTGATATAGTGTACATATTATAAATGGTTAAAAATAAGTAAAAGGAGTTAATAAAAACAATTTGTGATATAGTGTACATATTATAAATGGTTAAAAATAAGTAAAAGGAGTTAATAAAAACAATTTGTGATATAGTGTACATATTATAAATGGTTAAAAATAAGTAAAAGGAGTTAATAAAAACAATTTGTGATATAGTGTACATATTATAAATGGTTAAAAATAAGTAAAAGGAGTTAATAAAAACAATTTGTGATATAGTGTACATATTATAAATGGTTAAAAATAAGTAAAAAGAGTTAATAAAAACAATCCTTAAGTTCTTTGGTCTTTGGTTTGGAAAAGTTGACAATTTGGGACTGAATTCATATTTGTAATCAAAACACTGTCATGTGGCAGGAAGAAAGTTTGTAGCTTTCTCTTTAGTGAAAAAGGCTTATACATCTGAATTAAAAAGAATACTATAAATGTGCAGGTGAAGAATGTCTTTCTCTAGAATTCATCACAGCCCAGTCCTTACCTCCTGGTCTTATATAATCTAAACGCTAAACCACACACACATCAGAGGCGAATGCTTAGGAAGAGGGAGTGGATCCACCCCACACACTCCAAAGGCAGGGGCAGAGGGTCTCTTTGGGGTCTTTAGGGAGCATGAGCGACAAGGATGTTTTCTAGACAAACTATACATCACACATAATGTGGACGGTCTTGCTAGAAAGTGATGAATGCATTACTAAAAATTACCAAGCTGTGCATGCAATTTAAAAACTACAGGGCTTGCGAGAAAAATGTAGTTGGGGGCACAGCACTCCAAACTTTATCAGTGACAGGTAAAGATGGGAAGCTAATAAAAACGGCAGGCCTGTTTCGTGTGTGAAATGATTAGATATATAACTCGCACATTAAACAAGGCACTGGGGCAGAGTTTGCTGGGACACGGGGACTGGGAGGGTCACCATTGCGAGGTGGTAGGAGGAGGGCTGGCTGAGGTCAGAGGCCGAGTGGTTCCCGACGTGGAGGGTGTGACCCTCACACTTGGGGCACACTGGGGCTGGCTTTGAGGTGTGCACGTGTATGTCATGTGTTTCTTCAATGCTCAGTTCAGCGGGTGCTGTTGTCTGCATGCATCGTTCCAGAGGATGAAATTGTGCATAGGAAAACATGCCATTCGTGTTATATTTAAACTGCTCTCTAATATATCAATCGTGTTGGAGCAAATTCATGTTTTCAAAACAAGCGTGGCAGCAGGCTGCTGTGCTGGGGCCTGAGCTGTCCTATTGTGTGTCTTCATAAAGTGAACAGTTAACGCACACGATCATGCCCCGTTGAATAAATATCAGAATGACCGCTTTTCTCAGCCAGGGACTGTTGAAAAAACGAAAAGCAAAACAAAAGAAGGCAAAACAAAACACAGACTTGGAGCGCCTGCGAAGTCTGTGACCCCGTCCAGACAGAGATGGAGGGCCAGTCAGTGCCTCTCTGGCTGTCCCTTCTCGGGGCGGGGGGTGGGGGGTTGGTGGTCCTCCCCTAACCACCCCTTCCCCGGGTCTGCTAACTCTTGGGCAAATAAGTGTGGTTTCACGCTTCCACAATCCCAAGAAACACACCCAATGCCCCTCTGGCTGGAGCGTTCTGCAGACTCTGAGGGAATTCAAGCTGACGAGGCGAGGCGGGTTCAGCGCGGTTCGTGCAGTCATGTTTGGTGGGGCGTGGGAAAGCCGACGCACGAGGCAGAGCGGTGTCCGCCGGACAGCCTGGTGGATACTCCCTCCAGGAGAAGGACAAGGGACAGGGGTCAGCCCTGCCCACTGCTGACAGGCAGGAGCATGTGCACTCCCCTTAGACTTGCCCATGGTCGGGATCCACCTCTATGACCTCCTGGCAGGTAGGCCCCCTCCTGACGGGTGGCTTGGGGGCTCCCAGCTGCCTGAAGGTGACCTGCCTATGCAGGATGCTGCATGCTGCCCGTCCCTCCGCCCATCTTCAGGGGAGCTGAGGACAGTGGCGCTCACTCTTGGCCCTGCGGAGGCCCATCAGCTGTTAGAGGACACTCCCAGCCTCTCCATCTGCTTTGCATCGTGGCCTGGAGTGCCGACGCTTCATGATCACTCTCGGCCACATGTTTTGGAAATTACCCTCCACAGGCTGGCCTTGCGATGACTTCAGCTGGCCACACTCCCATGCGGTAATGGCACGGGACCCACCGCCTACCGCCCGTTCTAGCTCAGAACTGGGAGGGTGCTCAGGGCCCCAGTGTCCCTCTGTCCTCCCCTCGCCCTGACCTTTGGCTCCCCCGCCATAACCAGCTCCAGAAGAGAGCACCGCGGCTCCCACCTCCTTGATCATTCATTCGCTGGGATTCAGCCAACACGGCACACTCCATATGGAGAGTCAGAGACCTGGCTGGCTAACCGCCTCCATCACCTCATGGCTGGGCCACTTGAGTCAATGACTCGGCCCTTCCCGGCCCAAGTTTGCTCCTGTGAGAACAGGATTCAAAGCAACAAACATTCAGGTTCTTTGCAAATGTCAGCATTACATTTAATGTCTCCACGTGTTTGTGTTCCCAAATGGGTTTGAAGATCCTCAAAAGTCTGGCTGGGGGTTAACGATAGTGACTGTTAGAGCATGGCCAGAGGGCCAGCTGGGGTCCAGTCCTGACTCGTCCACATACTCGGGTACGGCCCGCAGCGTGATGGAAACACCGGGCTCTGAGCTTCCTGGATGTGTGGCATGCGTACTGGATTAATCTGAATCTCAGGCACCTCACCTGTGCATAGACCAGCTGGTAGACCAGCCCTTGTCTTGCAGAGTTTGCGGAACTCCAAGGCAGAGCTGTGTGTGCCCTGGCTCTCTCTCAGAGCCCGGCCTAGGAGGTCCTGCCCTGTGGTTGGCAGAATAATGGTCCCCGAAGAAGTCCACATCCTGCCCCCGAGATCCTATGGATGTGTCGCCTTATATGGCAAAAGGGACTTTGCAGATGTGATTAACCCCGAGATCCTATGGCTGTGTCGCCTAATATGGCAAAAGGGACTTTGCAGATGTGATTAAGGGTCTTGAGATGGGGAGGTGAACCTGGATCATCTGGGTGGGCCCAGTGTCATCACAAGGGTCCAAAAAACGGAGGCAGGAGGGGCAGAGCGCAGGGGAGATATGATCACAGGAGAAGGGGTGAGAGTCAAAGAGGGACGGGAAGGTGCTGTGCTTCCGGCTTTGAAGACGGAGGAAGGGACCAGGAGCCGAGGACTGCAGTGCCTCTAGAATCTGGAAAGGCAGGAAACGGATTCTCCCTCGGAGCCTCCAGGGGGAACCAGCCGTGCGATGCAACGAGGTTAGCCCAAGAAGGTGTATTTCTGACTTCTGCCGTCCAGACTGCCACTCAGTTCGTGGTCATTTGTTCTAGCAGCTATGAGACACTGAGACACCTCCCTCCTCTGTTTCTCTGTCCTTAATTGTAAATGTGAGCCAAGGAGCAGGATCGTTCTGTAGTCAGATGGTGTCGGCTAAGACACACTGCCCTCCGTTTTGCTCTGGTTGACTGAAGTTTTTACAGCCCGTTGAGCTCTGTCACGTTTCAGTACCTGGTGGTTGTGTTATTTTCAGTACACCTAGGATGTGCCTGTCCAGTGTCCCGGACTCGGCAGTGTCCCACAACGGGACTGCCGGGGTCAGCTCCGGATAACGCTCACTTGCGCCAGCTCTGTTGCCACTTACTAAAATATTTTTGGAATCATTTAAAGCATCCATATTTCATTCTTTTGGATGTTCTCAGTGGTGACTAACTTTTATCTTGCAAGGGTGGATTTGAATTTCAGGACAAAATGGAAACGTCTGGAACAGAAATTCATTGTGTGTCCTTGACAAGTGACCAGCTGGTCTGTAAGCCCAAGTTTCTCTGGCAGAGTGAGAGGTGGGAGCCCACCGGGCAGCCCTGATGGAAGGGTTGCTTGAATTAAGACATGTCATCAGGTCGCAGGGTGCCCTGCACATAGCAGGTCTCCAGTGGAGCCCCTGGAGCAGACGGGGGTTTTGTATGGAAACAAGGGTGCAGTGGGTGCCCTAAAGAGAGACATGGGTAGCATGTTAGTTCCAGCAAGAGAGTCACCAACGCATTTGGGGTGACGGTGGTGTCATAAGAAGGCCACCTTCATGGTACGTGCAGCTTCACTCTATTAGTAAATGCAGTCTTGTGACAAAGTATCCCCCCCACCCCAGGTGTGGCTGCCGTGGCATTTGGCCATTTCACAGCCACTTAGGATACACGGATGCAGAGATGTATCTACCTTCGTGTAAATGTCCTATTAATGCCTTAGGATAAGTTTCCAACAGTGGGGTTGCACAACCAGGAGTAAGCCCATTTGAAATTTGGACACATATCCAAGTAACTCCTAAAAAGCTTGCACCAACTTCCATCTTATCTTGCCAACCTGGTATAACCCCACACCCCTGTCATAGGCATTGCCACCTGTGTGACCACCATCTCTTTCAGGACACATCTCATTTCAGGTGCCTGTCATCGATGGTTAGTCAGGGTTGATAACTGCTTGCATTTCCTCTGCGCTTCGATGACGGAGCCGTGAAGAGGCACAGGTGGCAGAGGGCTCCCGACAACGTGGCAGAAGGGGCGCTCGCCCTGGTGTCTATCAGAATGGAAGGCTGCTGGCCGGGCCACGAGTGTTCCTCAGGGCAGGGGTGCGAAGAACCTCTCCGCTCCTCTGTAGCGCCCTCTTCTCTCCCTCCTTTATCTCAGAAAGGCTTCTTGTCTTGAGTCTGTATCTGCTGAAGAGTTTTCTCTGTCCCAAGCCACTTGATATCCACTTTGTTGTCTTGCACGATGTTTGGTATTTCAGCTCAGCCCTGCTGAGAAGAATTTGAGGCTGGTTGACTTATGTCAGTGACACTGCTGGAGAGATGTCACTCCAGGCGGATGGAGTTAGAAGGGGCCTGCCGCTGGACAGGAGTAATCCACCGTACCTCTCTGCATGGCGCGGGACACCCGCCCTGCTGGGAGCTGGGCTCTGGGGGTGAGAAACACCCCTACTAGGCCTTCTTATTTCCGACAGTCATTGAGGCTTATTTCCGATTATTTAGTTCCTCAGCAAACAATGGCTGGGTGTTGGAACCTCGTGAACAAAAGGACACAAATCTGGCCTCAAGGATCTCACTGTTTCCTGGCGCAACAATGTGTCATTCTATTTATTATTTGTGGTCAGCTGAATAATGGCTCCGCAAGACATCCCGTCCTAACCCCGAGATCACAGACTGGACAGCGGTACCTTGGTGCGATGACATACAAGTCGCCATATTAAAAAG
>NW_006494614.1:62485339-62509192 GCF_000325575.1 Pteropus alecto
GGCGGGGCGGGGCCCCGGCGGCGGGCACCAGCGCGGAGTTGCATCTGCTCTTCTTTCCTGTCTGGCCCCGCCCCCTTCCTCGCCACCTCCAGCACCCGTATCCTCCTTCTCGCCTCTCTAATTTCTATTTCACACACACAAAAAATCGCGTGGTAAAGACAGGGTGTTTCCAAGGTGCACAGCCGCCCTGGGGCTTCGGGGTGACTGGGACAGAGTCATCCCTGGCTTGGCCACGAGGCTGGATCTGGTGGAGATCCGTTCTCCGCTTTTCGCATCACTGGGCAGGCACTGCACAGGGTCTGGATGGAAGGCAGGTTGGGAGCAGCGGGGCGGAGGCCCATCTCTCTGCATGGCCGTGTCACTTCCTTCCCGCCAGCTCTGTCTCTGGGTTCCAGGAAGGACTCAGTTGTTATGAGCTTAGAAGAGAACTGTGTGACTGGAAGCTGCATGCAACGCTGAATCCCTTCTGGAAGGACCATCAGCCAATTGGCTGCAGGCCAATGGAAAGCTTCATTTGCAGAAAAGCAGTTAACCAGAAGTCTACCTGTGGATGGAGAATGTGCGGAATGCCTTCGAATTCCTCAGGAGGGCCTGCCTCCTGGGCAGCCTCAGCAGACAGGTGGGCTCTCACAGACGGAGGAGGTCCAGGGTTGCTGTCGCTCAAAGACCTCCATGGACACACATCAGCCGCATGGCCTCTTGGGCAAGTGTCTGTTCTCCACAAGCTTCGATTACTTCACCCGCAAAGAGGACAAGGGGCCCTGGGCCCCAGGGCCTGAATGCAGAGGCCTCATGCCCTGGTGAAGCTTTAGAGGGTCTGTCCAGTGGTGCTTGAGTAGAGCCAGAGAAACTGGTTTTCTAACCACACAGAAACACATTCTCTTTCTCATTTACTTCCTCTGACAGAAGCAGAATGGATGTTCTGGGAAAAAAAAATCAGAAATGCTAGTCCTGATTTTCTCGTAGGCTTTATTTTGCAGTTTTCTCAGCTACACAGCTTTTTGAGTTTCATATCAAAGCTTGATAACATAGCTAAATAAATTCTATGTTCCTAGCAAACAGCGCCCTGTTGTGACAGTCGCTCAGGGTAGGCCCAACAGATACAGTGTGGATACTGCTCCCTGGAGACCAATTTACATTTGCTAATTACTGAGAGAGCAGAGTGGAAACCTGAGTGACCAACCCTGATTGCCACTAATCCAGAGATCTTTCCCCGCCCCTTATAAGTGGGTTTCGTGGGCAGATGCCTAGCCAGCCTTCCCCTTAATCCACTCTGTTTCCCTTCTTGAGCAGACTGAATGGCATTAAGGTATCAAAATGCCAGGTGCAGAGCATGACAGTTGGTTGAATTGAATGCATCTGAGTGATGAATGTGCATAAAGCTTTGTCCTGAGCTTGACACGGGGAGAGGAAGGGTTGCAGATGCAATCTGTCTTCTGCACTCAAAGACCTCAGCTATATGTCTATAAGTACAGGTGCCTCTAACTACGGGCACCTATGGCTATGGGCACCTACAACTACAGGTGCCCTGGGCAGGCACTGCACAGAAATAAGCCTCAATGATTGCCTCCAACTAAAGGTTCCTACAACTACAGGTACCTACCACTCTGGGTGTTGGGGAACTAGGATGGAGCCTTCCCATGAAGCTTAAAGCCCCTAGGATCTCCGATACCATAAAGAGTGGATTAAAAATCTTTGTCCCTTGGCCTAGGGAAATGATGAGAAAAGTTGCTGTCTGTCCAGGAATTTAAGTAGAGGCAAGCAGTTTGCCACGAAAAATAAACGCAAACCTTTATAATCTGTGGGTCTGGTGACTGCATTTATACTGTCTGTATGGCACAGAATCATGAAGACAGGAATTCTCATAAAACAGGCAGAACCCAGGGAGCTGGTAAACGCATATACATTTCCTCAGCGCCACACCCCTGGGACACGCCCAGAGAATAACTCCTGCCAGAGAGGCGCACACGGTAAAAACCACACTCAGAAATGAACTCTCAGGAGGAATAGTTAACCAACACAGGATCAGCACTCTGTCAACTAGAAATAACAGAACAATATGAAATAGACGTGTTTGTTTAAAATTATGACATATAAAAGGAGTCAGAATGAAAGTCTAGAATAGGGGGAACGGTTTTGGAGTTGAACTAGCGGAATTGACTTCAATGAAAAATGTAGCTGTTACAATAAAAAACTCATTGGATACGTTAAACTGCACTTCGAACACAGCTAATGAGAAAAGTAGCCAATTTGGAAGACAGATCTGAAAAATTACTTACAATACAGAAGAGAGAAACAGGCATATGGGAAAGAGGACAAAACAATTTAGAAAATGGAGGATAGAAAAGTCCAGTGACAATGGCCAAATTTACGAATGAACGGATAGAATCTGAGAGAGGCAATATTAAAAGATGTCGGGGAAAAGGCAGGGGCCTTCCTCTCCTAGTTATCAAACCACACTCTAAAGCTATGCAAATTCAGAAGCACGGCACGGAAACAGGTAAGCAGATTTAAAAAAATGAATAGAGTCTAGCATATGGCCCTTGAAAGGAGAATTTAATTTAGGGAATTGGTAATGTTTCCAATAGAGGAAAGGATCATTCGCAAGTATCGTTGGTACAATTAATCCACCTTTTGGAAAAACATAAAGTTAGAGCTCTACCTCACATACAGAATAAATTACGTATGGATTAAAGAGCTAAATATCCTGCTGTCCTCAACAGGCTCCCTCATTACAGATAGAAATACGTCCCTGGAACATGTCTCTAAACCAGCCTCGCTAGGTTGCCTTGTGACCAAGAGCAGGATCTGGGGTGGGTTTTAATCTCTGCTCCCCCACTTGATGCGTGTGACCTTGGCCAATGTGGTCAGAACAGGCCTCCAGCCCTGCTTTATGGTGGGTGGGGTCGGGGGGCGACCCTAACAGCCTTGTGGGGCTGTCTGGAAGATTGTCCCCGCCTGCGGTGTAAATGCACAAGCCTGCGTGGCAGTGGCGGGGTGTTTGCTCTGACTCCCATCAGCTGGACTCTTGATTAATTCTTTAATCAGGGAGCCGCCTGCCCCCAAGTGTGTGAAGTTTTGTTCCTTTCCAGAATATGCTGACGGTCACCAAACTGGAACATGTGCTAGGCACAGCCAGGGCCCATCTCCTGAATGGGCGGTGTGACCTCAGTTGGGAAAACGCTCTGGTAATTGTCTCCAGGCCCAGGGGTGGCCTTTGATCAGGAAAATCTCTGTTTATTCTATGATATAAATATGGAAGAAATCCATTTGTTCCAAAGTGGATGCAAACAAACCCATGGAAATGCCTGCCGCGCTGAGTTGCCAAGAGCTGGGAGGGAAAGGGAACACTGAGCTGGCCTAGGAACGCGAGGCCTCTCACCTGACATCTGAGTCCCCTGGGCACTGCTCACAATGGCCCAGGTGTTGTCCCTGAGCTGCGATACCTGTGCTAGTTTGTGACCCTAGGCCCTCCTTATGTACAGTCTGTGGTCAGTGACCCAGTTTGGGTCCTTAGCTAGAGCAAGGACCCGCTGCTATTTTCATGCGTGTATTAGTTGCCTTACTCTTCCCAAGGCCTCCAATAGCGTCTGGCCCTGGGCCTCCCATCCTCCCTGCCTCCCTTCCATCACATTTACCAAGAACCAGCCATATGCCAGATGCTGGAGAAATCATAAAGGCTTAGGAGCAGAATCATTCTATTTGGAAAGACAGATGAACGATCATACCCAGGAGAGGTGATGTAGTAGAAATGTACCTGGGCAGCAGTGAGGCAGATGGGAGCAGAGCAAGGCCCAGTCTGGCCTATGGGAGCAAAGAGTAGCAGAGGGGACCAGAGAGGACCAGAAGGGGCACAGCGAGAGCACAGGCAAAGTGGGGAGACAGGAAGTGGGAGAAGTTCGGCACAAAGTGCCAAGCAAAGAACAGAGGAGGGAAGCAGGGCCAAAAGTGTGGAGGCCCTTGAAGGCTTTAATGGAAAGAAGCCCAGACTTCGTTGGGCTCAAAGGAGTCTGCTGTCGGTCATTTACACTTTAGTATGAATTTAAACCAGGGTGTTGCTTTTTGTAGGTCAATTTTCACTTTTCATTTGGTTTCTGATTTTGGAATGAAAGCTCTGTGCTTCCTGAGAGGATTCTACACACCTTGATCAGGAGGGAGTGGTGTTTGGAAGTTAAAGAGGGATTGATTATCGATGGTCTGAAGATACCACGGATGGTCTGGACCACAGGGCTGAGATTGTACGTCTGGACTGGGGCACGTCTTCTGTGCAGGAGAAACTGGACACCTGAGTGCACAGCCCAGGCGCTGTCTGAGGTGGTCCAGGATGGGGCCTTGCCTCTGGGGAGCTGCATTGCGTTACCAGCTGCAGCTGTGTCTGTTTGTTGATTGGGTTGTGTCTCACTTCAATAACCATGCACAGTGTTGCCATGAGATGCCGTAAATACAATAAAATATTACTAAATATTTGCTTGGCGTTGGCCTAGCTCTCTAACGTCTTGTTGGGAGGCAGTGAGAAGATAAAGGATCACACGTGATTAATGCCAGCTGCCTTTGCTCTCATGAGGGGGATGAAATCTGTCTTGTCCCTCCAACTACCTCGACCATTAATACATCATGTTTTAAGATCTTTCTTGCTATTCAAGGCTCATTTTTCTATCTCAGTTTTCCAGGACAGATGTGATAATAGATGCAACATGTGCTGCATTTGAAATGTTTTAGATTAATTTTTGCCCTTGATCCCAAAGGCTCTTTAAGGTATGTGTTTTCTGAGTTCTCCTCCGTGGTGATCACCATGTGGCCTAGCAAAATTCGTTCATTCTGATGAGAAGGCAAAGCCATGTCCTTGTTTTTCAACCTATAACACTGAAACGGGCAATTCATTGTATTGGACTTTGTAGCAGTTTTCATATTTCCTGGATGTGTCCCTAAATTTTGGACTAGAGTCCCTCATCTCAGGCATCAGTTAAATGTCACTGTTTCTTTTTTCGAGATTAAAAAAAAATTTTTTTAAACCTTAAGTGACCTGAAGTCCCAGGGAGGAGTGATGAGTCATTATTACAGGGGAATAGCATGACTTTATAGTCAAACCAGTCAGGATTAAGAAAACAATTATTTGGGTAAGTTTCAAACATGCACACACACCATGAGTGCACGAGCACCCATGGCTCAGCTGCATCGCGATCACCCCCACGCTCTCTGCTCCCCCAGCTCCCCTTTCACTGGGCTACTTGGAGGCAAATCCCAGACGATCTTCCCAAAATAACGCGTTGAAATCCTGGCTTCTCTGTGCAGTACCAGCTTTGCTATCTGACCTCTGCTAGCCTTGCACGTGCCCATGCTATGCTGGGGACCAGCTGTTCTGTGGCTTCGCACCTGGGTGAGGCCTAGGGCAGCAGGCTCCTGCTGCTCAGTCTCATCTTCCAAATATCTAAAGGGAACTTCATTGCCAGGTCCCCAAGGGGCCTATGAAGACAGCATACCAGAATTGGGATGTCTGGCCCTGACTGGGCCTCTGTGTCCCAGAGCACCCCTAGAACCAAGCGATTGCCATGCAGGAAGAAGCTGGAGAGACTAAGGTGGGACTGGTACCCCTCATGGCCCAGAGGCCAGCAGGGCAGCTGGTGGACGTGTGGCACTGTGAATTCCACGGGAAGGATTCCCGGGAGGGAGCACACTGGGTGTTTTCTGAGTTCTCCGTGATCGCCATGGTGTTCGAGAAGGCTCTGGTCGTGTGGGGTGAGACAGGGATGCTTGCTACCAGGCTACCGTCCAGCTTGTCCCTTCAGAATGAGGTCAAGCCCTTTCTGGATTCCCACGTGCTTCTTCAGTTTATCAAGTGAAATTCTCCACCTTCCCCAGTGGGCTCAGGAGAGGCTGGACCTGATTCTGTTATTTTTGGAGGAGGAAACTGAGCTCACGTAAAAAGGAGACTTTTCCAAGGTCACATTGCCAACTGTACCCCTGGCCAGCAGGGGGTGAGGACCGGAACATTCTTCTTGCCAGACAGCGCCCAAGCCCATTCCTCTCAGCCATTCCCAGAAGGAGATGCTCGAAGACCACACGGGGCACCTTTCCGTGAGCCCTTCGGTACCTTCCTCAGACAGTTCATTCTGCCCGGCCTCTCATGGGTGTGTGGAGGTTTCACTGGTCTGTTTTCATGGAAAAGACTACACGTAACGACTCCCTTACCTGTTGGGCTGGTGTGTCTGCCCCTTGGCAGATGCCATTTGTCCAGGCCCTGCCCCTCCCAGCATCTGAGCAGAGACGAGAGAATCAGCCACCTTGCTTTCTATCAGCATCGTTCACGGCTGCCAGCATTTGCCGGGCTTAGTCCAGGCAGAGAGGAATTTAGTAAAAACTGGCTGTGTCTGAGAGTCAGGCTAAGAGAAGGTCTTTACTAAAGTCACGAGATCTGTCAGTTCGTCTCACCTCTGAAGGACTCCCGCACCCCATAGCTCCCCAGGACACAGATAATACCGGGCTTTGGGCCTCAGCTCCCAGGTCCAACGTCAGCACTAACACGTGATGAGCAGGTTCTTTTCTCTCTGTCAGTCCCAGATTCCTCCTTGTAAGACAGGAGGCAGAGCTGATCTTTAAACTCTTGCACCCAATGAACATATCTACATGTCCTTCAAAGCCCTGCTCATGTGCCCCTCCTCTCAGGGTAGAGACGGTTCGCTGTCCCTTAGGACTTTGTTGTACCCCTAACATAGAACCTGCCATGTGTCACATACCTCTGTGTCTGTCACTTCCCATGGGCAGGCAAGTAGATGGTCCCCCAGCACACCTGCAGGTTCAAAAGCTGTTTATCGACTGAACAAACTTGGCGAGTACAAACTACCTCAAAGCCAGGGGTCTTGGGGGGCGCTCATCAAAGGGGCCTGTTTTAAATGTGTTCCTGTCCTTCCCTCTGTGCGCAGAATAATGCCTGGGAAGACAGAGCACTCTCTGGACGACCACAGCGGCACGTCCCTGGCCCACCCGGAGAGGCTCTTCCCCATCCCAGGCCTGGTTTCAATAGGTTCAGATGTGCCCTTCTGTACTTTATCTTCCTCTGAGTTGCTTTTGTCTGGCTTTCGCTCTGGCTTCATCACCCACCAGCCTGCTGGGTGGGACCGGGAGGGCTTGCTTGCTGCTAACTGGAACTGGATTTCTGGGTGTGGTTCACTCATCAAGGGAGAGAAGGAGAATGTCCTTGGTGAGCTGCCTGCTTGGCCAGCATCCCCGAGAGGTTGACAGTGTGCGGCTGACCCTCTCTCAACTGTCCGCCCACCATTTCCTCCTCTTGCAGGCTGGATGCCAGCTGAGACTGACTCCTAGATCAAGGGGGAAATTCACATTTCACAGAGTGGTAGTAAACCCCCCACCCCAGAGGAACTGTGATTTGGGGCTACCGTGGATGACCGAGAGCAAGAAGCAGTCCTGGCAGCTATTGTGACTTGCTGGGACGTCCTCTTGGGGTTCCGGCTTTGCACCAGCTGGCCGGGTGGCCTCACCAGTAAGCGAGAGGGCTGGGTTTTATTGGCCCCTCCTGAAAAACTTAATGATTTTATAAATATTCACAATTAATGGCAGTTTGAGGGTCACCTCTAGATTAACACCTTTTTAAAAAGTTTATTACAGTATCGAGACTCAGGGATTTGAAATATTACGAAATGTGCTTATGAAAATCAATGTGAGGGAACTTCCTCTCGGGGATTCAACCAGAGCTGGGTTTTGGTTTGCAAATCAATACTCGGAAGGGCACTCCAGAGCATCTGGGTAAAAGATCCGCCCTCTGCTCTGTCCTCGTGTTTACGTGGGCACACGAGTCATGTGTGGCGCTTGCTAAAATGCGAGTAGTTGGGGTCCTGCACCCCAAGATCGATAAAGAGCCTGGAATGGTGCCCAGAAATCTGCATTGTAAATCAGCCCCCACATGACTCTGCTGTAGGTGGTCTTCTGACCACACAGCGAAAATCTCTGCCCAGATCGTTAAAAGTGCCACGTGAGCAGCGCTCCTTAAAAACAGGGTGGGTGCTACGTGGGAGCTTTGGGCTTTCAGGCTCTGAACCCACAGTGCCCAGGAGACGCTGGATGAAACAAGGCTTAGGTGGAAGGACTCTGTCTGGACTCTTGGCTTATTCATTTATTGATTTTTATTGTAGTAAAATGCGTATAACCTGAAATTTACCATCTTAGTCATTTATAAGTGTACAGTTCAGCAGCATTAAGTACATTCACATTGCTGTGCAGCCATCACCACCATCCATCTCCAGAACTCATTTGTTTTCCAAAACTGAAACTGTCCCCGTTAAATACTAACTCTCCATTCCCCTTTCTCAGACCCTGGTGACCACTGTTCTACTTTTAGTCTCTATAGATTCAACTCCTCTAGGGACCTCTTAGAAGTGAAATCATATAGTATTTGTCCTTCTGTGACTGGCTCATTTCACCTAGCATAATGTCCTCAAGGTTCATCCATGTTGTAGCATGTGACAGGATTTTCTTCCTTTTTAAGGCTGAATAATGTTCCATGTGTGGATAGACCATATTGTGTTTTCCATTTATCCATCGATAGACACTTGGATTGTTTCTGCCTCTTGGCTATTGTGAGTAATGCTGCTATAAACATGGATGTCCAAGTTTCTCTTCAAAAGCCCACCTTCAGTCATTTTGGGTATGTACCCAGAAATAGAATTGCTGGATCGTATGGTAATTCTACTTTAATTTTTTGAGGGAGGTGGATTCTTGGTTTATTTAACATTTGGAATTAGGAAAAACCTTCCCTGTCACCTGTCACAGGTGTAGTTCTTGAATTTACTTCTAATTTGCCACATTCTCTTCTCTTCTTTGCCTCCAGTTTCAAAAGAAGGTGTTTTTCTTGCTATGGAGCTCAGCCTGGGGTCCTTCCTCACCCCCTTGACAAACATCCTAGGGTGGGCATTCACACACCCAGCCCCTGCCCTGTGCATCTGGGCCCGGACTAATGAAAATTAGCACACACACAGATGGAGGGCCTACAGCTATGAGCTGTCCCAGTGCACAGTCAGGACAGAGGGAGGACGGGACGTTATTTGTTGAGGTGTGTGGTTGGGTGGAAGGGTGTTCATTGCGAGGAAGCAACATTTAAGTGAGAACGTGAAACTGGCCCAGCTGTAGATGTGCCACGGGATTCCTGGAGGGAAGGCAAGGATTCTGCTCCACGGAGTCAGCTCTCGGGAGTTTGAGGTGATGAAGTGGGGAGATGGAGGGCAGAGGCAGAGGGTCTGGATTCCACAGGCCCCTGGAGGCGACCACAGCCATCGAGTTTGAAACGTAGTCCCGAAATGTCCAGGAAGAAAGAGCTTTCAAAAGCGTTTAGGAATCACTAATTTAAATGCACAAATGAGCTGTTTTGTCCTTGAACCAGTGTCCTTCAGAGCAAAGCCCTGTGGGTGAAGCCTGCAGCATCCCGAGAGTTGCTAGTCCAGCCCAGGCCAAGTGCAGACCCTGCAAGGACCACTGTGTTTCTGGATGTGGCATGCTGGTGACATGAACACCCGGGGACCACGTGTGGCTGATGCTGAGCAAGGACACATCACCCAGACCTCAATTGTCACCTTTTTCTTTTTCAAAAAAGAAAAAGATTAAAAAGGAAAGTGATGGAGCAGGAAAGTCAACTAATTGTCTTGACGTTTATAAAAGTGATGGGATATTAGCCTGGACATTTCTTGCTATCCAACAACGAAAACAAAAATAAGGAAAGAAAGAGATCTATTTTGTCTAAAGTAACTTGAACCAGTTATTTGACACCAAGAAGCGCCCCCATCCCTCTAGATCATCGGTAGTTCTGTGAACTGGCACCGGGAATCTTGGTCAGCCTGAAAAGTCCACATGGACACTCAGTCTGATTTATTCGGTTACTTAGCAACAACTTAAAATACAGAAACTGGAGAACACTGGGAGAGTGTGTGTGTGTGTGTCTGTGTGTGTGTGTGTGTGTGTGTCCCCCTGATGGAACCATGAGACAGAACTGGCCACAAACTCCCCTGCTCCTAACAATTTCACTTCGTGGTACTCCAGCTCTGTAAGGGAGCACTGGGCACCAAAGACGGTCATTGAAATGGGTCTAGAGACACGGGCCTCTGGAGGAGACTCCACTCTAGGAGACACATGTTCGAATTGCATCTGCTGAAGTCATTTGTCGTAGTCACATCTATCACCCCAGCACTTCTAATATCCTTCATGTGGAGTGTGAGAATCGACTTTAAACGTGTTTGTTCTTCAACAAGCAACTAACAAGTGCTCTGTGTACCCACTTGAGTTTCTGGTAAATATTCTCATTAACCTGACTTGCTGTTCAAGACGAATTCTCATTCTGGTCTCTTCTGAACTGGAAACTTCAGTTCGCAAGAAATGGAGCCCAGAGTTGGGTAGAAAGTGTCAAATAATTCTTAAAACATCTTAGTATGAGCGCTCATGAATTAATCACAACTAAAGCACAGAAGTTGCTTCAAGTAACAAAGTCGAAGGGCTAGGAAACTCAGAACATGCTCTTGATAAACCGACACTTGCAAAGGATGCGTTTCTGTGGAAGACCTACCAGTCCTGCACCAGCCATAGATTTTCTCAGTTCTCTCATACAGTGAAAAATTGTTGAAATAAAATTCTTGCTCCCTCAGCTCTCAGGGGTCGGGGAGTGGGTGAACTCAGCAGAGAGCTAACTTTGAGGGAAAACCGAGCTGAGGAGGTGAGGTGGTGGGTGGAGGAGGGCAGGCGTCTTAGACTTTTGATGGAAAAACAATTCTAAGAACTGCAGCAAAAGGAAGATTTCATTTTTAAATGTGTTGAAAAAAATTACCATTTGGCTACAATTCCGCGCCAAGCACTGCTTTGCTCTAGAGCTGATTATAACCCGCCGAGACGGGCTCTGGCGGTGGAAAAACAACGCACTGCCCGTGAGCAGACCACAGGCAGGTATCCAGTTTCCATAGGGTTTCCCACATTCCTATAGGGTGTTTTCTCATATGGGGTAGGGAAGCGCAGCTGCTTTGCACACAGAGATGCTGGCCGGAACCAGGGCCTCGGCAGCTGTGGATTTTGGCTGCCCCAGAGGCCAATCCGTGTGGCTGATGTCTGCCTGGCCCGCGGAAAACCACTGCGCTAGAATCTGCCCTGCCGGGTCTTATCCTGGCCCGTGGCCGGTGCCAGCCCTGCTGAGTCACAGGGAGCAGGGGCACCCTCTGACATACTTCATCCCAATGTCTGTGCTAGTCAGAAAAAAACCCATTAACTCTACCTGGGTCTCTGGATGATTTTCTTTTTCTTTTTTTAATGTGAGAATTATTTAGCAATTGATGAATCCCTCCCCTCCCTTGAAAACAACTTCATTTCCAGAGAAGCTGTCACTTCCCGGGAATTCTAGGACTCTAAAGACCCGCACACAGCCTTGGGAACAGTGCCATTGCTGCGACCGTTCATTACACGTTTCTTACACAAATGGCCGTCTGATGAGTTGCCAGACTTAAACCATTTGGGTTTTCACTGATGATTTTGGACCTGGGGCAAATTTCTGTCAAGGGGATTTGCTCCAAATGCTGTTTCCTCCACCTCGCCTTCTGTGAAGTCGTCTCTGCACTGTGGCTGCCCCCGGCGCCACTGGCTCTGGCTGATGTCTGCCTTCTGTATGCACATCCTGCACCAGGTCAGGGGCAGCATGAAGGGGATCCCTTGCCACAGAGGGTGAGCATGTAGACGGTACTTTCAAGCAGGCCAGACAGGGTGGCCCATTTCCACACAGTCTAGTTAGTTCCTGCCACACTGCCCTTGAATCCAGGAGGCAGAGTGGGTAGGCCAAAAGCCTGGCTTCCCACTAGCATTCTTCAGGTGGGGTCTCTCTCAGCATTATAGCAGGTAGGGTGGGGCTAGGGCTCCACATTGTGCACCCTTAACTGAAAACCTCTCCCCAAGCCCTTTAGATGTAAATTAGGGGACTGGTTTAGGTGGTTCCCAGCTGTCTCTTGCAGTGCTCACATCTTCAATCAGCTAGGCTACCTGGTGTTTGGGAAGGAAACAAAAAAAATGGAAAAATAAGATAGAATTTGCTGGTTGGCCTGAATACTTTTCTCCAAGTGGACAGAAAGGTGTGCCCTCCAATCACAGGGCAAGGTCAATCTTTGTGTCCGCATTTCGAGAGCCTGAGTGAGATATGTGGGCATAGAAGGTGATCACCACCACCAGCAAGGTCCCCAGATCAAAAGTTTAGGGACACACTGGCTTAGTTCCAGCTGCCATAGCAGAATGCCACAGACTGAAGGTTTAAACAACAGACATTTATTTCTCAGTTCTGAATGTCTGAAGTCCAAGATCAAGGTGTCGGTAGGGGTAGTTTCCCCAGAGGCCTCTCTCCTTGGCTTGTGGATGGCCACCTTCTCTATGTATCTTCATGTGGCCTTTCTTCCGTGTGTATGGAGAGAGAGCTCTGATGTCTCTTTCTCATCTTATAAGGACACCAGTCCTGTTGGATCAGGGCCCCACCCTTATGACCTCATTTATCCTTACTCACCCTCTAAAGGCCCCATCTCCAAATGCAGTCATGTTGGGGGTTAGGGCTTCAACATATGAATTTGAGGGGATATATTCAGTCCCTAACATGTGTAAATTTGCATTTTCAGTTTGTCTCCACTACAGCACCAAGCTCTCTACTTTTCTAAGTATCTTTACAAAATGCCACGATCTCACCACCAGGCCCCCAAGCCAGCATGCTTGGGCAAAATGAAATTGGGTTGCCTTTTCCATTGGTCTAAGGATAGGCAGAGTTTGTCAAGAACTAAACGTTCTAATCCACTAGAAATTCTAATCTGGCATCTTGAGGACCTCAGAAGGCCTTCATGAGAGACATAAAATGTAGTTGACAATATTTATTGTTTCGAATAAGTCATCTGTGCATGAGATAGAAATTTAGGGAGAGGGAACTCTCTGCTTTAAGAGCCCTTCACTTCTCTCTTCTTTCCTTCCTTCAGCTACTGCGTGTGCTCTGCCAGAGATCATCTGTACCTGTTCAAACACACGCGTGCACGCACGTGCGCACGCGCGCGCGCGCGCGCACACACACACACACACGCACACAATTTCCTTTATTCTACAAATGGGTTGGACGTCACGCACCGTTCCACACCTGCTGATTTCACTTAGCTCATCCCTAGCCATTCCCCTTTCCTGAGTGCAGCCCCGCCTCGTTCCTTTTACGGCTGCATCGTATTCCACAGCGAAGATGATCCGTGCTGGGTTTCGCCTGTTCCCTGCTGATAACAGTGGCACCGTTTCTGAGATTTCACTATTTTAAACATCGCTGTGCCCACATCCTTGCACCACACAGACCTAGGCATGCGATTGCTGCTTCCAAGTGCCTTTTAAATAAATGCTGGCTTGTCTGGTTAGATACCCAACTGTGTGGTTGTCAGCCAGCGCCGTGTATCAATGTTTCTCCTTATCTTCATTAATCTCGTGGGTACACGTGACCCCTCTGGTTTTAGTTTGCTCAGTGGAGGTTCTGATGCCAAGAGAAGACAAAGTCCTCTGTGATGGGCAGGCCACCCATTCCAGCTTAGGGGTGCAGTGTATCTTCCATATGCATGTCTGCCGTCACGACTCCTGACTCTCCTGGGTTTGGTTTACTCTCTAGGAAGGCAAGCTGTGACCTTTGTTGTAGCGGTGGGCTGTCCCATTTGGGAAGACTGGGGAGCTCTGCCTGAAAGAGGGAGGACCTCCAGTTGTCTCATCTGTGTCATTATGTCCGGCCGCCAGCAGGGGGCTCTGCACTGGGCTGTGCATGTGGTGGAGATGACCCTGGTGTCTGCCCGAGGAAGGCGGGAGAACATGTAAAACATGTGCGTTTGCATGTGACGTTTCCCAGACCCGTCACAGAATAAGTGGGGCTGGAGAGAGCACCGCCCGGGTCCAGCATGGCTTTGCACGGGACAGCGGAGAACGGCTCATCCTTCAAAATGACGAAAGCAGGGTGCCCGGTCAGCAGTGCTTGGAGCGTGAAAATAGAGGCCTTTTGAGAGATGTGCTCATAGCGCCGTGGACCCAGTAGAGCGATGTTGCCGCCAGTGTGGACATGGGAGAGGCCGCCGGGAGCCATAATTCCTGACCTTGATGCTTCTAAAGTGGAGGTTGGACACAAAATATGGAAGAAACAGCTACTTGTTGTCCCCGGGTGCCTCTTCAGTCAGAAGCTGTTAACATGTGCACTTAGGATTTTCCCTGTGGCACTTTAATTCTCTCGTTTTAATTCATCACGTGAACCACAAACACTGACCCAGCCCTACTTCCTATTAGAAAGGGAGGAGAGAGAGCTTCCCCTGAAACGTCCGCTCACGTGACTGCCCACTCCGCAGTGTTTTTTTCTTTTTAATTTTAATTTTATTTATTATTAGTTTCAAGTATGCAGTACATTAGTTAGACATTTATACAGTTTATGAAAAGATCCCCCGGATTACTCTTTCTCTCCTCTGGCTCTCCACCTAGCCATTTATTATTGCTGACTGCATTCCCTATGTTGTGCTCCCCATCCCCGTAACCATCCATCGGCTACTAATTTGTACTTCTTTAGCTCTTCACCCCATTCTCCCAGCCCCACAAAATCTTCTCCCCTCTGTCTGTATCTTCAGAAATGACCAGCACACAGTAGGACCTCAAAGCCATCTGCACTGAAGCCTCCATCAGGCATGCATTTAGTTAACTCCTCGGTTGAGAATTCACCCTGCATCATAGGACACACAGCTCCATTTATTTTCATGATCTCAATGGATGCCAAACCTGTTCATGAGTAATAGGATATGAAATCTCAACAGGACAGAAAGGAGTGAGTCTTCCTGGTGAGCAGGACACTGGAATCCTCATCCCTGCATCTCCATACCCCACCACTCCTGTTATTTCTCGTTGAGGTTGGCCAGTCCTCTTCAAAGAACGGCTCAAATGCCCTTATGTGAGCAAGTAGACTTTCCCCTGGATCCATCCTTTGCCTGGCCCTGTGGGTCTCCACCTTGATTGTGCAAGACATCGTGTCGGGGATGTGTCATCAAACCACACGTGCTCTACAAGGATCAATAGGAAAGATTTCCAAGGGCTATCTTGACTTGACTTGCTGACTTTAGACTTTAGAATCTCACATTTAAGATGTGACTCTATGGTGTTAAATTAAAAGAGGAAGAAAAAAATCATCCCTTTCCTGCCCTCATGGGTCTTTTGTTTCCAATATAGGGTGAATTGAATTCATATAAACATCTGTCTACAGCATATGGCTGTGAGGGTTAGATTTGCACATTTAGAGGTACGTGAGGCACGTTAGGGACGGTCGGGACAGAGTCACAGAAGGGAGCGGGCTTTGAATTGAGTCTCGGCAGGAATCAGGAGCAAACTGGCCAGAGCAAAAAGAGGATGGGAGAGTAGCACTAATAAGATGATTCTAATGTTATAGCAATAATAACGGCTATTGTTTATTGTATATTCATTAGGTATCACATTATACATAAATTTATTTAATTCACACAACAACCCTATGAGGTAAAGACTCTTATCCCATTTTATAGATGAGGAAACTGAGGTCCAGGAAGGTGAAATAAATATTTGACTACATCTAGTAAGTGTCAGGATTTGAACCTGGGCAGCTCCGGAGCTTGAGATGTTAACCAATATACCAGAGGCAAAGATGGACTAAGTTGTGACAATTTGAAGAGAACTGCAATGATAGTAGATCTGATTTTAAAAACACATTTTTAAAAGGATCTTGGTAACCTTTCTTTTAGAAAGGGAATTTGCCTTGCAGAATGAACCAGCTTTTAGTAGCAATCCAAAACAGTCTCAGTGATTACCAGACATTTCCAGCTGACAGCAGGTTTGTAGATTGCTTTTCTCCGTGGAGTGACAATGGGACATGGACAAAGACAAAAGCATGCTGCCAAGAAAGTCATTTATTTGGGGAAAACAGTCACGTTTTTCCACTGACAAAAGACATAATTTTTGTCTTTTAATTTGAGCACTCTGTTTACATTTAATGTAAAATTTGATCTAAAATTCCCATTTACCTAAGTTACTATGTGCTTTCTACTTATCCTGACTAGTGTATATTGCTTATTCTCTTCTTTCTTGCCTTTAAAAATGATTGCTTTTATTATTTCACACCCCTTTTATTAGCTTGATAGTTAGAAGTACCTTCATTGTTTTTTAGGTTACCATAGAAATTAAACTATACATCTGTGACTTGTTAAACTTTAGTAAAAATTAATATTTTCAAAAGACAGATAACCTAGTTTTTTAAATGGGCAAAAGTTTCGAATAGGCACTTTATAAAAAATCTCCAGATGGCCAATAAACATAGGAAAAGCTGTTAAATGTCATCAGCCATTAGGAAAATGCAAATGTAAACCACAATAAATGCCAATATATACTTACCAAAATAATTATCATTTTTATCTGAAAAATTTCTTGATTTATCTTCCAGTTTACTAGTTATTTCTGTAGCTAGATCCAATTTATTAAGTTCTAAATTCAAGTTACCGTATTTCTGAGTTCTAGAATTTCTCTCTGACTTCTTATTATAGTTTCACTTTGCCAAAATTCTCAGTCTCATCTTTTATATCCTATAATATTTTAAGGAATTGTTGAAAGTCCATGTTCTGATAACTCCATTACCATTTCCCATGACTCCATTTTTATTGTCTATTGTTTTTGTTTTTTGATCATATTGTCCAGTCTCCTCACGTTCCATGTTATTTTTGATTCTGTGCTGGATATTTTATGTGAAAAAAATGTAGAGATAACTCGAAGCCTAGGACAGTGTCATCATCCTCCATTGAGGATTTATGTAAGCTTCTGGGACACAGGACCACTGCAGCCTAATCAGGGATTGAGTTATTTTGAAGCTGAGCTTCAGCATCTGCAAGAGATGGTCAATTTCCAGTTTTCCTTTACTGCAGTGCAGTCCTCCAGAGTCCCAATCTAAGCTTTGAGTCTGTTAAATTATCTGTTCAATGGCTCAGCCTCTCAGCTGCCTCTATGGAATGGGCAGATAGCTGCCTCTATCCTCATTACCAGATATCTTGAATGGAGAGACTAAGCCAATCTTACACCTCTAGACGTCCTTTCTTTCCTGAATCTTACCCCCTGTAATTCTTCACTGCTGTTAACTAGCCTTCAAACCTTTTAAATGTAAGTGTGTGTGTGTGTGTGTGTGTGTGTGTGTGTGTGTGTTTATTCCAGCTTTTCCAGTAGATGGGCCAGCCCAAATGACATACTCCATCACGAGGTCTCTAGGACAGCATCTTGACCCAGGAAAGTTACAGACTTAGAAGGTAGATAGTATCTGTGAGCTACAGTGATTTCTCAGGAGCTTAAATGTGGAAAAATCTGATTCTTAAAGATGTTTGCCCCTTTCTTCAAAAACGCTTGGTCCTGCTTAACAATGCCACAGGGTAGCAGGTGAGGCAGGGAGCTTGTTTTGTGGGAGCCTAGGTGACCCCATTGGAAATACTGGGAGGGCATCTGTTATAGGAGATGGGGAGCTGGCTCAATGATTGTAAAAGTCTCTTCCACCACAGTGCCTCCAAGTTAGTCTAACTGTGGCTGTAATCTCTTACAGCTCAGCTGTAGGGCATGCCTTTGTCGCCAGAGCTGCTGGGCCACACTGATGAGCTGCTTCCATCTGACCACAAGATGGTGGCAGCAACTGCCTCTAACACCCAAAGCAGGGAGGCCAGCCTCACCTGCTCTCCTCAATGAGGTGTCTTCCACTCACATGGGGGGATAAAGCAGCTGCCCTCAGCCCCCTGGGAAAGTAATGAGAATCCAGCAGCTAGAACCAAAACGATAATTCAGATATTTTAGCCCTAAACTTTCATTTTGCTTCTGTTAAAAAGACACTCTGGGAAAAGCCGGTGTATAATTGTATGATGCTTCACTATTGCTGAGTCCCTGTATTTTCTCATGGAGTCCTCACAGCCTTCCAAGCTTAGTGTTACCGCCACCCCCACGCCACTGATGAGGAGACTGAGGCTCAGGGAGAGGAACCAACTTGCTGAGTTTCCTCAGTTTGCAAGAGCCAGTTAGCTTCATTACTGTGTAAGTTCCATGAAGGCTGGCAGGTACTTTTGTCTGTTTTATCCCTCCCTGTGTCCCCAGAACAGATCCGCTGTATCGCAGTCAATCAATGCTTGTTGAATGAATGAACGAAGTGGCACGGCTGGAACTTGAAACCAGGTTTTCTCATTCCAGATCACGCATGGATTTCTCACTACCATGGTGACCCATATCCCACACAAGGAATGGTAGGCTAGTCCTTCTGAGGCACTTTTAGGAAAAAAAAGGAGGAATGGAATCAGCACTTTAGTGTGGATATGAAGTCCCCGTGGATCTACTCAAAATGCATATTCTGATCAGCAGGTCTGGGCGGGGCCTGAAATTCTGCATTACTGACCAATTGCCAGGGGCTGCTTATGCTGCTGGCTCATGGACCACGCTTTAAATAATATGGATAGTTATAAATACCTTCCCCATCGGTGATGAGGAAATCCAGAATTAGGGAAAACTTAGAAGATGTAAATCCAGAGGGGGCAACAGAACAGGCAGTAAAGAGCTTTGACCTGAGGACCTGAGTTCAAGTCCTACCTTCTGCCCTTTATGTGGGACGTGGCCCATCGATTACTACTCTGAGCTTCAGTTGTTTTTTATACAGCCTTATCGAGATAGCATTCACGTACTATATAATTCACCTATTTAAAGTGTGCAATGTGATAGTTTTTAGTATGTTCACGGAGTTGTACAACCACAACCACAATCAATCTTAGAACTTTTTCATCACTCCAAAATGACACCCTGTTCCCCGGAGCTGTCATTCTCATATTGTCCTCCCTCCATTCCCTGCAACCATGAGTCTATTTTCTGTCTCTATGAACTTGCCTCTTTTGGACATTTCGTGCCAATAGAATCACGCGACATGCGGTGTTTTGTGCCTGGTTTATTTCCCTTAGCATAATGTTTCCAGGTCTCATCCGCATGGTGGCGTGCGTCAGTACTTCATCCCTTTTCACAGCTGAGTGATATTCCATTGTCTGGCTGTGTCACATTTTGTCTATACGTTAGTTTGGTGAATACTCTGGCTGTTTTCATTTTTTGGCTGCCACGAACATTTGTGTACAAGCTGTGTGAACACATGTTTTCATTTGGCGGGGGTTATACACTGGGAGTGGAATTGCTGGGTCACGGGGCCACTCTAGGCTTCACCTTTTGAGCAGTTCTCAGACACAGGGGCTGCACCATTTTACGTTCCCATCAGCAATGTATGAGGTTTTCAATTATCCCCAGTCTCACCAGCACTTCTCATTTCTGTCTTTTTGGTTGGAGTCATTGAAATAAGTGTGAAGCATTATCTCCTTATGGTTTTGGTTTGCATTTCCCTGGAGGTTAATGGTGATGAGCATCTTTTTCACGCGCTTTTGCCCATTTGTATATTTTCTTTGTCTTTTTATTTTTGAGTTGTAGGAGTTCTTTATGTTTTCCAGATGCGGGTCCCTTATCAGGTAGGTATGTGATTTGCAAGTATTTTCTCTCATTCTGTGTCTTCTCTTTTTCTTGATGCTGCTCTTTGCATCATAAATTTTAAATGCCGGTTAAGTACAATACGACTACTTTTTATTTTCTTGCTGTGCTTTTGGTATCAATTCTAAGAAACCATTGCCTAATCCAAGGTCGCGAAGATGTGCACCTTTGCTTTCTTCTAAGAGTGAGAGCTTTAGCTCTTACATTTAGGTCTTTGAGCCTCTTTGGGTTAATTTTTATATATGTTGCTCTATAGGGCTCCGATTTTATTCTTTTGCATGTGGGTATCCAGCTGTTGGCACCATTCTGTCGAAAAGACTGTCTTGCCCCATAGAATGGTTTTGGCACCCTTGTTGAAAATTAATTGACCATACACGAGAGGGTTTAGAGCATCAGGTTTTTACCTTTGAACTCAGGATAAAAATTAATGCTGGCATTCTATTGCTATTACGAAGGTTAAATGAAATAATTTATGTGAGGAGCTTTCCATATATGGCCTGGCACCTACTAGAGACTCAGGCCTCGGGCGAGGATATGGCAATGAAGAAGGCCGTGTGGACACAGGGGGCTGGGCTGTTCTTTCCTGGAAGGAGCCACATTGCAGCAGAGGCACAAGCTGAGAGGGAGGGGGCAGCGGGCCAGAGCTGAGGCTGGGGCTAGCGCTTTGCTCTTCCCAGCGGTGTCTCTTTGCCATGCCAACATGACCTGGCCCGTGCACACTCAACCTGGCCAGCAGGCATGGAAAGAATTACTCCGTCTTTTCACAAAGATGGATGATGATCTCAGGTGAGGGGTAAGGGTTTGGAACAAAACGTCCTTGGTAACAAAGACTTGGAGAAAACATGGCTCCAAACAGTGGTTTCCAGGGAGGCCCCTTCGCCGGGATTTCCTCGCTGCCCCTCCACCCCGTTGCCCTTGGAGCAGCTGCAGGAGGCATTCTCCCTTCCGCAGCCTGGCCCGTCCTCAGGCTTCTAGAACCCCTCGCGAAGTGTGCGAGGGCACCCGGGCAGCCAGCTCCTCATGGGTGTCATCCGTGTGCCGCCCTGGCTCAGAGCCACACTCGTACAGCTCTGCCGTGGGCTGGGGGCTGAGGCAAAGACTGCCACCCCCACGGGCTTTCCGAAGGGCCTGCTGTTTTGACAGTCTTTCTCCTAGATTGTTCTGTGCTGCTGGATTCAAGGAAGTGCCTGCAAACTTGGGTGGGGGAATCCACATCTCCTAAGTTTTATCTCCTGGGGCATGAGTGGGTGCCACGTCATTTTATGTGGGGACACCTTGCCTCTGCTGACAGGGAAGACCTAGATTCTGAGCTGTTTCTCATACTCCGGGAATCTTGTTTGCACCAAATTCTACCTCCTGTGCCAAATCACATGCAAAATTAATTAGACAGTGTCCTGGTGAGAATTATTCTTCCATCTCAGCTGTCACTCGTGGTGCGGCTGACAACTTCTGCCATCCCTTTCAAGAGCCAGTTCTGGTCCCTTGAGGGTGGGCAGTGCCCATCTCTCGAGGGTTCTCCCTTTGGCCATCTTCCTTCCGAGGCCTTCAAAACTCTGCCCTCTCAGTGACCACGCCAATGCAGACCCTCTCAGGGACCTGAAATGCCACAGTAGGTCAGTGCTGTAGGTAAAGTCTGATTTGGTCCAATGTGGGACTAATAAAGAGATGCCCAAATCCTCCCCCTGGGCAGCCCTCCTTGACCAGAGCCCCCACAGCACTGGGATGGTGCATCGGTCTGGCCTGCTCATACCTTCTTCTTCTCTGTCCCCCACAGCCTCTGCCATACATGGGTCAGGTGACCCTGGCCTTGCCACAGGCTCTTGACTCTCTGTTGTCATTATGTGACTATACATCCCCATGAGGGCAGGGACTGGCTATCCTGGTCACTTCGGAGTGCTGGCAGCTGGTGGGGACTCCCGGGGACTTGCTAAATGACTGTCGGTCAGTGTCAGGTCCTGCCCTCAGGACCGAGTTGTTTCTGTGTGCTCTGATTCCTCCCTCCCTCTGCCAGTAATGGGGACTTGCTGAATGACTGTCGGTTGTTCCTGTGTGCTCTGATTCCTCCCTCCCTCTGCCAGTAAGGGACTTTTCTAGCACCTCCCTCACCTGCTTAGAGAGACGCCTGGCTGCATCTTCCACCATGACGCACAAGACCTCTGCTGCCTCTCCACTGGCCAAACTCTATCCCAGGGAGCTGGTCCTATCCATATGTCCACTTGGCCTGTCCCCTGCTCCTCAGCAGGGTCTATGCCTGCCCCCTGCCCTGCCCTCTCAGGAGGAGGCTCCAGCGCTAACAGCTTGGTCCTTGGTCCTGAGACTGCCCCGATGGCTTAGGCTGGAGCTGCGGGTAAGGATGCTGTGCACAGACAGCAAAGGCTGCCCACTTCCCAGTGTGACGCTGGGCTGGGCACTCACCCTCTCTGGCCTCAGTTTCCTCAAGGGTGCAGGTTGGTCATCGTGCACAGCGGAGACTTGTGGACAGGAGAGAGAGTGGCAATCCCTGCATGTGCCCAGCAGTGTCTGGCCTTCTGGGAGAACCCATGGCCCTCTCTGGCGTCAGTTTCCTCAAGGGTGCAGGTTGGTCACTGTGCACAGCGGAGACTGTGGACAGGAGAGAGAGTGGCAATCCCTGCATATGCCCAGCAGTGTCTGGCCTTCTGGGAGAACCCATGAAAGTCAGCCGTCATCTTCATCCTGGAACCTGTGAGGGCCATGGCCATCTGCCCGCTGTTCCCGAAGCTCCTGGAGGACAGGCATGTTCATCCTGAGAGCTACTGTGAGAGGAAGAACTGAATCGATGAATGTGGCATCTTGGTCTGGGGATGTCGGGAGGTGGGGGAAGAAAGGCTTCTCCCCATGTGTTCTTGCATCCAACTCGGCTTCTCGAAGTGAAAATAGCAGTTGAGTCTGTTTTTCCAACTTTTCATTTTCCTTCGAAACAGAGCTGCATTTCATCAAAACCTCCAAATATTTATTTTAACATTCCTCCTATAATTTAAAATTATTTGCTGTATTCTAGGGGATGTTTTATGTTTCCTGTTGTGCAATGGCTTTTTGTCTTCACTGTGCAGCCAGCAGTCTCCATACCTTGTCACGTGCGGTGGCGGGGGCGGGTGGCAGGCTATCACCTCCCAGAGCCAGGGTGCCTCCTTTGCAGCCAGGAGCTCTGAGGGTCACGACTGGACAGCACAGGCGAGGCCTCCTCTGTTCTCCAGAGGGCAGCCTGTCTGATAGTGGAGAGTAGATGTGTAGGGTTCTTGTTCCATCTCGGCCTAGGTGGCCTGGGGTAACTGGCTTTCCCTCTTGAGACTCATTTTCTTCAAGTGTGTCCACTCTTGCGGTTTCCCACACCCTGTTCCGTGTGGATGACTTTACGTGTGCAGTATCCAAATGCCTTGAATCCCATAGAAAGGGACTGGGGTTCCTGTTCTTCCCAGGACTGTGGCTATGACCAGGGAGACTCTGTCAGGCATTAGCTGGTTGTCTCTAACACTAACTTCTCTTTTAAGCAAAGAAACAGCAAATATCAGGCGTAGAGACTTTGGTAGACAAGAGAATCTAGCCAGAATCTGAAGATTTAAAAAATAAAAATTTTTTAGGGCATGGAGCCCGCTGCCTGGCCAGCCTCTGGTCCCTGGACACGGTGCCATCCCTACCAGCGGCCTGCAGGACACAGGGAGCCCCCAGTTGGCAGGGGCAGTGGAAAGCCAAGGAAATATAAAGACTTCTGTTGATCTAGTTTAAAAGTTCAGTGTTGAAGGTAAATGATTTATTTTTGAAGCGATAACGCAAATTTGAATTTTGATGGAGCATACATAATGGTAAAAACAATGTTTTTGCTGAATAGGGACATCCATGGGGCAGAAATATGCTTAGAATCCATGCTGCCCCACAAGCAATAATTGCATCAGCATATTCTCCTAATCACAATAGAAGCTGAGACTGTCAAAATGTATAACTATGAAGTAGAGAAACTAGACCACAAAATCCACGTGATGAAGCCCACAGTGAGTTAAAAAGCAAAACAAAAGAAACTTCAGCGGGGCAGTCCGTGCTTTCTGTGCTGCCTGCCATGGTTGGCTTCAGAAGTGTTAGAGCCTTTGTAAAGGACACCAAGTGGCCCACGATGGCATCGAATTGTTTTATAAACGAGTCCTTAAATTTTTTTTTTTTTTTTTTGCATTTTATTCAAAATCCACTGGAAACTTCAAATTTTGCAATGAATACTGTACCAGAAACTTCATTTCCTGGAGCTTTTAAGTGAAGCACAATTATCACCAGGAAAACTTGCTC
>NW_006494614.1:62509223-62549564 GCF_000325575.1 Pteropus alecto
CAAAAGAGGAGAGGGATCAAATTCTGGGACTCCGAGCCGGGATTTCATGTGCAGTGCTACAGTTTCAGTCTGGAATGTTCTGGACTTGTGGAAGAATCTTCTGATGAAGTCCACATTTTTAAATTGGATACATTTATATTCTGTACCCAAATGGAATGTTGTTGAGACAGCCTAAGATTTTGAAACATTTAAATTTGTTAAAACATGCAAAAGAATTGTAAATTGAGACAACTTGTTTGATGAGTTTCGGCTTGTGAAATATTTGATGATTAGCAGTTCTCTGAATGGAAACAGAAAGACAGCACCTGCCCAGATGTCCAGGCTGAAGAAGCCACACATGGCCACATGGATAAAATAGAATTGAGAAAATCCTCAACTTAGTTAAATTTGCTTTGCGCTTATCAGGTCTGTCAGTACCCATAGCAAGAGTATTTTTTCAATAAAATATTACACTTTAAAGAGTCATTAAGGTGTCAACCATTTTGAATTTATCAATCACAAAAAATATAACACTAACGAAGATTGGAGATAATCTATGAAAAAATAAAACTAATAAATAATGAAAAAATATTCTTAAAAAAACAGTGACATAGTATTAGAGCCAGGTATATTTGAAAAATGAATTAAAGTTTGTAAATGTGTAGCAGATTTTTTTTGATATCTAGATAATAAATACAATTTTTTTTTTTAGTTTTGCTTTAATATACACTGATTTGGCTTGAAATAATTTATTTTTGACAATAAATTTAAATAGAACTATTTTATAGGTTCTATAGTTTATAATATAGAACTGAATTATTTAAAGAAAATAAAAATGTCAGACAATAAATAGATATTTTGAAAAAGTAGTATACATCTTAAATATTAGTTTTTTAGCACTCCTTTTTAGTCTCACCAGTGTCTTGGTTTGCTCGACAATTTATATCGTTGCCCTGATTATATTTCATGACATCTTACCTGTGGCATTTTTATTTTGTTCCCTTTTGTTTCTTTGCTCTTTAAGGATAAAAATATCTTACTATTTTTTTGTATTGAGTATTTACTTAATCCAGATATCTAACAAATACTTAGTGCTTTCTCTATGTCATATATTGTAACTTTGTAAAGCCAGCAGGTAGCAAGGTTATAGCAATGTGAAGCTCTTTAAACTTGGATAAATGGATGGATTTATGGATGGGTGGATGGATGGATGGATGGACGGATGATACGGGGATGGGTAGGTGGGTGGACTGATGGGTAGATGAATGGGGAAGGTAGATTAAATTTAGTCATAAACGAGGACATCGCTGATACTTTCAAGGCGAGTTTTCTTCCTTCCTGAGTCTGAAGCATCTTCTCCTGGTTCGTTACAACACAATCTCCTTATTGGCCAGATCATTTCACATTGTTTCATGGCTCTGTGAGCTTCCGGTCATCAAGGGAAGTGGGTGAGAAACCGAGACTGGGTCAATATAAACCTCCCAAATCTTTGCTAGGAAGCAGCTGTACTCTTGGTTTCCAGAGGGTGTTCTGTGAAAAAAATTTTTTTTTTGATTGGACAGTACAAATGCCCATTGGAAGTTGGTACTGGCCAGGAACCCTTTCAGTGAGGCAAGATCGTGTTCTATGCCAAGTGTGGTTTGCAGGTCGACTCAGAGCAGGTGGCTGGCAGATGAGACCCGCCATATCTGTGCACTAGGACCTTGCATCACAGAGCATCTTTTACTGAATCTGGGACCCATGTCCACCTACTGAAGTCCTACCCACCTTAAATACCTCTCCAAAAAGGCTGCCCACTGCCTGTCCATGTAGAACACACCTCTGGTCACTCTGGGTCCCCCAGCCCTTGGCTTATGCTGCCCCAGGTGACCGTGGCTCCTCTTGTTCGTCTGGGTCCCCACGCGCCTCCAATTTGGTGGTGAGGTGCTTACCCAGAAGTTCAGAAGCTCAGGGCTTTGAGCTATCCACCTGAGTTAAGTCTTAACTTTTCAGTTCCTAGAGTTTCAGGTGGAAATGGCTGGTAAGAATCACTCGCTATGTGCCAGCACTGATCCATGTTTTATGCACATTAACTTTTTAACACACGCACAGCCCTGAAAGTGGATACTGTCATCACTTGCCATTTTTAGTTGAGAGAACTGAGGCACGAAGAGGTGAGGAAGCTGACCAAGGTCCGGCAGCTGGTATGATGGCACAGTCGGGGGGATAACAACAGACAGGCTGGCTCCACCACCTGCATCTTCTAGCATTTTATTATGAAAAACTTCAAACACACTGGAAAGTTAAAATAAGTTTGCAGTGCACAACCACATACCCACCACTCAATTCCACCATTGCATGGAACTGCATTCACTTTATCACATGTCCAGTCGTCTCTCCATCCCTCTGTTCATCTGCAAATCCATCTTATTTTTGTATGCATTTCAAAAACAATTGCAGACACCAGTACCTTCACCCCGACGCACTGGAGCTCACATTTCAACAACTAGAGTTCAATATTTGTTTGTTTTAAAGTAAAATTTCCATGCAGCGATATGCACATACCTTAGGTATACCATTCTCCGAGTTTTGACAAAAACAAACACCTGTGAAACCCCTCCCCTGTCAAGACCTGGAACTTTCCCACCACCCCAGAAAGTCCCTCCACTTCCCAGTCAGCCCTTGCTCCCCTGCCCTTGAGGCAACTGCTGCCCTGATTTTTTTCATCATAGATTAGTTTCACCTTGTCCAGAACCTCTTATAAATCAGAGTTGGCATTTTTAATCACCAATCTGTACTGCCACTGGATGAGGGGTTTTTCAAGGGCTAGCTTTGGGGAACCGACGGATCTCTGCTGCGTATCAACCATGGTTCTCCAGAGAATCCGAACCAATAGGATATCTGTAATCTATCTTATCTAGCTTGCTAGCTATGAGACTGAGAGAGCGAGCAAGAGTGAGAGAGATTTTTACTTTAAAAATTGTGGGGCTGGCAAGTTCAAAATCTAGAGAGCAGGTCAACAGGCTGGAAACTGACAGAACGTCTGTTACTGTCCTGAGGCAAATTTTCTTCTTTTTTGGAAAACCTCAGTTTTCGGTCATATGAACTTCAACCGGTTAGATGAGGCCCACCCACCTTATGAAAAATAATCTCTCTCACTCAAAGCCAGCTGATGGTAGAAGCTAACCACATCTACCAAATGCCTTCACAGCGACATCAAGACTGCATTTGACCAAACAACTGGGCATCTTAGCCTCTCTAAGTTGACACATGAAATTAACGCTCACACTGTGTAATGCCTGAGTTGAGACCTCTTGCCCCGGCCCTGGCTGAGGATGTGGGAAGGTGGCTTCCAACAGGAGGAAGAGATGCCCAGAGACCTAACCGGAAGGGAGGAGCCATGACCCTGGTTGAGAGTCTCCCCAGTCGTCGGAGGAACCACACCTGGGGTGGTGGCATCTACACCTCCTCCCTTCATCTCCGCGGAGAGAGCGGCTGTTGTGTAACAAAAGGATGCTCTGTGCCGCTGTCCATGATGACTCGCTCCTCCCGATAGATGATCTGATTATGTTTTAATGAGAATAATATTTGCTTCGAGGAAGGATGAACCCAGCCATGTTTTTATGTCGGCCAGATGTCTTCAACTATTTACCCCCTCCCAACATTAGGAATCTGGCAAAACCTGCACCGACGTTTGGCCCCAAAGATCCCTCTCCCTGGGCCCCACCTCCCTCAAACACCCTTTAAGTTTTAAGTCCATGGGTGTTTCCAGGGAAATGTAAGCCATGTGTAGCTGATTCATTTACACGTTGCTCATCAAAATACAGACTTTTGTAAGAGCTAATTGGCGCCTGGGTAGCGTTTCAAGTCTTTTTTATAAGCCTCTAACTGACCCTGTTGTTGTGAGCCAAGCGTTAACAGAACTTCAACTTCAAAAGACTGACGTTTGGTCCGAAACTCAGAAGCTCTGGTGTTTGAGTGGGCACTGAACTTGGCCGAACATTTTCTACTGATTTTAGGCTGAGCAAAGCCAGGCAGTTGGGAAAGACTAGACTCTAGGCAGTTATTAACTGAATGTTTCCCCTTATATTTTACAGGCTGACAACAGGCTTCGAGCAGGGAATTTGGGGCCCACTGCTGGGACAGGTAGGATTCGATGTCACCTGCTCCTCTATTGGTCTATGGCTCGGTCTATGGCTATGTTGCCTTGCACAGTGTCTTAAGGGGTCTAGGTAACTTCTTTGTTTGATAGCCCTTTTTCTTTTGCCAAAGAATAGGATGTAGAAAAGTAATTTTGTCTGTTTCTTTTCTCCAAAATTTAGTTGGTTCATTCACTCATCGATTCATTCATTCGCTTATGCAGTAATTTTATAAAACACCTATCATGTGACAAGTACTGTGATAGGGGCTTGGCATCAGTGATGAGCAAAAGATATTGTATGTGTCCTCTGAACGCTGACACACTTGTGGGGGAGACAGAGAACTAACAGGTAAACAGCTGTAAATCATAAAAATATTATTGCAGCTTGTGATGAAGGGAAAGACCAAGGTACAACAAGATGGGAGCCTCCTCCAGCAGATGGTGGGAAAACCGAAGTCTGAAGCTTGCGAAGGATGTGGGGAGGGGCAAAGGAAAGAGCATTCGGGGTGGGGAACAGAGTGTGCAGGATCCCTGTCTTGCTGGAGAACCGAGAGTGCTCAAGCACCAGGAAGTTGTCATGTGGGAGGGTCAACAAGGAGTAGAGGCGGGGCCAAGTCATGCGAGGTGGCAGAAAGGAGTTTGCATTTTACCCAAAGAGTAATGAGAAGATGTTGACACATCTGTAGCAGGAGAGGGGCTTGGTCCAATTTTTGTTGTTGTTTACGTCAGGATTATTGGGATATAATCAACATCGGTAAAATTCACCCCTTTTATCATGCTGTTCTATGAGTCTCAACAAGTCCATGCAGTTGTGTAACCAACGTCACGATCAAGACACAGAAGGGTTCCATCACCCCCCAAAACTCCCTTGTGGACTTTGTAGTCGACGCCTTTGCATCTGCCAGCCCCTGACAGCCCCCGTCTGATTTCTGTCACAGAGATTAGTTTTGCCTTTTTCAGAACATCATTGAAATGGAACGATCCAAGATGTAACCCTTAGAGTCTGTCTTCTTTCACATGTCGTAATGCATCTGACATCCATGCTGCTGCGGGCATCAACAGTTTGCTTCTTTGATTGTCGAGTGGTTGTCTTTGATTCGGCGTACCGCCACACCATTGGTTTATCCAGCCACCTGCTGAAGGCCCTGTGGGCAGGTTCCAGTTCTTTGTTCCAGTTCTTTGCTGCCATGCACAGAGCTGCTATGAGCTGGTATTTTCAGGCTGGTATTTCTGCCCTTCTGTCCTCACTCCTGGCCAATGCTCCATGCATATTTGCAGGGATTCTGGGTTGTACAGTAAGAATACGTTTAATGTTATAAGAAACCGCTGAACCATTTTCCAAAGTGGCTGCACCATAGGATGTCCCCACTGGTGACACCTGCAGCCTCCAGAGCTCAGTCATCAGTGTCTCATCTTGGTGGTCCTGGCAGGTGTACAGTGGCCCCTCTCTAGGACTTTGATTTCTGTTTCCCTCATAACCAATATGTCGAGCATCTTTCTATCATGGGCTTCTACTGTTATTGTTAAAAAAAATTATTTGGGGTTTGGTACAGGGAGCCCCAGGCTGGGAGCCAGAGGTCTGAGTCCTGGTCTCAGCTCAGCTGCTAACTTGTTGTGTGATGTTGGGCAAATCCCTTCCCTTCCTCTCTTTGCCTAATTTTCTGCAATGTTACTGGTGATAATAATGCTTCATGAGGCTGTTGCGAGAAATGAGGGCAAAGTAACATGTAGGAAACTGCTTTGCAGTCACGAGTTCATCGCACAGTCATCGTTATAATTCCTAGCCATACCACTTTCCCCCTTCGTTTCTGCCACTGGACTTAGCAAATTTCCTCCTTCCTTCCGCACCTCTGCGTGTAATCACGATGAAATAAGAAGCCAAGATGGCCACAGAACCTGCACTTAGCAGGTTGCTTTCACATAGTTGCCTATTTTATTTTCTGAGACAAGAGAAAGGACGCCGATACACAGCAACTCATTCTTTTTGGAAAAACCGTCCACCGTTATCAAACCCCAATTCTGTGCCTCTACCGCCCATCCTCCATCCCGCTCCTCCCACAAACTCCCCTCCTGAGCAATCCCGTGTTCCCACTTTCTCTGGCCAAGAACCTTGGAATCATCCTGGATTCCACCCGACTCTCTCTCACGCCCACATTGAATCCTTCAGCAGGTCATGTGGCGCCATTTTTAAGATAGATCCAAAATCTTGTCATCGCCTCCATCATTTGCACCCAGTCCAAGCCTCTCATCTCACCTGGCCTATTGCCATGGCTTGCTGATGGATTGTCTCCCAATCTCCCCTTGGCCCTGCAGTCAATTCTCCAAATTGCAGCCAGAGAGTCCCCTCTCTCACCTGCCTGCCCTTTTGCGCAGGGTAGGCATCCTAGCACTCTGCCTGGGGACCTTCTGCCCAGACCTATGGCTGCCCACTTGCTCTTGCACTCCGTTCAGGCTCTGCTCAAAGGCCACCTCCCCAGACACCTACTGTCCCTGCTACCCTTTACCTGCTTCTGTTTCCTTCACGCAGCCCCAGCCAACACATTATCTATGTATTCGGTATGTAGAATCTGTCCCGCCACTAGGATATCGACCCTGGGCTGTGGGGTTTTCTGGTCTTGTTCATTGCTCCCATCCTGGGACCCGACCCTTGGCACATGTGGGGCCCAGGAATACTTGCTAAACAAATGGACACATGAAAGTCTCGATGAATCAAAGGGAAATCGGTAACGGCCAAGAGCTGCAGCGTCCTAGTGAGAAAGCAGTGTCAGGAGGACAATTTTTTTCTGAAACCACGGAGGAGTCAGAAGGTGGCCCCTGGAGGTCACATCATTCAGGTCCTGGTAGGATTCACACAGGTTGTTCTTGAGCAGAGGAGTCCAAATGGGGCGGACGAGATGACCCACTAGGATGAGAGAAGAAAAGATGAAAACTTCTATGGACTTTTGAATATCATTCTTTTAACATTACAATATGTGTATGTGTTTAACAGTCTCTGCAGGAATAGCATATGTGTATAATTTCTAAACAAGGAGACAAAATTATTTACAGATGAAGATATGCAATTAGAAAAGTTGAGAGGCTTGTTTTAGAGCAGTGCTTATTAACCAGGGGTGATTTTTAGGGTTGTCATATAAAATACAGAAAGCCTGAGTAAGTATGGATTTTGAAAATTTGTTTCTAAAAGGCGGTATAAGTATATCCCAAATATTGCTGGGGATATACTTATACTGAAAATGACGTTGTTTGTCTGAAATTCGAATTTAACTGGGTGTCCTATATTTTTATTTGCTAAATCTGGCATCCTTATCCAAGAGGATATTTGGCAACTGCTGGAGATGCTTTTGGTGCTGTGACTTTGAGGGGGGGGGTGCGAGGTGTTACTGGTGTCTGGCGGGCAGAGGGATACTACCCAACACCCCATGCACACCCTCACAATACAGAATGAGCCTGCCCCAAATGTCATTTGTGTCCAAACTGAGAACCCTCCTCTAGAGGAAGAACTGTTTCATGGTGTGGGTGGCTCTCTGGTCCTTGTAACACGCAGGGTAAGGGCCTTCCTGTCTGGTGAGCTTACAGTCTGCTCCAGAAACCAGAAAAGTATAATGATTACTGCCTAATTGCCAGCTCACTGGTTGCAATGTTTCACAGTAAAGTTTTATTTGAGGAAAAGAATATCAAGAACCATTAGATGGGCCCAATGGGCAAATGGCGATGGCTAGCTATCATGAGAAACTCCACACTTTTTCCAGCCTCTTTGTTGTTCAGTGTAAGTCCCCCCATGCAAGTAATCCATACACGTAGTGTTAAAAGTCTAATAGGACATATTTTCTACAGAACAGCCCTTCCTAGCTTATCTTCCCACCTCAAATCCTGCTTCCTAGAGGTAATTACTCTGAACTATTTTAGTTGTTTCTTCTAATTTTTTTTTTCACTAAATATAAATATTTTGCTTTTATTGCTACTTCTTAATTTTTATTTTTATTTTTTTACAAACTCTTTTACACAACTCCCCACCCTGGATATTCACATTCCTGCAACTTCCCTTCAATCCTCCTAAAATAGCTAAATGGTTACCCTCGGTTAAATCAACATTTAGTATGTGAATTATTGTGGGCTATGTAAATAATGTTCACATCAAGCTGCATAATGTGTGTTGATTACATTTCTTTTCTTGTATACCTTTTTGCTTTCTCTGGGATTAATGAGTGCTTCTCTCCTACTTGCTTAGTTTTCCATGTACTGGTCCTCTGTTTAACTTCCATACCTCCATGCCATTTAACTCAACTCTAAGACTTCTCTCCAGATAGACAGAAGGACAGTTTATCAGTTCCATTCTCCTTCACGTACTTCCCTCCCTCCTTGCTGCGTGCTCTCCAAGCGTACCCCAGAGCCCTCTCAGCTTCTTTCGGCTGCTCTCCCTCCTTGCAATTCCTGCCTTTCTCTACTGGTTGGATGCACTGTTTCCTAAATCTCATGTCTTCTCTTCTCTTGATGGTCTCCTTAAGAACTTGCCTATCTGAAAATGTCCTTATTTTGCCTTCACACTTGATAACTGGTCTGACTACAGAATTCTGGGTTAAAAGTAATTTCCCTGTGAATTTTAAAGACACTTCTTCACTGTATTCTAGCATCTAGGGTTGCTATTGAGAAACAAATGACATCTGATTTCTGATCATCTGTGATATGTTTTCTCTCTGGAAACTTCTAGGACCCCTCTTGATTCCAGGTTTTCTGAAATATCATAGTGATAAGCAGTAGCATGTGTCTCTTCTGATAAATTGTCTGGGAACTCAACAATGTCTTTGACTGAAGATTTCTGCCATTCGGTTCTGGGAAGTTTTCTTTCATTATTTCTTTTGTTATTTTGTGTTCTCTAATTTCTGTTGCTTGGGTCTTGGGCCTTTGGAGTTGATCTTTTCATTTTCATACCCTATTTTCCCCAGTCTCTCTTATCTTCTTACTAGTTGTCAACATTCTGGGTAATTTCCTCAACTATTTCTTCCTACTTTTCCATTTAGTTTGTTTTGTTTTCTTTTACTAATATACTTTAAATTTCCAAGATTTGAAAAATTATTTAAATATTTTTTTTCTTTCTTATAGTGCTCTATTCCTATTTCATCGATACATTATTTTCTTTTCTCCTGGAGGTTGTTAAATATGCTTTTTCTGAAACTCTCTTTTTCTCCTTGCATTTTCTCTTTCCTGTTACTTGTTTTTTCTTTCTTTTTTTTCCTCCCATTATTTTGAGATTTGATCTTTGTCTTTTTGTGATGTCTTCACTCAAGATGCAGAATCTTAGAATGGGCATGAGAAGGCCTGTACATTGGCTCTGTGAATAAGCAGGGCTTGTCATTGGACTTTCAGGAAGGCCAGGACACAGGGACCAGCTGTTTCACTGGACAGTTCCCAAATGTCAGTATCTGTGGTCATTGCTCTTGGGATGACAGTTTTTCTGGAGTGAGGCTCACCAATTTCCATCTGAAGATAAGGAGAGGTGTAAGCTTGGCTTCAGAAACCAGCAATGAGTGGGAGAAAGGGGCTCAGATTTGGGGGTGTGGCAGGTGATGGTTGATTGATTGATCCGTTGAGACAGCTAGCACTTACTTTGCATTATGCCTTGGATACCCCAATTTAGAACAAACCCCCTGCTTATGCCAGGATTGGGGAAGGAGAGTTGATTGGGGATGGGGAGGAGAGGGGTCTAACCAGTGCTCTGGTTTCCCTCTTAGCCCACACACCCACCTTCAGGGATTCTTGACGTCTTCTCTTCCTAAGGTAGAGGCTTTCTATTTGAACCCACTTGTTCTAGTGGGTCTCTCTCTCTGTAGGTCCTGAGGTTCCAAGTTCCTCAACTCTGCTCTCAGTTACTTGGACTCTTCAGCTTTCTTTCCATTTGCGTTTCCTCTTTCTTCTGATGATGTCTACTTTTTAGCTCTTTTACTTCTGATGGGTTTGTGCCTTCTATTCTTTTATTTCTGTTTTGATTTTGTTAAGCAGCAGAAAAAAGTGGCCTGTGTTCAGTCAGCCAAACTTAACCAAAAGCTAGATTCTTTTCCAAAATTTCCAATTGTATCTAAGAGAAAGTCTCAGTTAGGTATTATTGTAACTTCTATATCTCTCAAAAAGCTGTGATTTCTCTTTCTAATGAAGAAAGAGAAAAAGCCACAGAAAAGCAGGAACATCTAGCTAGAATTTAATAATAGTGTATTGTTTTCATCATATTTTATTTTCACGGGTTTTCTGATATTTTTTAAGCAAATGATACTAATTTCTAATTGGTAATAATGACACAAATTTCTTTTAAAAATAAATTTAGATCTTTAAGAAATGGGTTGATTTTGAAGAAACATGTTACATGAATAACAAGGTAGGTATGACGGAGCTTTGGCAAATGTCACGAGGGTGCTACATGAATGATTGGTGTTTGGGAAACCCTGAAATAGTACAAAATGCCTTGTGCTATTGAGCAGACCTGGGTTCTAACCCCAGCTCCACCTGTAATGGTGGTGGGCCCTCCTGCCGCCTGTTACAGGATCTTTTTGAGAATTCACTATTGTAATGATATGAAGTGCTTATCTGGGGACATCTACAGATGTGTGGAGCGTGTTTTGAAAATTGCTGCCCTAGGAGCTCAGTGATGAGTACATGTTTCTGACGGTCACCCCAGCCTCAGCCTGCCCTAGCACATCCAACAGTTCTAAAAGCAAGAGACATGCCTTTAAATCTGCCAGGACTACACATGGGAAGGTCAGGCTCATAATATCTGCTTCAAAGTACACATATTTAATAATAGTAAGAACAGTATTTTTTAACTCCTATTGCCAGGCATTGTACCTCCATCATCTCTAATAAATATTGTCCTCAAACGCCAGTCTGTAAAAAATGTTTATGCTCTGTGGTTAAATAAGGAAATTATAGAATGTTTATAAGTTGGTGTAAGACCTACAGCTGTAGCACATTGCAGAGAAATGCTTTTTATCCTGAGATTATGTCTTTTTTATTTGAGGAAATGACGATGATAGTAGAGGGTAATGGATTTTATTTTTGTTATTTAAAATGTAGAAATAAAAAATTGTCACCCTCACATTAGACCAAAAAATTCTTCTGAAAATTTTACTGGTTTTTGGACATCTGATTCTGGCCAGTACGAAGTAACAGGAATGGGATCTACCTTCCCACTGTAAACAACCAGGAAAGTGGATGAAATGTTCAAAGCAGTTTTCACACATTGGACAACAAACAGTGTTAGAGGGAAAACAAACGAGGGCTGATGATTGCACAAGCTCACTGCAGGGAGTGGATGAAATAGAGGTGGCGGTCTCACTGAGTGACGGAGATGGAAATTGGAGTTCAGAAAGGCCAAATTAGCAAGAATTGGAGGACAGAGTGCCAGAGAGGAGAGAGCTCAGGCAGGAGCTCCAGAGATCTAGAGAGGCCCCATAGGCTCTGGCCAAGTGCTGGTGTGCACATGTGTATGAAGAAACTATGGAAGGCTGGGGAAAGAACTGGCCAAAGGAGCAGACAGAATAATCCTTAGAGCTCGCACCAGGCTGGGGAGAGTTTATTTACCCCAGTCAGGGTGGAAAGACCTTATCATATAATGGGTATTGATAGAATCCTCAAAAGAGTATTTTCTAAATAATGGTGGTAAATTAGCTTTAGCCTAACTCTGTACTGGGCCTGCCCTAATGTCATTTAAAGCAAGCCTCAGAAGGATCTAACTTAACTACACACCAGAACACTATTTAAAGGAGTACAACAGAAGCCAGAAAGCAATAATGAACAGTCACGATGTCTGGGATTCAATTAAAAAAAAAAAAAGCACCAAAAAAGCAGAAAATTCAGACCCACAATCGAAGGAAAAATAAACCAACAGAAAGATACCCAAAAGTAGCAGAAATTATGTAATTCACAGGCAAGGATATTAAAATAGCTATTAAAGATATGTTCCATATGTTCAAGAAGGAAGAAGAATACATAATCATGAAGAGAGATAAGAGATATAAAAAAGTCACAAATAAAACTTTAAGAAATGAAGATTTAATAATATCTGAAATGAAAAATACACTGGATGGGATTCACAGCAGATTAAACACTATAGAAGAAAAGATTAGTGAGTTTGGAGGAATAGAAACTATTCATATCAAAAGAGAGAGAAAAAGACTAAAACACCAAAATAACAGAACCCTGACAACCTGTGAGATAATATTGAGTCATCTAGCCTATATATAATTAGAGCTCTAGAAAGAGGAGAAAGAAAGGCAGGGACAAAAAAAAAAAATGTTTTCAAGACATAACGGCCAAAAGTTTTCTAAATTTGATGAAAACTATAAGCCCATAGATCCAAAGAGCTGAATAAACCCCATTTAGAATAAACAGTAAGAAAGCCACATCAAGGCATATTACAAACAAATTGCTAAAAACCAGTAGTAAAAAAAGAAACCTTAAAAGCAGCCAGATAAAAATGACCCACTACAGACAGAGGAACAAAACTACAAGGGACAGCCGACCTCTTGCCAGAAACCATGCAAGTCAGAAAACAATGGATAAGCATGTTTAAAGCACTAAAAGGCTGGTGGGGGGTGGGGGGTGGGGTGGTGGCGGCGTGTCAACAATGATTTAATTACCCAGTAAAAATATGCTTCAAAACTGAAGATAAAATGAAGACTATTTTAGACAAACAAAAACTGTTAGAATTCATTCTCATTTGTTTCATTTCATTGTCAGCAAATCTGCTCTATAAGAAATGTAAAAAGGGGTTCTTCCAAGAGAACAAAAATGATTCCAGATGGAAATTTAGGTCAACACAAAGCAGTGAGGAGGGCCAGAAATAGTAATTATATAGTTAAATGTAAAAGATATTTTCTCTGTTTTACTCTCTTGAAATCATAAGTCTCTGTTTAAAGCAAAAATAATAACAATGTATATTGGGGTTCATAGTATATGCAGAAGTAAAATATATGACAATAATTGCACAAAGGATGTGAAGGGGACATTGAATTAGATTTTTGAGTGATTCTTTCACCATATGTGATGGGGAATAATATCTGAAGACAGACTGTGATAACTTATAGATGTATATTGTAATCTCTAAAACATTCAGTAAAAAATAAAAAAATTAAGGTGTAGCTAATAAGCCCATAGTGGAGATAAAAGAATATCATTAAAATAAAATCCTCCATTAATCTGAAATAGAAAAAACAAATAAAGAAAGAACAGATGAGGCAGATAGAAATCCAATAACAAGGAGATAGATTTAAATCCAACCGTATTTATTACAATTATAAATAATTGCATTAAATGCAAATTGTCTAACACTCAAACTTAAGACAGAGATTGCAAGATAAGATAAAGAAGCAAGACTCAAGTAAATGTTGCCTAACAAAGTGCAATTTAAATAGAAAGGCACAAATATGGTCAAAATAAGACTAATCGATAGAAAGTTGCAGTAGCTGTATTAATACCAAAGTAGATTTTATTTAAAGAAAGATTTCCAGGGATAAGGAAGTCAATTCATCAAGATAAAGGGGTCAATTCATTAAGAAGATACAAATGTTAAATATATTGTTAAATATATATATTTCTAATAACGGCTGCAAGATATATGAAGCCAAAACTGATAGAACTGAAAGAAGAAATAAAGAAATCACATTATAGCTGAAGGTTTCAATACACCTGTATCAGTCAGTTTCAACCAGAGGAGCAGAACCAGTAGGAGGTTTGTACATATCAAGAAATACAAGAAGTTATTGGCTCATGTAACGGTGGGGCTGGCCAAGCAAGTCTGACAGCAGGCTGACATGAGCGCAGGCATGGCCAAAGCTGTTGTTTATAGGAGCAATTTCTTCTCTCCCTGGCGAAGCCTCAGCCCAGCTTTCAAGGTCTTCTGAATGATTATGACGGTCCCAGTATCCTTTCCCTGATTTAAAGTCAACTGATTAAGGACTTTAATCACATCTGTAAAATCCTTTCACAACTGCACCTAGATTAGTATTTGGTTAGATAACTGAGGATTGTAGCCCAGCAAAGCAGACACATCAGAAGCCATCATAAGAGGTCCCAACAACTGATAGAACAAGTAGACAGAAAATCAGGGATATAGGAAGGCTTGAAAAGCATTATCAATGAACTTTACCTAATAAGCATTTACAGAACACTCCACCCAACAACAGCGGAGCACAGAGGGAACATTCACCCCGGTGGACTATAATTTGGATCATAAAATAGATCCCAATAAATTAAAAATATTAAAGCCATACAAAGTATATTTCGTGGCCATGAGGGGATTGATTTCAAAGAGGTCAGGAGAGATCTCCAAGACCAGGTGTCTAGGAAGTGGTAGAGCTAGGATTGGAACACAAGCCTTCTTCATTTTTTAAAGCTGCATCCACTTCCTGCTACCCCAGGCTGCTGACCTAGCTACTAGAGAGTGAGTAGGTTTGCGCCTGGTGGACTGGAGACGGCCGGCGCCCCGCACCAACTGCATCTCATAATCTCATAAAATGCTTAAAGTTGCTGGTGATCCTGTGTTATTAGTACCAGACTGCAAAAACACTTATGAATTTCAGCCTCACATCCATCATCACGAAGGGCCTCACGCGCTCCACCCCTGGGGTGATTTTGCCTTCAGAGACACCAGCATGAACTGACACTGCTGGCGTTTCTCTCCGAAGGACCCAGAGATGCAGTGGAGAGAACATGATGAATTGGATCGGGGCCACCGGGGGAGCTGGCTGGGGATCCTGTGTCCTTTCAATCAAAGTTCAGAGGCCTCAGAGAAGGAGATTTGTTCTGCAATGCCAAGGAGCATGGCCAGGACCGTCCAGTACAGTCCAGACACTGCCAGAATTCTCTCCAACAGAGCATGGGACAGTGGGGGCAGCGGTGCCCTGAGCCAACTCAGAGAGCTTCACACACCACTCTCTCTCCTATGAAATAATAGAGCAGGTCCTGCTTCGAAACAATAGCTGAGGGGAATATTAAGGTGGGGGACACTTTTTATTGTTATCATTGCATCTTTGTCCCCTTGGCAGGTTTCTGAGCTGTCTGTGGTAGGTAGTTCTATGACCTATCAGTCCAATCACAATCTGATCATCTATCAAAACTCACAAATGACCAGCTCATCATCTTGCTTATCATCTGCTTTTATAGTAGATTTGAGTAAGAAATGGCTTTGAAAAAGAGGATCTGAACAGATGTTACATGAAACATGTATGTAAACTATAGATGGTGAAATGACGGGTTCTCATGCACTGCCCTAAAAATTTGGCAAGACAGGGGCACGGTTTGTTCACATGTGGCATATGACAAAGAAGCTCTAATTTCAGAACCATGTGAGCTTTTCCAAGGTCATAGAAATCGCAGAGGAGAGGGCTTTCATGTACTTATCCGGTGATTGACAGGTGATAATGTTTTATTGGAGCAGAAACATTTCCGGACTAATTCATTCCTTCACTCATCTGGATAAAAGGGGCGGGGGGTGGTCAGGGGAGAGAATGAGAAAATAGAAGCAGATTAAGGGGGCTAAGTTGAACTCATTTGCCAAACTACACATACCATGTGCCCAACTTCCATAACTAAAACGAAATGTTGAATTAATCACAACAAATTAAAACACTATTTATTGAGGGATGGATAGGTCCAACTTTTTGTAACTCATGGAATGTCCTCTATTCCTCCTATTTTCCTCTCTCCGCTCCCCAGTCCTCACTCCCCACTGGCAAATGAACTTGTTTTTCTTGCCATGTGAGTCCATTGAAATCACAATACTAGTTATATTGGAAGCAACAGGCTCTAATGTTTCTCTGACAGAGAAAAAGGTGTCAGTTCTCCACACTGGCGTTCCCAAAAGATGGCCCCAGGGATGTGCCATCGACATCATGCTTTCAGATTCTCCTGCCATGGTCACTCACAGTCAAGACTTAGCCAGCCTTTTTTTTTTTTATCAGAGCAAAGTGAAACTGGCTCACCAAATTCTTTCCACATTTAAACTGCCACCTGGCACAGTTCTTATGGAGGTATCATTGACTCTTGCAATCAGAGCTTCTGAAAGCTCCTCGGCCTGTAACTTAGGCAAGAGGCAACTCTGGCAGTTTATTTGCTCTTAGAGGAGTTTTCTAACTTTTCAATCCTAATTACATTGGCCAAACCATTGACACCACCTCACTGCCCACTCCCACTGCCATGTGATACAGAATCGGAAGTGGGAGGGGAGAACTGGCCCTTAGACATGGGCAAGAGGAGAGGAGAGTTGGGGAGGTGACGGCTGGGAGAATAACAGGGAGGGTTTGGGGGAAGCTCTGGTAAAAAGGGCTCTGGGAGGTAGGCTGTGAGAGCTGGGGGGAGAGAAAGGAAGGGATGCTCCAGGTTATGAACTGGGCACCTTCGAAGTGCTCTGAAGGACTGGGATGGAAGGGGCTGTGCCCAGAGGGGACGAGACGGGCCCTTCCCAAGGGTGCAAATGTGAAGGACCAGTATCATCCGCTTCTTGCCCTCAGGAGGACACCACAGTTTTCCAGCAGAGGGGAGAGCATGAGATGAACTTTTGTCGGCTTTCTGCCTGTTTTCAGTATACCCAGGAGTCTGTTTTTAAAAGGAGTTTTAAAATTTGCTATGTCAGAAAAGCAAAAAATATAATATTTTCTAAAACAAATAGTCATTGCCTAGCATTTTTTGTGTAGACTTAGGTTTTCCTATATGTTAGGATTGCTGGAAGAAGGGACACACTGCCCCAGAGGAAGAGAACAATAAGGACCATTCATTCATTGAAGTCATTACTGGGTTAGAATCGCAGCCTTGCCTTAGCCAGAGGACACTGACCACTCTCTCCTGGAGGATGCCCCTTCTCTTTCAGAGTCACAATTCCTGTGTTTCTGCAGACCTATTGAGTCAGACCACTTACCACAGTCCGCAACTCATCTCACCCCATCGTCCTAATGTGGATATATCATCATTTAGGCCGGGTTGATAATCTGTGTTTGTAACTCTGTCTATAACAGTGATTCTCATGGTGGCAGGGGGCCGGGGGTGGGGTGGACCCCCCTCCACGCCCCCACCCCCCGCCCAGATCTGTTGAATCTGAAGAGCTGGGGGTGGACCTGGCCATCTGCTTTTTAATAAGCTCTCCAGGTAATTCTGACACAGCTTGAGAACTTCTGGTCCACTTTAAATGCGTGAATTTTATGCAAGTGAATTACATCTCAATAAAGATCTCAAAAATATAAGTAAGAAGATAGACTATCTGAAGCATAAATGATAATAATATGTGGTTTATAACATGTAGAAATAAGTAGATGAGAATGATAGCACGAGCAGTGGGAAGGAGGATATCAATATATACTGTTATAAATGTATTATACTTTGTGTGAAGTGATCTAATATTATTTGAAGGTAGACTTTAATAAGTTAAAGTTGTATTTTTAAGCTTTATTGAAACCACTAAAAATTAAAAGAGGTATAACACATAAGGCAACAATAGAGATAAAATGAAATCATAAAAAATATTCGGTTAATTCAAAAATACTTGAATAATCTAAAAAGTTTTAGAAAGAACAGAAAAGACAAATTTAAAATAAGTAGAAAGATAATAGATTTAAATTCAACTTCTCAATGAAAAGATAGAGATTATGAGATTGTGTAAGAAAATAAGACCCGATTATATGCTGTCTCCAAAACAAAACAAAACAAAAACAAACAAACCCCCACCATTTTAGACTTAAGAACATAGGTAGATTGAAAGTAAAAGGGCAGAAAAAGTTATACTATAAAAATACTAATCAAAAGAAAGATGGGGTAGAGATGTTAGCATTATATAAAGTAGGCATCATAATAGGGACTATTACTAGAGAGGAAGAGGGAAATTTTATAATAATAAAAGTGTCATTATGCAGGAAGACGTAACAATAATAAATGCGCTTTCAACCACGCATAAAACAAAAAGTAAAGTAGAAATAGAAAAATTCACAAATATAGTTGAAAACTTCAGTACTCCTCTCCATAAATTACAGAACTAATGGCCAGAAAGTTGGTAAATTATAGAACAAGTGGACAGAAAGTTGGTAAATTATAGAACAAGTGGACAGAAAGTTGGTAAGGATGTAGAAACCCTAATCACAATATCACCCAAGTTGATCTAATTGACATTTATTGGACAGTTCTTCCTATTATCAGCAGAATATACATTTTTACAAGTACACATGGAACATTCACCAAGCTAGACCATGTTCTGGGCCATAAAACAAATCTCGACAAATTTAAAAGAAACAAAATATGTCATCTGGCCACAACAAATTAAAGTAGAAATCTACATCTAATACTATATCTAAAATTTACAAATATTGGCTTAACAATATACTTTAAATAGCACATGGGTCAAAAAATCAAAAGAGAATTAGAAAAAAATTTAATTGATAAGAGAAAAGGTAATATATGACAATTTGTAGGATGCTGGTAAGGCCATACTTAGAGGGAAATTTATACCATTAAATGTATATGTTAGAAAAGATGGAAGTTCTCATATCAATAATCTAAGCTTTTACCATTAAGATCCTTGAAAAGGAAGAGGACTATAAATTCAAAACAAGCAGAAGAAAAGAAACTATAAAGATAAGAGCAGAAATCAATGAATTTGAAAACAAAAACAATAGAGAAAATCAACATAATCAGATGCTGGTATTTTGAACAGAACAACAATTTGATAAGCCTGTAGCCAGACTGATCCAGGAAAAAAGAAAAGTCACAAATTAACAATATCCAAAATGAAAGAGGGGCATCACTACAGATCCCAGAGACGTAAAATGGATTAGTAAGAAATATAATAAGGGAATATTAACCTTTATAACTATAAATTTAATAAGATAGATGTAACAAACAAATTTCTTGAATGACACTATCAAACTCAACAATGGAGAATTAGGTGGTCAATAAAGAGGAGATCTCATTATTGCTGTCCACTTTGTCTGTTTGGGGGGAACAAGAAAGGTGTTCCACAAGAGGAGGTGACCCCATGAGAATGGGTGAGAGGAGGTGTTCTAGGCAGAGGGGAAAGCTCTGCCAAAGATAAGGTGGAAGCACTTGGGAGCGTCTGGTGGGTGGAGCGTGTGTGAGAGCATGTGTAGAGCACAGGGAGAGAGGTGGGGCTCAGATCCTGAGTTTTGAGCTCTGATTACTGTGGTAGATGGTAGGGCCCATCCAAAGCTCTTGGACTCAGGGCAGAGCTAAATTTCATGCTTCTTTTGCTCCAGCTAAGGTTTTAGTTGTGTCCTAGTTCACTTTCATCTTCATCAAGTGACTCTATGTGTGCTCAGACACAGCCCCAAGATTGCTCCTTGGAGAGATGACACCCCAAATCTCAACAGCCCTACCAATAGGCCAAATCTCTGTGAGCCCAAACTGTCATCTGATCCTGTTTTGAATGTCATAGATCATCGGTGGGAACAACAGTTCACCTTGCCTGTTAGAAATGCCTGTAAAGTGAGAGTAAGTGAAGGCTGAATGAGGGGAGAATTACGTCCCCTGTGCCTCTGGGAGCGGCAAACCACTGCTGGGATAGTTGGCAGCAGCAAACGGTGGGAAGGGAGGAGTGGCTTTGCCAGGAGCAGCTGAGGATAGTGGCACATACAGTTGACAACGGTGGGTTTGAAATGCGTGGGTCCACTTATATGCAATATTTTTCAATCGATGCATATAGTACCGTAGATGTATTTCCTCTTCCTTATGATTTTCTTAATAACATTTTCTTTTCTCTAGATTACTTTATTGTTAGAATGCAGTCTGCAATGCATATAGCATGTGAAATATGTGTTAACTATTTACATTATCGGTCATGCTTCTAGTCAACAGCGGGCCATTAGTTAAGCTTTTGGGGAGTTGAAAGTTATATGCAGATTTTTGCTTGTGTAGGTGGTCGGCTCCTCAACCCCTGCGTTGTTCAAGGATCAACTGTATTTTAAAGCTGTCTTTGGTATTTATTCAACCAGATACCATTAGGATATGAGTGCCAAGCCCTAACTTTCCCTAATTGCTCAAACTTCTGCCAGGAGCACCCTGTTCCTTTCCATCCTGTCTGCCTAGGACACGCTTTCTTCTCACCCTTGACCTTTTCCAACTTCCTGCTCCTACCTGGGAGGTTAAACAGAGATGCTAAATGCAAAGGGGGCCTGGCTCGTGAGACTTTCATTCCAGGCTTTCTAGCGTTGGAATTTTGCCACATTTGGGAAGGAGCCCAGATATATGAGGATTTATCCAACTGAACTTTCCCCTGAAAGCTCACCCATTATTAAGCAAACCTGTTTTCCCAAAGATGCTAACCCTCCTTCCCGCTTCCTCTAGCTGAGCTCTTTGGCAAACCAGGCCGACGTAATGGGAGACGGAACTCAACCTCGTTGTCGCCCTGTGTCAGGTGCAGCAGAGAGGAGAGGCTTAGTGAAAACCAGCACTGGGGGAGAAGAAATGGTTAAAAGAATCGAGGCAGGTGTGTTGCACGCCTATCGGCTGACAAAATGATGGATCTATTGGGAGAGGACTCAAACAAGCCGGTGTTTGAGTAGGGCTCTAACTATTCTGAGGCGGAGAAGCTCCAAATCAGCACACGTCTGTCCTCCGGCCCTGATGTAGACCATCAAGTCAGGAAGTTCTGCATGCCACGTAGTGGTCTTTCCTCCCGCTCGAGAGGCAGAGCCTCACGTCACTTTGATTGATTAACGAGGCTCCATTTTAAGAAAGACTGCTCCGCATCCTGGTTACCCAGGCTGTTCTGGGGCGACTCTGCAGCCTGACTTGTCCCCAGCCTGGCAGTGTGGGGTAAAGGGGACCAGATCCAGCGACAGAGGAAGGAGCTTTGATTAAGAAGCAGCAGGGCTGCCGTCTTCCTGCCACTGGAAAAACCCTTTGGAAAGGAGAAGGACTCGGCAATTTAACGTATTTTTTTTCTGCCATCCCCCAGTGATGCAGCCAACATGAAAGCTATTTTAGCGAGAGACTGGAAAGAAAAAGGCAATTTTTCTTGGCCACATGGTCTCAGTTTCCTCTGCTTTGGCACTGGGTCTGTTTTTTCTGATCACTACCGAGCAGCCGTGGTGCCTGAGCCTGCGGGTCTGCTGCAGCGGGCGGGGGCCTTGCTCTACCCACGCCCTTGTCATCTTCCCGTCAGTTTGAGGTCACCTCTGAGAGTGCCACTGCTCACACAAGCAAAACAACCAGTGATGAAAGAGAAAACTCCACGACCACATGGACCGCACTCATGAGCTGTTACTTCAGAGAGTGCTGGAAAGTGCGAGACACTTGAGATTTCAGTGATGTTGTTTCCATAATCTTGTCATTAAGCAACTGCTGCTGATGGATTTACTCAGGGGACATTCCCTCTCGCTGGCCCTCGAGTGCACGAACACACGCGCGCGCGCACACACACACATGCACAGGCTCGCACAGACTCACACACAAAACACACGTACACACTCATACACGTACACACGCACTCATACACTCACATGGACTTACACAGACAGAAACACTCTCGCTCACACATCCACACACACACTCACAGGTGTTGTCCTGGGGATAAGTGAAATAATATAAGAATCCTAAACTCTTAAATTATAAATTGCTCCACCAACAGTAGATCTTGTTCACTATTATTATTATTATTATTAATTAAAGTATATTAGATTCCAGGGGCACCAGAAGGGGCGTGGGGTACTTTGCACGTGTGCAGACTGGCCCGGTGACCTTCCTCCTGGGAGGACATGCTCGCAACTACGGGTCTCAACATTTGAGGGCTTCCTTTTCCCGGTGGGACACTAGGTTTGTCAGAGAATCTCGATCAGGTTATGCTGATGGATATCTAAACTTGGCCTTTTTCCCCCTTTCCTTATAAATCAGCCAGTAATGGGAGCCTGTACACTTCGCCAGAAGCCTCTGGAAACAAGAGCTGCTCTTCCCCCAGCCAGCCCGGGGAGCGGTGTGTGCGGACCTGGCTGGCCTCACGGCAGGCTCCCCCTCAGTGATGTGTGCGGGGGGAAGGTGAGCCAGGCTCATATCACGTGCTGGAGAGCCGTTTTTGGCTCCGGCTTCTCAGAAGCATTTAGCCGCAGGGTTGCTGGCCGTCTTTTCTCCCAGAGAGGACCAGCTGGGGTGAAGAGTCAGAAGATAGCTCTCAAAAATAAGTGCCAGCCATGGTCCTCCCAGAACATGGAGGGGCCCCACTTCTCCTAACAGAAGATAGCTTGATCCAAGTGGCACAGGCCGCTGCTAGAATGTGCCAACCAGGGCGTAAGAGCTGCATGTATTCAAGTTCCTTTGTGTTGGAAAAATGTATGCAAACTAAAATAAACACCGCCTCTCTGGGAGGGCTCCTCAGATTCAGGTCTGGCTGGGGAACATGGTTGGCCAAAGGATTGGAGGAAGTAGCCGTGACAAAGTGGGGGTGACTTCCAGAGGCACTGCTGGGAAGACAGACCCTCAGGGACACTAGACTGTGGACATTCACGGGACTCCCCAGGGTGGGGACAGGCGAGCGGGGGATTCGATAGCAGGATTTGTCATGGAGGAAATGACAAATGGGTTCTAATGACCCAGCAGCAGAGGTCCTGGAGGGAGACAGGGTGTGGGAGGTGCCCTCTGTCTTAAAGAGGAGGCATTGGGAGCCTGGCCTGCAGGTCAGGTCCAGCTGAGGTTCCTGCCCAAGAGTGTTGGGAGGCCAGCTCTGCAGGCTGGTGAGCCCAGAGCAGACACAGTGGGCGTGGTTGCCCAGGAGGCTTCGGCCTTGCCAGGTGTTGTCCAGGAAAACCCTTCAAAGCTAAGAGCCTCTCAAGTCTTCTCAGGGACCCTAGAAGCTCAGTGCCCTATGTGCCCACACCCCTAGGGACACTCTGGGCCTGCCCTAACACATCATTGCAGTCTCATGTTCAACCTGAGAACACACGCATTCTATTAATAGCCAAAATCTCTTAGATAAAAATACAGATCATATTGAATATGGGAAGGAAAATCTCCATGTCTCATAAATGCAGCATTTCACAGCATCTCTGTAATTAGGACAACACTAGATCATGCCAATTAAAATCATAAAGGAAAGTCTGCCTCACTCTGTTGGATGATGTTTTTGTGGTAATAGATTACACACCATGGACTTGACGACGTTCCCCCCACACACACCCCCAGAGTTTATTTAGGTTTGGTTTGGTTTTTTTTTCTTGACTTGAAGAAGTCTCTGTAAATTGAATCTCAGCAATGCTGAGAGAATCCCAAATGTGGTTTATAGAAACAGTTTGAAGTAGTCCAACTTATTTCCAGATTGCCTGCATTTTTTTTACATCTGTAAAATCAAAACCAGACAGAATGCTTTATTAAAATGCAGTGCCTAATGCTAATTTTTTTTCCCATGGCTAATGTAATAGGTCCCAACTTTCTCGGTCTCTGTATGTTTATCTTGGAGTGTTCTCGAATCTCGTCTATTGATCCTCTTTCTCCTCTTCCTGTGTTGCTGCCTGTCCCTTACTCCGCAGTGGAGTCTCCTCGAAGGGGCCTGGGCAAGCAGGCAGGGTGGGCAGGGGTGGCCACTGTGATGACGCGGACCCTCCTGCAGGGTCTGTGGCCTCCACCCCGCTGGGCTCTGCTTCTCTCACACAAGCCTTCTGGCTTCTGTCTCACCATTCCTCATTCCGTGACCCCATTTCCACTTTGGAGCTCTGGTCTGGCCCTAAGCTGATTCACGCTCACTGTCTCCAAGCAAAACACGGGTGTTCGTACCCCCTACTTTTGCCCAACTGTTATCCCACCCGAATGCCCTCCCTTACTGGCCTGGAGAGCTCCTGATTTTCCTTCCGACGTCCAGTTCCTATTTCGCCTCTTCTGTGACACCTCATCCACCCCAATACCACGAGTTGCTCCCTCCCCCGAGCTCCCATGTCACTGTGCACCCCATTATCATAGCATCTGTCACACTGTCAGGAACCATCTGTCCTCTATTTGGTGCATAGCTGTCATCCTGAGTGCCAACTCCCATAAGTTGCCCGGACTGCTGTGTTGGGAAGGATTCTGAGGCTGAGTGTGACATCTTGTTTGGTGGTGTTGTTGTGTGCAAGGAAGGGGGAAGTGTCAACTGCTAGACAGACATCTGCCAACCATGGCTAGACCTCACAGCGCTCACACCTGTTAGAGCGTCAGACGCCGCCGGAGGACTCGTTAAGCACAGATTCCTGGGCCCACTCCCAGAGCTTCTGATACAGGAAGACTGGACGGGGCCCCAGAATTTTCACTTCTAACAAGCTCTCAGGGGTTGTCAGTGCCACTGGTCTCCAGGCTGGGGGACGCTAACACTTTTCCCAGGCTGGCACCTCCTGAGACCCTGTTAGAAATGCAGACTCTCACTCTGCCCAGACCTGCACAAGATTCTACATTTTAAAAGGACCCCCAGGTGGCTCCTCTGTGTATCAAAGTTTGCGAAGCACTGGGTTAGACCCTAATCTCCCTGCTTCGAGGACCAGCTATTGCTCATCATTTGTCCTTGTGTCACTAGCGGCCTCTGCACGTGGAGGCACCTCACGCATGCTTGTAGAATGAATGCTCAGTGAGACAAGTGTTGCCTCATTTTTTCCTTTTGAAAACGAAGAAACTTTTTTCCCCCAAAGCTTATGTATAAAGTGTTCCCCCACGAAGGGAGGATGCTCTATTAAAAACACTGGAAGCACATTGCTTATACAGCAGCCCTTTTTACAGTTTTTGAAGGTTTGAGGAATTGGAGGTTCAGCAAACACATGTAAAATAAAATCGGGCCACTTCAATTCAATTATACCTTTATTAGACCTTCCAGAGTGTGACTGCCAACCGTCAACTCTGCAGCAACAAAATCTGAATTCACTTTTTAGAATAGCAGCAGAGAGAAGAGCCGGAGGATAAACTTGGCAAAGCCTGGACACCGTACCGAAGCAGTAGAGGAGTACAGAGGTTTCCTGGGGGTCGTGGCCATTCACCACGGTCGGCTTCTTTCTCATGGTGCCCTCTGATCAGTCGGGGAGGGATGCTGGGCCATGCAGACATGTGTGTCCGCTCAGATCTGGGGACTCCTCTCTGGAAAGCACTGGGTATGCTCACCCACTCAACATGTGTTTATTGTGCTCCTACTGTGTGTGGGACACAGGGCTAGGTCCTGGGGAAATGCTCACATAGGAGGAATTGTGTCTCGTTCTAGTTGTCACTGTAGAAAAAGCCACAGAAATATTAGCCAGGCAGGAGGGAAGCAGGTTCCGGAGAACTTTTGAGAGCCTCGTGCACGGTTTCTGACCCCCACCCCCACCCTGCCGCTGACTTGACTTTTCTCTGTCTGGTTAGCACATCTTGACCCTTTGCGCTGTGAAATGGGCACACACGGGGCTCTGGGCTTTGGTAGGTGTGTCCGAATCCATACGGATAGCTAACCTGGACAGCCCGGGCCAACACCTTCCCATTTTTCTGGGCAATGTATTTTTTTTTCTTGGTCTGAAATGTTTTGATTATTGTGGACTCACAGGAGTGGGGAAGATGTTCGAAGGCTAATTTCAGGTCCAACACTGACACTGTTTAGATGATAAAAGAGGAAGCCGTAGGCCCCTGTGGCTGAACCAGGACCAATGCCTTGCCCTTTCCCTGCGTGGCCCCCGCTCACCAGGCACTGTGCCAGGCATTTTTCATGCCTCACCCTCTTAATTCTCACAGTGGGAGAGATGATATGTTTGTGAAATTAAGAGAGGTTCTTGATAGCGGGAGGAGGGAGGGCAGGAAGGAGAGGGTAGCAGAGACTATGCGAGAAAAGTAAACTGGGATGAGATCACGTATAACCATACAGTGCGTATTTGAGATTAGTCATTGTTCTCAGGGCAATAGGGAACCATTGAAAACTGTAGGCTGGGAGCAACACAAGCAAAACTGTGGTAGAAGCAACTATATTAGGTTTGGTGAGGTTGAGATGGAGGCTGAGGTGTAGCTGGTGCAGAACCCGAGAGGGGTGGCATTGTCTTGAACTAGGACAGTATGTGTATAAACATGAATGAATGGGATTGTCACAAATTGTCAGAATCCCACTTTCCCATTGACTTTCAGAGAATGTTAGTTTCCTGCCACCTCTGTAACAAAGCACCACAAACCTGGTAGCTTTAAACCACAGAAATTTACTTTCTCATAGTTCCGGAGGTTAGAAGTCTGGAATCGAGGTGTGGGCAGGGCCGTGCTCCCTCTAGAAGCTCTAGAGGAGGGTCCTTCCTGCCCTTTCCAGCTCCTGGGGCTCCAGGTGTCCCTTAGCAAGTGGCTGCATTGCCCCAAACTCTGCCTCCATGGTGACACAGCCTTCCTCGTCTGTGTGCGGCACATCTCTCTCTGCCCCCCTCTTTTAAGGATATTTGTGATTGCACTTGGGGCCCACCCTGACAGTCCAGGATAATCTCATGAGTCGACCCTCGATAGCCGCATCTACACTGTCTTACCACGTAGGGTAGCATTTGCAAGTCATGGAGACTAGGACCTGATACCCTTGGGGCCATTGTTTAGCCCCTACATGGGGCCGAGGGTTCACCTCCATTTGATAGCTCTCCATCAGGTGGATGTGGCTTCCATGGTCTGGCCTCACCCAGACCTTGACGTTGGAAGGGCTTTAGTGTCCATGACTTCTGATTCTCCCAGGAACCCAGTGAGTGGGGAAGGTGGTAGCAGTCCTGCCTAGACAGAGTGGGACAGGCTCAGAGAGGGTAAGCAACTTGTCCCGGTGTGCCCAGCCAGAGAGGCATCAACAGATGCAAGCCATGTGCTCTGATAAATGGATTGGAGAGAGAAAAAGGAGCGGCTTGGAGATAGGACAGTGGGGTGGCTGAGCCACCCGGAGAAGCAATTGCAGAGAAGGCAGGCAACCCGTCATGATGGGGAAACTAGGAGGGAATTTTACTGAAAGGATCATCTGGCTGCAAGTGAGAGAAACCCAGCTCTAGCTGCCTCAAGCACAGATGAAAATGTCGACAGAGGGTGGCTGGCTTCAGAGCCCAAAGGGTGTGTCTGATGGGCATGTTTCCAGCTCGAGGCTCTGCTTCCTTCTCAGGAGGCGCTGGCCCTCATGGCGGCAGGGTGACCTCCTCAATGTTCTGATCCTCACCGCCGTGCAGCATGAGTATCTTTCTCTAAGACCTCCAGCCACATTTCAGGACCTCATCTCTTGAGCTGACTCGGTCACTGCCCCACCGAACCAGTCCCTGGGACCAGGCAATAGATGCTCTCTGATGGGCTGGATCACGTGGCCATTCATGGAGCTGGTCGGCCCTGCCTGGACCCCATGACCTGAGGAGGGTCAGGAGCTGAGGGAGGACAACTGAGATGCCATCACCGGAAGTGGAGGCACAAGTGCAGAATGGAGCTGTGGCCATCCTGGCCAGCACATCCTGGCCCTATCAGATGGGAAGGTCGAGCTCTGTACCCTTGAAATATCTCTGCCCTGGGATATTTTGGTCCTGAGACTCCAAGTGGCAAATCCTGTTCTAGAACCAGCCCTCTAACCACACCAGAGGATGACTGACCCCTGCCTGGCAGAGTCAGCAGGAGGCCAACTGCAGTGTGCACGCGAAGCTTGGGGACGCAGGCTCAGCTTTCACTGAGGCGTTCCCTCCTGAGCATGGGGGACAGAGTGCATTTGCAAACAACTACAAACATTTAAGACTCCAGTGACCACATCAAACGTGCACTGGGGGAAAAAAATGAAGAAGTTCCATGTGAATACAATTTCACATGTCTGCAGTCAGCTCGGTTTTCTCTCTAACACCAGTGATGTTCTGAACTTTATAGGAAAAAGGCTCGGCTGTTTGCATTCTCATGACAGTCCTGCGCTGGGGGCAAAGTTGTGAGCCTTCAAATCACGCCAAGGGAAGACATGGAGTGAATGTTTATTGAGCATCTGCTACATGGCAGGCACTATGCTCGGCATCTGACAGACACCTCGTTTAATCCTCAACAACTTTGAGAAGGGGATGTGGTTAGCCCCATTCACTGATGAGGAAACTGAGGCTCAGAGAGGTTCAGTGACTTGTCCAAGGATGCCCAGAAGCAGGTGGCAGAGCAGAATCTGAGCCCAGGTAACATGTGCTGTGCATTTCAGATATTTCTTTTTAATTCAAACATTTTCTTTTCTGTGTTCTCATATGCTGCTGGATTAGGATGTCATGACTCTAAATAATTTCTCCAATACCATGTCTTTCTGGTAAAGGGAACAGAGTGTAAGATTTGAGAGTCTCTGGGTTCCTTTAGAAGCTGGAGGAAGCTATTTGGGAAGAGAGGACAGTTGGACTTAGCACAAATGTGAACAGGATCTGAATACCTTGAAATATCTCCCCGAGTCTTCGTGGACATCATCTGTGGAAGACCATCTTGCCCCTTCAATTGAGCTGTGTCCACGGTCACGGCCACATCGAGGGTGGGAGGGTCTGCCTTCTCTGCCTCTCCCACACTCAGTTCCTGCCCAGCGCGGGCTCGGTGCATGATCTCATTTCATAGACCGGGAGATGGGACAGCCGGCTTCTCCATCTCACACATGATGACCCCAGACTCAGGTCCCACAGCTGGAAGGCCAAATCCAGGTCTTCAAACTCTAAACCCATCGCTCTTTCCAATATCGTAGGGCTGCTTACCCACCAGGTAAGCGTGTTGCCATCTGTGATGTGTGTTTCTGCTTTGCTCTGTTTTCTTATACAAAGATTTCTTTTTCTCCCATGTAATGGTCACCCGGAACATTAGGGCTGGCATTCCCACGCCTCTGCAGACTCCAGAGAGTGGTTAAAACAAGGCTGGAAATTGGCTTTCCACTCACATGGCCCCTTCTGGTCACCTTAACCCCATGAGGTTGACATCATTATCCCTGCTCTGCAGGTGAGACCCCCCTGAGAACTAGAAAACTTAGACTCGAAGTTCAAGCGCTTGCCCAGGCCGAAGTGTGAGGCTCCTTTTCCTGGAGAGCCGGTGCCTGGAGGGCAGCTGTTCAAGGTCTCAGAGGCCGCAACAACAGGTGTGCTAAGTGTGTGCGTCATCTGAAACCCGGCTTCCAGGTGGGTCTCCATGCCCCTTCTAGGTGTTGTAGCAGATCTGCCAGGTAGCACATGGGTCACCCCCAGGTCCTTGTCAGAGGTGCGTGTGTTCTCACTGAAGAGCGATATGGTCATCACGCATCTTCCCTTCCCTTCCTCGCCTTCCCCTCCTAACCCTTCCCCTCCCCTCCCCTGCCCTCCCTTGCCCTCTCTTCTGCTCCCTTCTTTTCCCTTGCCCTCCCCTCCCCTGCCCTGCCCTTCCCTCCTCTCATTCTCTCCCTTCTCCTCTCCTCCCCTTCCCTCCTCTCCCCTGCCCTCTCCTGCCCAGCCCTCCCCTCCCTCTTTTCTGTGAGGAGCACGGCTGGCATCCTCCTGGCCTTGGGCGGGGGGTGCTCTGGCAGGTCGCCCTCCTGCTTGTGAAATCAATTAGTTTGGCATCGGTACCGTTGCTGTTGTCCAACTCATTCTTCATTGTGTCAGGCCCACGCCAAGCACAGCACAACACGTTGCTGGTGCTGTTCTGCCAAGTGTGAGAGCCACCATGGACAGCCAAGCGATGTGGGTCCAGGAGGGCGATGAGGGCAGAGAGACAGTATGGGGCTGTCTGCTGTTGTTGTGGGGCACGTTCATCCTCAGTGGCCGGTGCCTGGGCCTCGGGGGGTAGAGAGAGACCTATGTCTGCTGTCACTGGGGAGTCCATCGTTAGTGAATGGGACAGTGAGCAAATCCCCTGGCCCCATTATCGGAGGGGTCATTCGCTTTTGCTCTGAGTCCTGACTGTAAGCCCCTGAGGGTTCCTGTCCTGGTCACCCTGACAGATTCTGTCCTGGTCACCCTGAGGGCTCCTGTCCTGGTCACCCTGATGGATTCTGTCCTGGTCACCCTGAGGGCTCCTGTCCTGGTCACCCTGATGGATTCTGTTCTGGTCACCCTGACGGATTCTGTCCTGGTCACTCTGAGCTCCTGATGCCCTTGAACAAGTAGAGCAGTGTTTGGGATGGGGCTTGAGGAAGAGTTTGAAGTTTACAAACAGGAAGTAAGCAGTGTACCACTTGTATGGGTAGAAAGTCAGTGTCTGAACTGCCCTCTGTAAGTACTCACTATCTTGAAAGAATAGGTACCACATCACTAGCAGGACCAGGGAGTCCACAAGCTCAGTCCAGTCCTGAGGACTGCAGGAGCCAAGGCCTCGAGGATACTCCTTCATGGCTTGAACACTTGGCTGTGGCTGGACTCTGGGTATGAGAGGCAGAGGCCAAAGAAGAGGGGCTCAGGGCTGGGTGAACTATTATAAAGGCTCTTGAATGCTCCTCTAGAGGCTCCAACCTGCCCAAAACCCAAGGCCCAACTGGACATTGCTCCAACCTCAGGACACCTATTATCTCATGTGTGAAGCATAGAGACGGGCAGTGCTAGGGTCAACTGGCAGCTATGCCATGGCACCAAGGACCCAGCTTGTCCCATATCTCCACCCTACCATCCTCGGCATGTTGGCTTTGGTCCTTAGCTATTCCTGTAGCATTGTTTTGCATCTCCAGACATCAAGGCTACTTCTTTCAGGAAAGCCCAAAGATACTCTGGGCTCTAGCTGGAGCCGGGGGCCAGGGGTCAGGGGCTCCTGGGCTGCAAAAAAACCAGACAGCAGCCTGCAGTTGGGAAGGCACTGGGTCTGAGGTCTGAAAATCTAAATTTGAGTCCACGAGGTGCCTCAGCAGTGTGATCTCAACTGACCCCGGCAAATGTGGGTGGTGATGATGTTACCGCCCCAAGAGCTGTGGAAAGAGTAGTTGACGAGCTGTATCTGAAGGTACTGTGAACAAATTTTTAATATATTTATTTTTCTTCACTTAGTTACAGAAGAGAAAAAGAAAGAGCTGAGGGAAATGAATAAATAAGAGTAGGATAAAGGCAGCCTTGAGGGACAGGGAATAAAAGGTGTGTATTGGGGCAAATGTCAGAATTCCACCAGAGTCTCCCCTGGGAACCAGATGGTAGACTCCATTCATTTGTTTGTTCTTTCATTCCCCAAACACCAAGACATAGCAATATCTTTCTGAGAATTTATAAAGGCATAATTCTCAGAATATAGGCAGATAGAAAGTGATGATTATATTCAGTGGTCTATGGTGATAGCTTGGAAAGGTACTGGTCAGTTCTGTGGGGTTCTTCTCCCTGGGATGGGGAGCTCAGGTGCTTCTCTCAAGGCTGCCTGTTATGGACTGAAATCCATACATTGTAGCCCTAAACTCCAATGTGATGGTATTTGGAGGAGAGGCCTTGGAAGGTAGTTAGATGTGGTCACGAGTGTGGGACCTTCATGATGGCATTAGTGCCTTGATAAGAGAAGGAAGCGGTCTCTCTCTGTCTCTCTGTCTCTCTGAATCTCTCTGTCTCTCTGTCTCTCTCTCTCTCTCAATCTCTCTCTCTCTCTTCTCCCTCACCCCTGCCATGGAGGACACAGCAGGTGGCCACCTACCAGCCAGGAAGAGAGCCTGTAACTCTGGTTCTACTCAGCCGACTCACACTCTTAGTCTTCAGGTTCTCGAGGGGCAAAGAGTTGAGACCCAGCAAAATGTCCCTGAGACACTCATGACCTCAAATCTCATGGGATGGAATCTAACCCATGCATCTCCCCATTTCTTTCCCTCTTACAGCTTATCGTCTTTCTCCACAAGGTGAACCAGCTATGAAATTGGCCTTCATTTTCTAAAAGAGCTACCAAGGAGGCACATTCAGAACTGCCTGGTCCAGGCTTCTCACCTTACCTAGCTGGAGTCAAAGAAACTAAAGATCTACAGATCCCTGGCATTGCCATTGCTTCCCTGACCCATCTCCCTGTAGGGGTACGTTCATCCAAAAGACTTTACCTGACATAGTGGTGTATTAGCCAGATTGCGCAGCTATAACAAAATACCACAGACTGGGGGCTTAAACAATAGAAACGTATTCCTCACAATTCTGGAGACTGAGGAGTCTACCCTGTGGTCAGGGTAGATTCAGTGTCTAGTGAGGGCCCACTTCCTGGTCTGCAAACATCCACCTTATTGCTGTATCCTTACATTCTGGGGAGAGAGAGAGACTATCTCTTATGTCTCTTCTAATAAGGGCACTGATCTCTCAGGACCCCCCCAAAGACCCCACCTACAAATAGAATTACTTTGGGAATTAGGACTTCAACATATGAATTTTGGAGAAACACAAACATTTAGTCCACAGCAGGTAATGATAATGATGATGACGATGATGGTGATTATGATAGTAATGGTGATGATGGTGATGACGATGATGGCGGGATGTGATGGTGATATTGATGATAATGGTGATGATATTGTTGATGAGGGACAATATCTATTGAACATTGTCTTTGTTCTAGCCACTCTTTCAAGATCTTGACCTGGGTTACCACAAATCTGGGGTTATTGATCATCCTCCTCTTTCAGATGAGAAGTTAGAGGCCTGGAGATGAAATAACTTGCCCAGGTCACACAGCCAGCAGATGGCAGTGTGGCGGCCAGAGCAGAGCTCACTCCACCACATCAGCACCCTGTATGGTCATTTCGGCCCTGAGGAGGGAGGAAGTTGTGCCTTTTAGAAGGGAGATGGGGAATTGATCTGGGTACCACTCGGGTTCGTTCCAAGACTGGCAGAGGGTGATTTCCCTGCACATACCAGGCAGTGGGACAAAGGAAGAAATAGCCTGCATTAACTCATATCTTTCGCCTGGTGGGACCCTCACAGCTCGCAGGCCTGGTGGCTTTGGGCACCAGGTGCTCGACCAGTGTCTGTAGGCAATTAGTTCCCAATGGAAAGAGCGACATCACCACACTGGCCCTTCCCATCTCTATGAGGGGCGGGGGCAGCCTAGGATTTCATGCTGCCTCCTCTCCTTCTTCCCCATGCTGTTGTCATTTGCTCTGGGACAGAGTTATGCCATTCATTGTTTTCCAATCTAGTGATTTGTCAACATTTCAGTTGACTTGCATAAATCTACCTTTCCCATGCCAAGACAATGCCAGCCAAGAGGGAAATGTCAGCTGTTGTTCTGTCCGTCTGAAGGCAGTAAAAATATAAGAGCAGGGTTGGCTTCTGCGATTTAGAGGAAGCCGAGCACGTTGTGTGGAATGGGTCATGTGGGAGGCAGCAGATCGAAGACGCTCAGAAAACTTTCTGGGGTTCTAGTCGGGAAGACCCCACAGCCTCCCAGGGAATAATTCTAACTTCAGCCCCAATGGAGAGCCAGCTTGGGCGAGGAGCCCACGCTTCAAGGCACGGCAATCTCCTTGCAAATTGCCTGTTCTCAGAATACAGCTGGGCTGCACTGTCATCACACACAGGCCTCTGCAATAAATAACGTGCACACGGACGTGCTTTCAGATGAGCGTGAATTTTTGCACTGTGTACAAACAAAATTTCCCAGCCTTAAAAAATGCTAGAGAGAGCCAGGGGAGGGTGACAGGGCCTGACTTTCTGGTCTTGCGCAAGGTACAGCATGTGGGCCATGGCTATACTACTAACCATGGCTGGCTGGTTTGGGGACCTCGGCGAGTGGTTTTCTGAAAATCCATGACTTGGTTCACATCGATGGTTTGATACGAGGCTGTTAATGAGAGACGATTTTCTAAAGAAGTGAGAGGCTGTTCGGGAGCGAATTTGGAGGCTGTAGCTGTCTGCCCTCCCCGACCCACACCTCCCAGTCCAGGAATAATGTTACATGGTTGGTTTTGAAAGTCAAATCTGACATATTATCAGGGCCTGGCACACAGGTGGTGACGGTCCTCACCAAATAGACAAATTCAACAAACAATGTCATGTGGAATTCTCTTTAAAGAAAGGGTAGAAATGGGCAGTTGCTCTGAGACCTTGGAGTGTCACAGAGGTGCAAACGAGAACAAAGCTGGGAACATCAAGAAAGGGCCCGATGACTTTTTTATTGGTTTCTGTACCCCGAGCTATCTAAACAGAAATCTCATCCAGAGTAATTTATATTCCGTGTAAACTGGTTGAGGATATCCTCTGCGGGCTTGGGAAGACAGGATGGAGCTCCAAAGAGAGCCCTGAGGATGATTTGATGGTCAGATAACTGGTCCCATGGTAATTGACTTGAGAAACTGGAATTTTTCCACCCAGAGGAGACTGGGACGCCATCCACAGACATCTCCCGATGTCTCAGGCCATATCAGCAATATTCTCTCTTTCCTTGAGATTTGTGCTCTGACTCACCCCTGTCTGCCCAGCTGCACTTGGAACATTGGCGGCTCTGAGGCCGATTATACCCTTTCAGTCTGTGGGGAAACTGAGACCCAGAAAGGGGTGTGACTCACCCAAAGTGACAAAGACAATGTGAACTGGTGCTCAGAAGCTGAGTGCACTGAATCCCAGGCTTGATTTGTGTGGCCAGCACCCAACCCCGTTGTAGAGGGGCTGGCCCAAGGTTAGGTCTGCTGCTGTGACCAGCTGGCACGGTGGGAGGAGGGCATGGAAGGAGACTGCATGAATCAGGTAAGAGGTGGCTCTGGATGGGATTTTTCCCATGTGTGATCTGATGAGGGGTGGGGCCCAGCCTGGTCCGGCTCTCCCCGGGTCCACCAAGACTACGGCTGCGGAAGTTTGTGTTCTGCCAAGCGTGGGCTTAAACAGTGAGAGAAGGAGGTTTTGGTGGAGTAGAGTCCACTGAGAATTAACCACTGAAAGTAGCTGGAAAGATGCCATAAGGGAATGGAAAACAGCGTTCAGCAGTTGCCTGCCGTGGACCATGACGAGTATCTCACTCTCGCTCTCTTTCTGGGTCTTCACGATGGCCCTTTGCAGTGATATCACCCGCTTCTTGTAGACAGGAAAGAGACAGCAGCGAGGCCACGCAGCCGGGAAGAGCAGGGTCTGGATTCGCATGTGGTTCCATTTCACACCAGGGCTCTTTCCTGGAGTCCACGTGGCCTCAGTGCTGAGCTTCTCCCCACTCTTTGCAGACAGTAAGTACTGGCTGCACCTCTAGCGAGACATCTCAGAATGGACAACTTGCTCTTGAAAAGCCACTTCCTCTTTGTCTGGGTCATGTTCAACCTGGGTTCTCCAGAGTGGGAACATTCTGTTCAGCTGGTCATAATTCGTCAGTCTGTTCCTGCCACTGACCGTCTTCAAAATGTGGCTACCGCCCACGTCGTTGTGATTTACTGGTCTTGGACTACTGTTCCCACTCTTGAGGCCTTTGGATAAACCGTGCTTGTAGGGGACAGCTGCCATTTTGGCCTCCACAGTGGAGCAAGAACGTCAGGAAGCACATGCGGGACGTGGGTTTGCCTTATGGGGCTCTGCCCTCAAGTACAGAGAGACGGGGAGAGGGCTCTCTGGCCACTAGAGCAGAAACTGGCAGGGAACTTCACCTCTTCACACTGATTCATCCACAGACTGAAAGATTTTTAATCTTTCTATTCTCAGTGCCAGATACACAGCAGGTACATAGTCAACATGTGTCCCCTGGGATTAAATGCAGAAAGGAAAGCGGATGTATTTCTCAAGGGTGTGTGCACCGAAGTTTGCAGATGACATGACCAGGTTTGTATTTCAGATAAGCCCTTCCTGCTTGTGTTAGTTATCATTGCCACATTGCAAATGACTCTGAAAAGCAACAGCTGAATGCAATCGATGTTTACCATCTCACAGAATTTCTATGGGCCAGGAACCTGAGAGCAGCCAGGTGGTGCTGACTTCGTGGTCTCAGTCAAGATGTCACGTAGGCTGCAGTCTCATGGAGGCGTGCCTGGAAGGTCCACCTCCAAGCTCATGCCTGGAGAACTCATGCTGGCAGGAGGCCTCAGTCACCGCCACATGGCTGTCTCCACAGGGCTGCTTGAGCATCCTCACAACATGGCAGCTGACATCCTCCAAGAGCAAGCGATCAGGAGAGCCAGGCACAGCCTGCAGTGTCTTCGACTTTGGCTTGTATGTCACATACCATCATGTCCACAACCTTCTATTCACGAGCAGTGAATCTCCACATGCAAGGAGAGGGGAATTAACCTCCACCTTTTAAAGGGAGAAGTGTCCAAGAACTTGGGGCACATTTTCAAACCACCGTGCCCCTCAAATCTAGATAAGGCTAGTACATTCATTCATTCAAAAAATAATGAGTACCTGCTGTGTTCTGGGTTCTGGGGATAGAGCAAATGTAAGTGTCTACCGTGGAACTCACATTGTAGTGAGTGAGATGAACAATGCTGGGATGTATTCCATATCATGTGTGTTGAAGAAAAAGCTGCTTAAAGGATGAAGAGTGAGGATGTGGATTCTATTTTAGATAGGGAGGGCGGGGAAGATTCTGCGGTCGGTGACACTGGAGTAGAAACCTGAAGGAAGTGACTGAGCCATGTAGATCTCTACTTGACGTGATAAAAAGGCTTGGTCTGGCTATTGGTAGAGAAGAGGCTGCAGTGGGGCGCAGTACAGAAGCGGCGAGACCGGTGAGGGGCTACTGCAGTAGTCCAGACCGGCACCCTTCAGTAGACCTTTCTGCCACGGTGTAAATGTTCTACATCTGCGCTAATGCGATCGCCCCAGGCACGAGTAGCTATGGATCGCCTGAAATGTGTCTCATGCAACTGAGGAACTGAATTTTAAAATTTATTTGATTCTAATCACTTTGAATTTAAATAGCCACCCATGGCTAGCAGTGACCGCAGTGGAAAGTGCAGGACCAGAGGGCAGTGGCTTGGGCCTAGGTGACAGTGGGGAAGGAGGTAAGAAGTGGCCAGAGCCTGTGTATATTTCAAGGGTGGGGCTGACAGATTTCTTGATGGATTGGTGATGAGCAGGATGGGTCATTAATGATCCAGGCCTCAAAACTGTGGAATCTAGGTTTGAATTCTGGCTTTGTTCATTAGTAGTTCCGTGGGCTAGTCAAATCCTAAATCCTCTCCAGTCTCGGTCTACTAAAAATGGGGGTAATCGCTGTGCTGGTTTCTCAGGGGTGTCGCGATGAGCCCGTGTGCCTCAGATTCTGTAAGTGTTGGCTCAGACGGCCCCAGCAAGAGGCCAGGTTGAGAGTCACCATCGTTATCGGTGCACGTTCTGCTTAGCAAGGAACACTGCTGCCTCCTGGTGTTCTGTGTCGGCCGAGGTTCTGCCGGGGCTCCCCTTAGTGTGTTTTGGGGAGCACTGGAATCTACGGTGGGCTATGGCCTGATGGTGCAGCTCTGGCCCTCACCCTCCCTCAAGATACCGCTGGGGATTTACACTCCGATCTCACCTGCTGAAAGACTCCATCTGGCAAGCTAAAGGCCTTACTGGTTCTCTTTGAGGCAGCGGCGGATATTTTCCAAGGATTGCCTGTCAGCAGCTGTGCACCTGCTCGTCGTATAGACTGGGGACCTGTGGGCTACAGTGAGGGCCTGTGGCCAAGTCCCCAGTTGCATGCTCCTGTGTGTTCATGGTCTAGAGAGTCTCCCCTCCCAGCCTTCCTCCCAGCCTTGCCAGCATGGCGGCTCCTTGGTCTGGGAGCCACAGGTGAGCGTGAGCTTCCAGAGGAACTTCAAGAATGCTGGCCCAGCCTGCCTGGGAAGCTCTGTGTTTGTGAGCTTGTCTCCAGCACGTCCCCCAACCTCCTGGCATCCACCAGCCCCGGGACAAAAAGGACTATGTGAGAGCAAACAGTGGAGCTTGCCAGGGAAAGATGAGAACTTTTCATTATAAAAAAGGTGTTTTGGGAGGAAAATTCCAGCCAACACCTGGCAAGTGTCTGATAGATGAGTGGAATCCGCCCAGCCCTGCAGTGCCCTTGTCTTTGTGGTGGGAGTGGGCCAGCGGGAAAGCATTCCACCCCGAGCCTCAGGCCTCTGAGGATGCTGAAAGTATGTGGATCTGAGAAGTCATCTCCAGCCTCTGTGCCAACCGTTGTCTGAATAAAGGCGCCCTTGCACCCACCTCTCTCTCCTTGGACATTCTTTGGTGAACGTCCCATCTTTTTCTCAAGAATTGGCCGGCCCGGACCACCCACGTATTTTCACAGTGGAGCAGGATCTAATTTCAGGGTTCCTGCTTTCCACAAATGGCACTTGTTTGGGGTGTCTGGGAAGGGGACGGTGGCCCCAAGCACGGTGAAGATAGGATGGGCAGCACACACCCACAGGGCTGTAGAAGCCCTCCGATTATGCCATACTCCCTGCATTGTTTTTCTTGACTCCCAGGAAGCTCATTAGCCGGGGTGAGGAGCGGAGTCGCCCACCTGGGATCCAGGGAGGTGCGGTGCCCGGGAGCGGGTCCACATGCATGTTCTTGATCGCCCAAAGCAAGCTCTCTGCGCCCTTTCTCTCTTTGGTGGAGAAACCAAAAGGGAGATGGGTGAAGGGGCATGAGGACGATGGAGAGGGGCAGGGCTGAAACTCCAAAGATTTCCAATCCCAGCTGCCCCAGGCGGTTTCTCCACTGGCCAAAGTCCAAGAAGGCACATTGTAAGTCTCATCACACCTGCCTCTGGTCACCCAGTCATTCATGCAACGCCCTCCACTGAGCACTTTCAGGTCGCACCCCTAGGCAGTGGGGATAGTCAGGCAGGTGAGAGGAGGCATCTTTCCCTGTGGGAAGGATGACAAATGGATGAAAGGGACGTATGTATATAGTCAGTGAGCAAGCAATGATGGGGGCACACAGGTAGCGGTGGTACCACCAACCCTGGTGGGCTTCCTGGAAGAGGTAGCACCTGGAAAGAGGTAGGACTGAGTAAGAGCCAGCAGATGAGGCAGGAGGCAGAGACAGAGCCAGGTTTTGTGCCTGGTTTTCAAAGGTGGCCCAAGAAGAGACACCTTTGTGTCCAGGAATTGCCTCCTGTGCATGGACGAAAGCCTTCTCTCAGAGGCTGAGGGAGTTGAGAAATTATCTCTCTGACCCCCACATTCCAGAAGGAGGACAGAGGAATTGCAGAAGGAATGAGACCTGCCCTCTGTCACCCAGAACTGAAGGCTGGTTCTGAGAAGAGAGTGCTTTCCACGCATCTGCATCTCTCAGCTCCCCAGCTGAACCAAAGCAGACAGATTGCTCACTGTTGCTGGACTAATGGTCTATGATACAAAGACAGAATTTTCAAAAGGTTGGCCCTAACTCTGCTTTGATCCATGCGGCTGCTTTTCGTCTGCCTGGCCCTCAGGCTGGATGTCACAACCATGGCCAGGTGAGGGCAGACTGGACAGAGGACTGGCAGCTGGTTTTCCTTTGCCTGGTCTCACTGTCAAAGTGGGGAAACACATCAGATGTGACTCTGTAGAAGAATTCTGATAAACAAGTGTGTTTCCAGTTCTCTGAAAGCTGCCCAAGACTCTTAATCATTGCATGTGAACCACCATGACCTCCGGACTGCTCTCCTGCAAATGCCCTCCACCCATGCTCCAGCCCATGCTCCTGACACCATCCCTGGCTGTTCCACCTGCAAGAGAGAAGACAGGCAACTCTGGCCTTGGGGACCTCTGTCCCTGACTGCAAGAGACCCCTGTGTGTCAGCAGTGGCCGGGCTGTCCGGGCTAACAACCTTCTTTTCAAGCATACTGTCACTCGAGCAGGGACCTGGGCAGTTCTGTGCTGCCAGGAAAGGGCAGATCCCCTCTGTGTCCATGGAGTCCCCTTCGGCCCCAGATACTGTTGTTGTTATTGCTTCTCCCTGACTCTGTGAACCTGCAGCCAGTCACTGGCCTGCTCCATGCCTCAGTTTACCCATCTAGACCAGTGGTGGCAAATTCTTTTCTATAAAGGGCCAGATGGTAAATATGCTATTGTCACTTATTTGTGCTTTGCTTCTTCTTTATATCACTTAAAAAATAAGGGCTGAAAATCAGTCTTAGTTTACAGGCCACACACAAACAGGCCTTGGGCCAGATTGGCTGTGGGCCACAGTTTGCACCCCCCAGAGTGGACAGCAGAGGTAAAGACAGTGGCTGCCTCAAGGGTTGCACGGAAGTGCCTGGAACAGCGCCTGGGACCTGGCAGAGTCTTAGCTCTCGTGATCACTCGCATTTACCAATAAGGAAACTGAGGCTTTGAAAGGCTAAGAATTTCTTGAAAGCGTTCTGGCTGCTGGTCTTCCGTGGGCTCCGTCCGAGCCTGGTCCCGCCACCCTGTCATCTGTGCTCTCGACTAACACACGGGTTGCGCAGAGGCCTCTGTCCTGCCACCAGGGGACTCAGCTGCCTGCTGGTTCCCCATCTCCTCCTTTCTCCTCCTTTCTCCTTTCAG
>NW_006494614.1:62549623-62550318 GCF_000325575.1 Pteropus alecto
CCCTCCCAGAGAGATTTGCATTTCAGGGACCCCCAGAAGGGTGATGCTTAACACAGCAGGTGGCAGCCATCGGCTCCTTCCTCCCAGTGCTCAGGTGCCTGAGACCTAATGACCACTAATGTGCATTGGCTATTATTATTACTCAGTTATGAGAATGACCATCACACTCATACGCCCTTCACGTTATGGCTACACGGAAGGTCGGCATTTGTAGCCCATGTTTCACTGGAGAAAACAAGGCCCAGAGCTTGTCCCCATGCAGGAGGCAGCAGCAGATCTAGGTTTGGGGATCAGAGACATTTCGTGCCTCCGGGCTGTCCTGCCCCTGTTAGCATGGAGACTCCTCTGGGTGAGTGATGTCTACCTGTCCCAGAAATGGGACCATACCTGGGATGTTCCTGTGGGCAGCCACCTGTGCCAGGCAAGGTGGGGGCCAGGGCTCAGAGCGACATGGAGACTGTCCCTTCGTGCGTCTGGTACAGGTGATAGCTCATCTTCCATTTTATCACTCGTGTCCCAGAAAGAACCAGCACAGCAGGCAGCGCTGGAGAGCTTATCGAATCCAGGTTCATTTCCCCTTAGAACCTGAGGCTTTGGGGTGCAGAATGGGTTGTGGTTCTGGAGAGAACTTTGGAAAAAGTGGCTGAGTTCTCGCTTCCAGGGTGGGGCCTGGTGGCAGAGCCTCATTCCTCACT
>NW_006494614.1:62550337-62608823 GCF_000325575.1 Pteropus alecto
CTCTTTCCCGCTCGAGAAATCCCCAGCCCCCGCCAACCCCCCGCCCCGACATCTCTGGGCCAGCAGCTGGCAGTGCAGAGAACAAGGGGCAGCAGTGGGGTTCAAAAGGGCTTGGAGTAGGCAGTCTAGCAGCCCAGAAATAAGGGCGCCCAGGGCAGGCTTCACGCCCCAGAGGGTCTGGCGTTCTGAGGTCCTGAGTGTTGGGCACGGTGTCCTCTTTACTGAGGCAGAGCCTTGCTGTGCAGCACAGGTACTCACAGAAATCTAGGTAAAATGTCCCATGACAAATGCAGGGTGAACGAGGCTTTGGGAACAAAAGGAATGTTTAAATCAGCCATCAAAGAGTCAGAGCCAAGAGGGCGACGTGGGCGAGGGAGACCCGGAGGTGAGGAAGGGTGCACCCACGGGGACTGCACCGGCCCAGTGCTTGAGCAGAGGATAGGCAGCTCCCCAGGGAGGCAGGAGCCCCCATCCCCAAAGGGCATTGGCCTTGGGCATCGCCGAGACCTGGGCGTGGGAGGACTAGGGTCCTCAGAATCTCAGCGGTGAGTCGCCTACCGCCCCCCGTGCCCAGGACCTCCTCCACCATCAGGAGTGCCTGCTGCTCGGGGTGCCAGGGTATGTCTAAGGGTCTCACCTGCTTTGTGCTTCCTGTGTTTCCATAGCAGCCTGACCAAGCAGGTGCTTGTGCTAGTGTCCCGGGGCCTCCGTAACAAAGGACCACAAACCAGGAGGCTTCCGACAACAGAAGTTTATCCTCTCACCGTCCTGGAGACCAGCAGGGCCGTACTCCCTCCAAGGGCTCTGGGGGAGGATCCTTCCGGCCTCCTCAACTCCTGGTGGCTGCGGGCATCCCTTGGCTTATGGCCACATCCCTCCATCCCTGCCTCTGTCCTCACACGGATGCTTCTCTGTGTTTCTGTATCTCTCCGTCTCCAAGTCCCTCTCTTCTTACAAGGGTATCGGTCATTGGGTCAGGGCCCCCCAGTGACCTCATCTTGATTTAATCTGCAAAGACTCTATTTCCAAATAAGTTCACATTCATAGGTCCCAGGGTTGGGACTTCATAATTAGGCATAATTCAACCCATAACAAGTATGAATTTTGAAATAAGATGAATTTTTATTTCAAGTGTGTCATAAGCCCCATAAAGTGGCTAGCAGTGACCAGAGCCTTGGCTCTCAGATTCTTGGGAACCAAGTAAAGTGGAATCATTTGTGCCTGTGAGTCGGGCGTGACCTCACAGAACTGCCCCTGTGCTTCACCCCCATATGCCAAGCCCTCCTCTTTTTCCATCATGGAAAACTGTCAAGAGGGCGGTGGGTGGAGAAGAGAGAAAAGATGCTTATTAAAATGGCTGAAAACCGTGTCAGCCAGAACATAGGATTACCTTTCTGAGAGGAAATCAGGCACGAGGCGCAGACAGAGCAAGGGCAGACGGCCGTTTTGGGGGTGGTTACAGATGTCTTTGCTACCGTCCCCACGTAATTTCACTTGGCCTTCTGAAAGCCGAAGGTCATAGGTGGGGCGTCGTATTTTTCCTTGAGAAGTCTGCAGCTTCTCGCTATCACTCTGGAAACCTGGATGCGACCCGACATGGAAAACGGAGTCATTTGCTATGAAGTTAAGTTGGAGTTCCAACTTGGATGCTGGCAGCCCGACTCCACGCATCTAGGAAGTTGGCGAGTGGAGTGCTGCAGGCGTCCAATAGCAACCTCAGCGTGTGCCAATTCTTTATTTATAATGTAAAAAGCAGCGGAGCACATTCAAAGGTGTCATTGAGGGAGCAGAGACCTACCGTATATTATCGGAATGTTACGGACTTTCTTTCATGAAGCGTCCTTGCTAAAATCACGCAACCTTCCCAGCACCCTGATTTCACCACAGACATTACTGGAAGCTCCTTGCCACAAGAATCCAAGGGAGCTGATTAGTTTAAGAAAATAAATGGTGGATAAGGAAAATAATATCCAAATACATAACCTCAAACCGCATGGAGAGGCTTCCCAATAGAAAGTCAGCATCTTGTGACCCCTGATTACTTTCCTGCTTGCTTGAAGGGGTTCTGGGGGCCTTGGGGACAGGAGGGAGAGCTGAGGAGTTTCCTGAAGGGCGCCTGAGCACGGACAGCCTGGGCCGGAAATGGGATTCCTGGCAGAGTTCCCCATTTGGCTGTATTTTGAGAGGGCCATGTTTTTTAGGATTCTAATCCTGTATTCAAACACCCTTAACAGCCTACCATCAACTTACCATCAATCTTTTCCTTCACATCAATTTAATGGGCCGAGCTCCAAGGTGGCAACCCTGAAGGTGGAATATAAGATCGTGGAGTTATGCTGGAATTCTCCGTAAGACTTTGCTCAAAGGAAAACACCCAGCTGGCCCTACAAACAACCCAGGCAGGGCCCAAAGCACCGCCATGGCCGTCTCCCAGTCCCAGCACCCGCCATCGCCGTGACGAAGTGTCGGAGAGGCGCTGTCCCGTCAGACGCTTTTTATGAAGAGGAAACTGGGTTTTCTGAGCCTCGTGAAGGGGGCAGGAGAGTGATGTGTGTCAGGACGCATGCAGGCCAGAAAAATGATGGATTTAACACGGATCTGGAAAGAAGTCCTACAAACCAAGGAAAGTCGGCAGGGAGGCCAAGCCTTGAGAACGTTCCGAGAAGGAACGGGGGCTGGGGGTCACGGAAGGTCCCAGACAGAAGGAGGGCGGGCCCCCGATAAGGACACTGGAGTGGCTGAGGGACGAGGGCGTGGGGGGTCAGGGAAGGGGGCACCGCCTCCCCCCAGAGAACCAGGATTTTTAAGGAGGCCCTGGGCAGTGGCCTTAGGAAAAGCTGAGCAGAGCCCAGCATCACACAGAGTGCCAGTGGAGACAGGGTTTGTTTATCCCCACAGCGGTGCAGGGTCTGAAGGATCCATGACTTGCTCTGATCTTCGCTGCCTTTTCAACCGGCAAGCTCAGCCCTGGGAGGAACACAAAACCAGCACCACCCTGATGACCTGGCCCTGGGCTCAGGGAGGGATGGGCTGCCGAACCTCGAACCTCGGCTGTGGCCTGAGGAAGCGGGGTTCCCCGTGTCCCGCTCTGGGGTGAGCAGACGTGTGAGCCAGATGAGGCTTGACGGAGGCCGCTCAGGGCACCTCCCTTGGAACTTCTCACTTATTTCATTTATTTATTTTCACCCCCGAATACCTCAGGTATGTTTCCTAAGAAAAAGGATAGTCTCTTCCATGACCACAGTTCAACTTCCGATATCGAAAAATTAACATGAATACACTCCTGTTATCTAGTCTATTGTCCCATAGCAAAAAAATTTTGCAAATTATAATAGTTCCTGGTTCGGGGACTGACCGGGAGCCAGTGTTGTGTTTGTCATGACTCTGTAGCCCCTTTAGCCTCCGTCTGTCTGTGTCGCACGCCTCGTCACCTGGAGGGTGCACCGCCGTGCCTCTTGGAGCTGATCCCGAAGTCGTGCACCTCTGGCAGGAACAGCACAGAAGTGAGGCTGCGCTGCTCGGTGTGTCCTGTCCAGAGGCACATGACAGCAGGCCCCTTGCTGTGACGATAACTGACCACCTGGTGAGGGGGCCACCAGTTTTCTCCACTGGGAAGTGGCCGCTGACTGGTGTGAGGATCCTGGGGCTGTGGTAACAAAGCACCACAGACTGGGTGGCTTAACACGACAGCAACTGGCTCTCACGGTCTGGAGGCCAGGAGTCTGAAATCAGGGTGTCGGCAGGGCCGAGATCCCTCTGGAGCCTTGAGGAGAGGGTCCTTCCTACCTCTTCCAGCTCCTGGTGGCTCCAGGCGTCCCTTAGCTTGTGGCTGCATCATTCCAGCCCCTGTCCTGTCGTCTCGTGGCCTCCCTTCTTCTGTCTGAAGTCTCCCTTTGCCTCGTTCTTCTAAGGATGCAAATGATTGCAGTTAAGGCCCACCTGGATAATCCAGGAAACTCTCTTTATCTCAATATCATTAATTTAATCCCATCCACAAAGATCCTTTTTCCCTGTAAGGTCACATTCATAGGTTCTGGGAATTATGGTGTGGACATGTCTTTGGGGGCCATTATTTAGCCTACCATAGCAATTAATAACTATTTTGTGAGATGTTTTGAGAATATATTAATGTCCTGTAGTACTTCATTAAATTTGGTGATTACTAAATTATATTTTCTTTATTCTATCATTTCTTCTACATGTATTAGTGAGCATCCTACTATAAGGAAAAGATCTTTCTCTCCTATTTCGCTATGTTTCCATTTATGTATTTATGTCAGTATGGGCTCATGGATTTTTATTTTATCTTATGGGTTAAAATTTATCACTATCATTATATATTTTGATGCCCAGATTGTCCCAGATTTGGCCGGCGAGACCCCCTACAAACTGATTCCTGTGTCCTTTTGACACGTCTCCATCATTCTTTGAGCATTTCCTTACTTTCTGGTATAAAAAGATATTCCCAGCTCATCGTGTACTTTCTCTACTCAGCCCTGCAATCTGGCACTTTTTCCCAAGAAGCCCCCTTTAAGTGCAAACGATCTCACGATACGTGGGCTAGGTATGCTTGTTGCCACTGGTATGCCGCTGCTGGGACTTCTCAGTGGTTTGATCAAGGAAATATGAGGGATAGAGGGACAGGAAGGGAAACGACCGGGCGCATCTATATCTATAATCTCTCTCAAGTGCGTAAACACACACGTAATACATGTGACCATGAGCTCACGCCAATACCTTCAATTCCACTCCTAGACCACTGGATTCATTCTTGTTCTCCCCTTTCCTTGCTCAAACAGCAAGAAACCTGGCTTCCATTATCCTCCATATATTTACTTCTTCGCTCAGTCCTAGCACAAACAGAAAATAGTTTCAGAATTGCTAACCCACACCACTGTGAAAAAGAGATCTGTTTACCAGAGTGCACTATTTCTTACATTTCTTTTCGTCTTTAGTCCAAATGCTGTTCAAAAATTACTTTTGGGTGAGTTTTTCCCCTCTCTAAATTTTATTAATTTGAAATAGAGCGAGGTTCTTTTGTTCTATCTATAATCCATTGAGAGTCACCTCCCCATCGTTTTTACTTTTGAGTATGTAATATACTAATATGGGTTCCACAAAACTACACACAAGTATATTCAGAAAACTGTCATGCCTTGCTCTGTCTCTTCCGGCTTATCGTCATTCACTTCCTGCAGATAAACAGTCTCATTAGTTCCTGGTTTATTCTTCTCATGTTTCTCTTTGCAAAAATAAGCACTTTTTTTTTCTTACTCCCCTTCCCTTTACTCAGAGGATGGCATATTATAGTCTTTTGTTTTTGTTTTTGTTTTTGTTTTTCCAACATATCCCGGAAATTACTCCATATGACTTCATAGAGGACTGTCTCAATACTTTTACAACTGCACAGTGCTCCATCATGTGGATGGACCCTAGTTCATTCAACCACTCTATAGGCATTTAGGTTGTTTGCAATTACAGTGTTTCAGTGAATAACTTTGTGCATATGTACTTTCATTCTATTAGAGGTATATCTTCAGAGTAGATTTCAGCAGTGAGATTGCTGAAGCAAAGGTAAGTCTACATGTAGTTTATTAGATCATGCCAAATTTCCCTCCATATGGGGCATACCAATTTGCATTCTTATCAAGAGTTTGAGTACCCATTTCCCCAAAGCCTTGACAACAGAATGTGTTGGCAGTGATGCTTTCAGATGGTTGTACTCTGAGAGGTGAGACATGATATTACATGACAGTTTTGATCTGCATTTATGCTGCGAGTGATGTTGAACAACTTTCCACATGTATAAAGGCCACTTTTTTATTTTTTGGTGAATTATCTCTTTACATCTTTGCTCCCTTTTCTGTTGGGTCTTTGGTATACTCCACCCTCAAGTTTTAATAGTTCTTTCTATGTAGGGATATTATCCCTGTATTTTTGATACAAGTTATATTTTATTCCCCAAATTATCATTGCCCTTCGAATTTCCTTATTGTGCATTTTTTAACCATGGAAAATTTGTTTTTTTAAATTATTATTATTTTTGTTGTGCTTTCAACTGATAGATTTATTTTTTTACTAAGACTATTTTTTCTTTAGAGCTATTTAAGGTTCATAGCAAAACTGAGGGAAAGGTACTGAGATTTCCCACATGCCCCCTGCCCCACATATACATGGTCTCCCCCACTATCAACATCTCCCACCAGAGCGGTACATTCGTTACAAATGATGAACCTACATCGACACATCATTATCCGAAGTCTGTTGTTTACATTAGGGCGACTCTCGATTTGGACAAATGTATAATGGCATGCATTTACCATTATGACAGAGTAGTTTCACTGCCCTAAAAATCCTCTGTGCTCCATCTATTCATCCCCTCTCTCCCTGAGCCCCTGGCAACCATCGATCTTTTTAGCCTCTCCATAGTGTTACCTTTTCCAGAATGTCATACAGTTGGAATTATATATAGCCTTTTCGGGTTGGCTTTTTTCATTTAGTAATATGCATTTAAGCACCTGCCATGTCTTTTCATAGCTTGATAGCTCATTTATTTTTAGTTCTGAATAACATTCCATTGTCTGAATATTTATCCATTCAGCTACTGAAGGACATCTTGGTTGCTTCCAACTTTTGGCGATTATGAATAAAGCTGCCATAAACACCTGAGTGCAGACTTTTCGTGTGGACTTAAGTTTTCAAATCCTTTGGGTAAATACCAAGGAGCGCGATTATTACATAGTATGGTAAGAGTATGTTTAGCTTTGTCAGAAACTGCCAGACTGCCTTCCAAAGTGGCCGTACCATGTCATATTCTCACCAGCAATGAATGAGCCTCCTGTTTCCCCACATCTTTGTCAGAGTTTGATGTTACCAGTGTTCTAGATTTTGGCGATTCTAATAGGTGTGTAGTCGTATCTCATTGTTGTTTAAATTTGTATTTCCTTGATGACATATGATGTGGAACATCTTTTAATATGCTTATTTGCTATCTGCGTATCTTCTTTGGTGAGATGTTTGTTCTGGCCTTTAGCCCATTTTTATTTTTTATTTTTTTAGGTGAGGCAACCCTTGGTTGACCTCACAGATTGCAAAGAACTTGTCAGCTTACGATCCCTTATTTTGTATTTTTTATGCCTACAGCACCTGGTCTTCCTAGGTGGTCTCCCATCCAAGTACTAACCAGGCCCAACCCTGCTTAGCTTCCGAGATCAGACGGGATCGGGCTTGTCTAGGGTGGCATGGCCATAGACTTGGCCCATTTTTAAATTATCACTAAACCCAAGGTTATCTAGGTTTTCTCTTATGTTATCTTCTAGGAGTTTACAGTTTTGTATTTTACATTTAGGTCTGTGATCCATTTTGAGTTAATTCTGTGAAAGGTGTAAGATCTGTGTCTAGATTCACTTTTTTTTCTTCTTGCATGTGCACGTCCAGTCATTCCAGCACCATTTGTTGAAAAGACTATCTTTACTATCTTTGCTCCTGTCCAGTCATTCCAGCACCATTTGTTGAAAAGACTATCTTTACTATCTTTGCTCCATTGTATTGCCTTTTCCCTTTTGTCAAAGGTCAGTTGACTATATTTATGGGGGTGTATTTCTGGGCTCTATTTTCTTCGATTGATATAATTGTTCTTTTATCAATGTCACACTGTCTTGATTATTATAACTGTATAATGAGTTGTGAAGTCAAACAGTGTCTTTTTTTTTAATCAATACCACACTACCCTGATTACTATAACTGTATAATGAGTTGCGAAGCCGAGTAGTGTCTGTCCTCAACTTTGTTCTTCCCTTTTAATACTGAGTTGGCTGTTTGGGTCTTTTGTCTTTCTATATAAACTTTAGAATTAGTTGGCCAATATCCACAAAATAACTTGCTGAGATTTTTATTGGGATTGAATTAAATCTGTAGATCAAGTTGAAAAGAACTAACATTTTGACAATATTAAGTCTTCCTATCCATGAACTTAAGATATCTCTTCATTTATTCAGTTCTTTGATTTTGTTCATCAGAGTTTTATAGTGTTTCTCACATAAATCTTGTACCTATTTTCTTAGATTTATACTCAAATATTTCATTTTAAGGGTGCTAATGTAAATGGTATTGTGTTTTTAGTTTCAAATTCCACTTGCTCATTGCTGGTATATAGAAAAGCAATTGACTCTTGTATATTAACCTTGTACTCTGCGACCTTGTTGCAATCACTTATTAGTTCCAGGAGTTTTTTTGTTTGTCAACTCTTTAAGGTTTTCTACCTTGACAATTATGTCATCTGTAAAGAGTTTTATTTCTTCTTTCCCAATCTGTATACCTTTTATTTCCCTTTCTGTCTAATTGAATTAACTAGAACTTTCAGTATGGTGTAGAAAAGAAGTGACTTGTTCTTGATCTTAGTGGGGAAACTTCGAGCTTTTCACCGTTAAGTATAATGTTAGCTATAGGTTTTTGTAGATAGTCTTAATCAAGTTGAAGTTCTTCTCTATTCCTAGTTTACTAAAAGATTTTTATCATGAATAGGCATTAGATGTTGTCAAATGTTTTTTATGCCTTTATCGATATGATCGTATATTTTTCTTTTTCATCTATTGATATGATGGATTACTTTAATTGCTTTCTAATGTTGAAGCAGATTCTGTGTATCTGGAATAAATCACACTTGATTATACTGTATAATTCTTTTATACTTTATTGGATTTAATTTGCTAATATTTTGTTGAGGACTTTTGCATATATATTTATGAGAGATATTGTAATAATTATGTATAGTGCCAGGTGGGTACTAGACTAATCAGGGGGATCACTTCATAAATTATATAAATGTCTAACCACTATGCTCTACACCTGAAACTAATATAAAATAATATCGAATGTCAACTCTAGTTGGAAAAAAAAGTTAAAAAATCGATGTTCACTTCTTCCTGTGTTTTGTTTTGTTTTGGAATGCATCTATTTCTGTTCTTAAGTTTTGGATTTACATCTCAAGGTGAATTTCATATATTCAAATGCTTGTTTGAGAATATCTAATTTAGTTTGGAATATGATGTTTCTCTTTTCTTCTTCATTTTATTTGGAGAGGGCAGTAATTTTTAATCACCTGAAATATTTTGATTCTTGTATTCTGTTTATTTTTTATAATGGCTTTGTATTTTTTGTATTTTTTTCTTTTGTTAACATTGTCCCAAAATTTCAGCTCCTCCATCCCACAAAATGAGTGTGTATGTATGCATATACACTCTCAGGGGGAGAGAGAGGGGAGGGGGTAAAGGAAGAGGGAGGGAGAGACAGAGAGAGAGAGACAGAGAGAGAGAGAGAGAGAGAGAAAGAGAGAGACTGAGACTGTATTTTTTCATGGTAGCTCTGAAAATATCTGAGCCGGGATGAAAATGGAAAATCTAGAAGCTTGGATTTCTAGACTATCTTCTGTTTTTTTGATTCCCTTCAAAGAGGGCAAATTCTTCATTTTATAGATGAAGACTTCTTACATATCTGCATTTTATAGATGGGATTGGATGGTTTACAAGATTCTGGGTCCAAGAGTACTCTTTTGTTAGGGTAGCAAAGAGCTTTAGGGGTGAGCACAGAGAAGGGGCTGTGTGCTCTTCCACGCTTTCATGTCTTGCATGATCCTAAATTTCTTTCCTAATTTTTTCTCGTCATCATGCTATCTCTGTAGGGCACTTTCCCCTTGCTCCCTAGAACTGCCTTCTGAGAAGCCTCCTTCAATCTTGTATGTACTTCTAAGAGCCTTTTCTGTAGTGTTCTGATTTATCAAAACTCTTTTTCTGGTATTGTCACATTTATGATGGATTCTCTTGCTGGGAGTGTTCTTAGCTCAGTCTCCACTTCTGTTTTCCAGACTCTTTCTACTCCCACCCAGTTTTCTGCAGTAAGAACTCAAGAAATAACTGTTTGAAATTAGTGTTTATTTTTCTATCTACAGTTAACTTTTAAATTTTAATGTTCTTTGTTATGTAGATATGCTGAAGGCAAAGAATTTGTGTGGTTTTGCTCTTGTTCTCCACGATTTTTAAAGAATGTTTGAAAAGATTCAGATTTAGGTGGCCGCTATTATCTTGGCTGCCAAAAAATCCCAACTGTTACCCCCACGTCTTTTTAATAGGGAACTGTTCATACCGTGAAATGAGTAACTTTGGGGAAGTGCTGAGGTTACTTTTGAATGAAAAGAGCAATGAATTTGGGCATAGGAATTAAATACAAGGGAGTGTGTGTCCGCTCAAAACTAACCTACTCCATAAAGAGGCTGTGTTCCCTTAGAAAGTAGTCACTGGTCACCTTTTGACAAGAGCATGCCCTGAGTTTTCTCTGTGATTGCCCGTCTGCAGTTGGCTCACAACAAGGATTTCAGATAGAGAGGATGCTCTTCGTGAAGGCTAGGTTAGCTTTTTACTGAGCCTTTTTAAAAGTTAGAGTCTCCGAAAGAAGGAACCAAGATCACTCTCAGTATCTTGAAAGAGGTGTGACTGTAGGTTTCTCTACCTCTCCTAGTTCTGCTGACTTTTTTATTGAATAAAGACAAACTGAGGATCCTAATATTTTATCATGAGGAAATGTCCCTTGTACCTCTGGTAATGCTTCTTTCTTTAAAGCTTCATTTACGTAATATTAGTATAGTTACACCAGCTATTTTTTTGGTTGCTGTTTGAATGATTTTTTTCATTCCATATTTTTATTTTTCAAACATTCTGTTTTATAATTAAGATATGTCTATTATAATTAACATATAGATGGATTTTGTTGCATATATTTTTACCTAGTCTCTAATAATCTTAGTCATTAAGTTACAGTAGCCTATTTGTACTTAATGAATTACTATTTGTGTTTATATCTACTATAATTTTTTTCCATTTGACTCATCTCTTTTATGTTCCCCTTTTTCTCATGTCTTGCCTTTTTTTTGGACCGTTAAATATTTTTATTATTCCATTATTTCCCTCTACGAACTTTTACAAGTGTTTTAATGGTTACCCCAGAGATTAAAACAGGCATTTATTTATTACAATCTAATACAAATTATTACCTCTGGCACTCCCTGATAATATAAACTTAGAATAACTTAACTCTCTTTAAACCCTACTGCTTTTTGTGTTTTTGTGGTCATGCATTTTAATTCTACATATACTTTAAACCCACAATATATTCGATCATTGCTTTGTATAGCCAATATTCAAGACATATTCATTTGTATATCCATATATTTATTCTTTCTGTTGCTTTCTATTTCTTTCTGCAGTTGCATGTTTTTCTCTGGGGTCATTTTCCTTGTGTCTGAAGAACTCTCTTTAGTATTTATTTGGGGGCAGTTTTTCTGGCAACGATGTCTCAGCTTTTACTTGACTGAACGTGGCTTTATTTCACCTTCATTTTTGCAGGATAATTTAAGTAGGCACAAAATTCTAGATTGGTCGATACTCTTTTTCAGCACTTCGGAGATATTCTATTGCCTTCGCACTTCCATCCTTTCTGTTGAGAAGGTAGCTGTCAGTCTCAATGCTGCTTCTTTGAAATTTTCTAAGATTTTGTCCTTAGTTTTAAGAAGTCTTAATACGATCTGCCCAGGTGTGGCTTTCTTTGTATTTATCATGCTTCTGATTCTGTGGATTTTGGAGGGTTGATTTCTTTCATTATCTTTTCAAATATTGTGGGGGTTTTTTTGTCATATTTTATCTCTTTTCTCAAGACTCCAATTACTGCATGTTAAACTTTTAACTATATCTAAGTTATCTTCAAGATTTCTTCCTATATTTTACATTATTTTTTTTCTTGCTTCAGTTTGGTTATGTTCTATTAACCTGTCTTCCAGCTTACCAACTCTGTCTTCTGCTTCTGTTTAATATGTGCTCTTTCTTTCGAGATATTAAATTTTTTTCTTCAGTTCTAGAATGGCCTTAATGAATTTCTCCATCTTTCCCTCTATTTTCTTGAACTTATTCAGCATAGTTATATTTAAAGTCTTTGCTTTTCGCTGATTCACTTCTTGGTCTGTTTCTAAGATCTGTGTTTACTCTTGGTTTTTGGTCACGTGGTCCTGTCTTTTGTCCTGACAAGTAATTTTTAATTGAATGTTAAGCATTGTGAATAAAGTATGTTATAGAGGCTCTTGTTGATCTATTTTCCTCTAAGAAGAGCTACCCTTCCTTCTGCTAAGGTGATCTTAATCCAGCCAGGTACTCTGCTGAGTCAAGTGGATTTCATCCCTGGCAAACTCAGTCTCCCTCTAGCTGTCCTTTGGTCCTTTAGGGTTTTCAACTAGATAGCCTGATATGCTCTTTTTGACCCCTACCTTTGATGGGTCCTGAAGTCTAAACCTTGTTGTGACTACTTCTCCAGGGCCTCTCATATATCCCATTTCCGTATAGCCCCAGAAATCACCACATGACCCCAGGGGTCATATTCTTGAAACCCCTGAAGTCTCCACCAAGAGTTCCACTGATTCTCTGTCCCCCAGCAGTGACCCCTTGGTACAAAGCCACAGGGATTCCCAGCCTCCTGCCCATGTCTACAATCAGTAGATGCCCCCAGCTGTAGGAGTTAGCACACCTCCCTGGTCTTCCCCTCTCCAAAGTCCTCCTCCCATTCATGTCACCTGAGCAATTCCTGATACTTTCCAACAGATGGTTCCATGATCTATAGAGTTTTCTATTTGTTCTCAGAAAGAGTAATGGCCTCGTGCTGGCTCTCATTCCCAACTGGAACTCACTGTTGGGATCCTGAAGCCAGTAGCATTGTAGCTCCCTATGTTAGTGCTTCCTTGAGTGAGACCAGGAAAGTGCCTGCTATTTGGGCCAGATGTCATTCACCATGTACAAAACCTGGAGCACTGCTTGTAAATGGAAAAACCAGTGAGGTCTCAGCTCTGCTGAGATGCTTTGGGATTCATAGTGAGGAGTGAGTATAGTGAATCCCAGACTTCCCAGTGTCAGAGAACAATGCCGACCACTTTCTTGCTTCACTAAAGTGCATTGAACAGGCCAGGGTTGGCTCTGTCACAGGATGCCGTCTCTTCCTGGCCTTGGTTTCCTCATCCCCGAATCTATAAAACAGGCTTCCTACAGTCTTGAGGGCTCAAGTGAGATGATGTAAGAGGAAATACTTTGTCATTTGTAAAATGCTCTCTGTGGGCTGTTATCACGCTCTGGCACTGCATCTCCTCTCCTGTCCAGCAAAAGCCTCACTGGTCACATGGGTATTTCTCTCTGAGGGGGTTGTAGGGCCAGAATACATATTTTTGCAGAAAAGCCAAAATGTGGTAGTCTCTGGAGGGAAGGAAAGCCTCTACATGCACCCTCCAGGCTATGGCAAAGGATGGGTCTTGCACAACCACCTGCCCCAGGTAAGAGATGCTGTTCAGCCTGCTGCATATCTGACACATACCATCTCAGGTCAGCTAGGGCCTGAGTATACATTTCCTGTGGCTGACCACAAACTGGGAGACTTAAAACAACAGACATTTATTCTCTCACAATTCTGGAGGCCAGGAGTCAAAGATTAAGATGTTGGCAGGATTGGTTCCTCCTGGGGTCTCTGAGGAAGAATTCCTTCCTTGCCTTTCTCCAAGTTTCTGGTGGCTCCAGGCGTTCCTTGTCATACAGATGCATCCCTCTAATCGCCGCCTCCATTTTCCCAGAGCCTCTTCCTGTGTCCTTTCTCCTTTCTCTTCTAAGTACATTGAATTTAGGGCCCACCCTAATCCAAGATGCTCCCATCTCAGAATCCTTTACTTGATCACAACTGCAAAGACTCTTTTTTCCAAATAAAGTCGCATTCACAGCTCTGGGGCTTTGGAATATCTTTTTGGGAGTCACCTTTAACACACTACACCATGCTTTCGAACTTTTTTTAAATTAGTTTTGAGTAAACAGTACATTAGTTAGACATTTATATAGTTTATAAAATGATCCCCCTAATTTCTCTTTCTCTCCTCTGGCTCTCCACCCAGCCATCACATGAATACTAACTACATTCCCTATGTCGTGCTCCCCATCCTCGTGACCATCTATCAACTACTAATTTGTACTTCTTTAACTCTTCACCCCATTCTCCCAGCCCCACTGCCCCCCTCCCTTCTGGCCGTCGCCAGATTGTCCTCCGTATTTGTGAGTCTGTTTTTGATTATTTTGTTCTTTTCGTTTCTTAGATTCCTCATATAAGTGAAATCATATGGTGTTTATCTTTCTCTGTTTGACTTATTTCACTCAGCATAATAACCTCTAGGTCCATCCATGTCATTACAAATGGTAGGATTTCTTCATAATTTTATCCATGTCATTACAATTGGTAGGATTTCTTCATAATTGTATGGCTGAGTAATATTCCATTGTATATGTGAACCATGACTTCTTTGTCTAATCATCTGCTGATGGGCACTTAGATTGCTTCCATATCTTGGCTATTGTGAATAGCACTGCTGTGAACATAGGAGCACACAAATCTTTACAAATTAGTGTTTTGGTTTTCTTTGGATAAATACCCAGAAGTGAAATTCCTTGGTCAAATGGTAGTTCCATTTTTAATTTTTTGAGGAAGCAGTAACTCTGTCACCTATGCTGTTTGACACATTTCTTATCACCTCCTTTTATGTTATTATTTATAACCCTAAATTATGATTCTTACCTAGCCCTTGTAGCAGATGACTTTGTGACCACTGACCGAACTCTAATAAAAGTTATGCTACCAACAAGCTGATTGACCTTAAGCAAGTTGTTAAATCTCTTTGGGACTCAAGGTCTTCACTTGACATTTGAAAGGGAGCATAAGGCACACGACATCTTCATCTCTAAGATTCCTTCTAACTCTAACATTTATTCTAAAATTTAGAATACTCTCTTGTTAGAAATGGATTGCCTCGATTAACTTCTACTATCAGTGTAATCCTATCTTGACTATCACTAAACTTAATTAAAAATAGTTTTATTAGCGCATTTACTCACATAAATAATACTAAATTCTTTTTAGGAATACTAAAAAAAAAATACACTGCAATCTTAAAGCCCTTAGAAGAGCTTAGTGTAAGAAGGTGGTCCAGTTTCTTTCTTTTCTTTTCTTTTCTTTTTTTTTGCATGTATCTGTCTAATCTTCCCAGCATCATTTATTGAAGAGACTGTCTTTACCCCATTGTATATTCTTTCCTCCTTTATCATATATTAAGTGAGCATATAGGCATGGATTTACTTCTGGGCTCTCTGTTCTGTTCCATTGATCAATGTATCTCTTTTTATGCTAGTACCATGCTGTTTTGATTACTGTAGCCTTGTAGTATAGTTTGATATCAGGTAGTGTGATACCTCCAACATTGTTCTTCTTTCTCAAGATTGCCGTACCTATTTGGAGTCTTTTATGATTCTATATGAATTTTAGGATTATTTGTTCTAGCTCTCTGAAAAATGCCATTGATGATTTGATAGGGACTGCATTGAATCTATAGATTGCCTTGGGTAGTATGGCCATTTTAATGATGTTGATTCTTCCTACCCGTGGGCACGGTATATACTTCCATTTATTATATCTTCTTCAATTTCTCTTTTCAATGACTTATAATTTTCTGAGAACAGATCTTTTACCTCCTTGGTTAATTTGATTTCCAGGTATTTTATCGTTTTCGATGCAATTGTTTTCTTAATTTCTTAATTTCTGTTTCTGAAAGTTCATCATTAGTGTATAAAAATGCCACTGACTTCTAAATATTAATTTTGTATCCTGTTACTTTACCGAATTAATTCATCAATTCTAACAGTTTTTTGGTGGAATCTTTAGGGTGCTCCCTATATAGTATCATGTCATTGACAAATAACCAAAGTTTTACTTCTTCCTTTCTAATTTGGATATCTTTTATTTCTCTCATCTTATTGCTGTGGCTTAGACTTTCAATACATTATTGAAGAGGAATGGTGAAAGTGAGCATCCTTGTCTTGTTCCTGAACTTAAGGAAAACGTCTTTTAGCCTTTTCTCATTGAGTATGATGTTAGCTGTAGGTTTGTTACATATGGCCTTTATTATGTTGAGGTATGTTCCTTTTATTCCCACTTTGCTGAGAGTTTTTATCACAAACAGATGCTACATTTTGTCAAACCTTTTTTCTGCATCTATTGACGTGATCATATGGTTTTTAGCTTCCAATTTGTTAATGTGGTGTATCATATTAATTGATTTGTGGATATTGTACCAACCTTGCATCCCAAGAATAAATCCAATTTGATCATGGTGTATGATATTTTTAACACATTGCTGAATTTGGTTTGCTAATATTTTGTTGAGAATTTTTGCATCAATGTTCATAAGAGATATTGGCCTATAGTTTTCTGTTTTTGTAATGTCTTTGTCTAGTTTTGGAATCAAGGTATTGGTGGGCTCATAAAAGGAGTTAGGGAGCCTTCCCTCTTCTTGAATTTTTTGGAATCATTTGAGAAGAACAAATATTCATTCTTCTTTGAATGTTTGGTAAAATTCGCCTATGAAGCCATCTAGTTTAGGACGTTTGTTTTATGGTAGGTTTTTGATTACTGATTCAGTTTCATTGGTGGTAATCAGTCTGTTCAGATTTTCTGTTTCTCCTTGACTCATTCTTGGGAGAGTGTATATTTCTAGGAACATATCCATTTCCTTCAGATTGTCCAATTTGTTGCGTATAATTTCTCGTAGTATTTTCTTATGATCTTTTGTATATCTGTGGAGTCTATAGTTATTTCTCCTCTTTCATTTCTGATTTTATTTATCTGAGTTCTCTTTCTCTTTTTTTCCTTGATGAGTCTGGTTAAGGATCTGTCAATTTTGTTTATCCTTTCAAAGAATTAGCTCATGGTTTAATTAATCTTTTATATTGTTTTTCTAGATTCTATTTTGTTTATTTCCGTTCTGATCTTTATTATTTCTCTCATTCTATTGACTTTGGGCTTTGTTTGCTATTCTTTTTCTAGTTCTTTTAAGTGTAAGGTTAGTTTGCTTATTCGAGCTTTTTTTAAAATTTCTCGAGGTAGGCCTGTATTGCTATAAATTTCCCTCTTAGGACTGCTTTCGCTGTATCTTATAGATTTTGAATCATCATGTTTTCATTTTCATTTGTCTCTAAGTATCTTTTGATTTCTTCCTTGATATCATCGATAACACATTTGTTGTTTAGTAGCATGTTATTTAGCCTCCATGTGTTTGTGTATTTTCCAGTTTTGTTCTTGTAGTTGATTTCTAGTTTCATACCATTGTGATTGGAGAAGATGGTTGACATCATTTCAATCTTTTTAACTTTATTGAGACTTGTTAAATTTATTGAGACCAGAGGCCTAACATGTGGTCTATCTCGGAAAATATTCCCTGTGCGCTTGAGAAGAATGTATATTATGCTGCTTTGGGGTAAAATGTTCTGAAAATATCTATTAAATCCATCTGGTCTAGTGTGTCTTTTAGGCCCATTGTTACCTTGTTGATTTTTTGTCTGAAAGATCTGTCCATTGGTGTCAATGGGGTATTAAATTCTTCTACTATGAGTGTATTACTGTTGATCTCTCCTTTTATGTCAGCCAATAATTGCTTTACGTATGTAGGTGTTCCTATGTTGAGTGTATATATGTTTACTAGGGTTATGTCCTCTTGATTTATTGATCCCTTTATCATTACGTAATGCCCTTCTTCGTCACTTATTACAGCCTTTGTTTTAAAGTCTGTTTTATCTGCTATAAGTATTGTTACCCTGTTTTTCCATTTCCATTTGCATGAAATATCTTTTTTCATCCCTTTACTTTCAGTCTGTGAGAGTCATTTGATCTTGAGTAGGTCTTTTGTAGACAGCATATGGGTCTTGTTTTCTTATCCATTTGGTTATTCTAGGTCTTTTAATTGGAGCATTTAATCCATTTACATTTAAAGCGATTACCAATAGGTACATAGTTATTGCCATTTTATTATTCATATTTCTTTTTTCTTTTTTACCCCTTCTCTTTTTACAGAAGTACCTTTAACATTTCTTGTAATACTGGCTTGAAGGTGATGAATTCCTTAAACTTTTCTCTGTTTGGGAAGTTCTTTATCTCGCCTTCCACTTTAATTGAAAGCCTTGCTAGGTAGAATATTCATGGTTGTAGATTCTTGTTTTTCATAACTTTGAATATTTCTTTCCAGTCCCTTCTGGCCTGCAAACTTTCCATTGAAAAATCAGCAAATATTCTTATGGGGGTGCCCTTGTAAGTAATTAGCTGCCTTTTTCTTGCTGCTTTTAAAATTCTCTCTTTGTCTTTGACCTTTGGCATTTTAATTATAATGTGTCCTGGTGTGGGTCTGTTTGACTTCCCCTTGTTTGGGACTCTGTGCTTACCGAACTTGTATGTCTAATTCCTTTGCCAGATTAGGGAAGTTTTCTATCATTATTTCTTCAAATAGATTCTCAATCTCTTGCTCTCTCTCTTCTCTTTCAGGTACTCCTATGATCTGGATATTGTTACACTTCATGTTGTCCCAGAGGTCTCTTAAACTATCCCCATTTTTTTAAATCCTTTTTCATTGTTGTTGTTGTTACTCTGATTGGGTATATTCTGCTCCCTTGTCTTCCAGTTCACTGATTTGGTCTTATGCTTTGTCCAATCTACTGTTAAATTCTTCTATGTATTCTTCATTTCAGTTATTGTATTCTTCATTTCTGTCTGGTTCTTTTTTATGGTTTCTATGTCCTTTTTTATGCTTACTATCTCTCTGTTGAGGTTCTCATTGTGCCCATCCATTCTCCCCCTAAGTTCATTGAGCATCCTTATAACCATTATTTCGGACTCTGTCTCTGGTAGGTTGCTTGCTTTCATTTCATTTAGCTTATTTTCTGGGGTTTTCTCCTCTCGTTTTATTTGTGGCATGTTTCTTTGTTTTCTCATTCTATTAGCCACTCCGTGTTTGTTTCTATGTGTTAGGAATATTTGTTTTGTCTTTCAGTCTTGGCCAGATGGCTTTATGTGGAAGATGTCCTGTCTGGCCCAGTGGCACACACTCCCTGATCGTGATCTTTGTGTGGGTTGTGTGTGATCTTCTGTTGTCACTAAGCCTTTATTGGTATTAGTACATCAGTGGATGAGATTAACGCTAGGCTGACTAACTATGGGAACTGGCTGTACCCACAGGGTAAGAGATGCTGTGTGGGGGCTGACCCCACTGAGTGGGATTTGCCCTAGCAGGCTTGTGTACTTGTTATACCCGCCCTTTGTGTATACTGCTAATAGGGCTAGTCAGGAGTTGTTCTATTGTGGTCTGGTGCCAGCCTTCAGGTGCACTGGTTTTGTGGCCCCTTGGGAGGGGATCCCCAGTAGGCCAAGATCAGCCGCTCCCTTTGATTGCTCAGGGCTACCTAGTGAGAGCTACACAGCGATCCACAGATGGTTGTTGCCTATGCTGGATCTATAGGTAAGTGGAAGAGACGACACTGTAGGCAGTTGTCCGATTTTCCCCATTCCTGACCTAGGGCAGTTTAGCAGAGGAACCAGTGCTCCTCAAGGCCTGACACTGCCTGTCAGTGGTCCGTAAGTCTCTGAAACTGGAAGAGTCTCTGGGTGACATGTATGTTGGATGGTGCGGGGACCCTGAGAGTATCCTGGATCTATTGAGTAAATTTCCTCCTGCCACTGCAATGTCAGCTTACATGCCAGCACTGTTTCTGTACAAGGTTCCAATCATAGCAAGGTCAGCTGCTGCCCACCTCGGGCCTGCAAACACCCAAGCTCTGTTTAAGAATTACTGAAGCTCATGGCACGAGTGTGTATCCCATCACCAAATGCTTCTCCTGGGTGAACGGGCTTTGCGTGGACCGTACAAACTGAGTGCTGTTGTTGCTGTTGAATTCGTAACCCAAGAAAAGCACAGGATGGGACTGGGTTGCTGAGAGCAGGCTTGCCACAGATAATTTGTGGGTTAGTTGGGGTGTTGTCTTAGTGAAGCATGGGGCCGTAAGGCCTACACACCACTAGATTTGCTGCTAGCTCTGAGACTGCGGGCTCCCACCAAAATCAGATATCACTGCGTGACCTACTATCGTCTGTGATGAGCCCATAAAACCCCTGAGATTTGTCCAAGTGATACTGTATCTTGTGCTAGCAGCAGTGATCTTCCTGTCACTGTATTCCCCGAACTTTGCTCACTTTGCTGGCTGAGATTTGTTGACTGAGCAGAATGCACCTCCCCAGGCAGGGGCAGCTGCCTATCAACGTGCTGTGGGCACTTTGTGTATTGGATGGGGCAGGATCTCAGAGAGTCAAGGGCCATCAGGCCAATAGCCTCAGTTTTCTGCAATTTCTATGTCTGCACGTTCCCACAGTAGTCACAGATCACTGGGAGACAAGCTGCTGTCTGAGGTGGTCCCACAGACCCCTGTGATCCCCTCGAGAGATATTGCAGTTCATAGAGGCAGTAGTGATCTACCCACAACCGTTTTCTCAGAAATGCACTCACTGTGAAGAGAAATTTTCCACTCGAATAGCTAACCTTGTAATGAGCTCTTTGTTCTGCTTCTGTAGACATGCTTGCCGCATAGGCCAAAGGGCAGAGTGATCTCAAGATCAGCTGAAGACTCATCCTCCCCTTTGATTGTTCTGTCTCAAAACAGACATATTACCTAAATTCCTGTTCGAAAATCTCATGCTCTGTAACTGCCCATAGCCCATAGCAACTCCCATGTGCGCGTGTAACCCATAGCAACCCTCACGGTCTGTAAATGTCTGAGGACAAATCAACCTATCAGCCCATGCCAACTGTAACAGCGTGGATATAAAAGCTTGGAGTCCAGATCTTCAGAGCACTAGCTCTTCTGGGACTGCCAGCATAATAAACCTAAGTTCTTCAACTCTCCAAGTAGTACTTGGTTTCTCCCCGGTCTCATTTTGCAACATTTCTGCAACTGCACTAGCCAAAGTCTGTCGCCTGCACAGACTGCACAACCCCAGAGAAAAGCAGGGCAGGAGAGGCTGTCTGTCAATGGGCTGCAGGCACTTTATGGCTTGGGTGAAGCGGGATCTCAGGGAGGACAAGGGCCGTCAGGCCATTACGGCCTCAGTTTTGCTGCAACTTCTGTGCCTGGACATTCCACTATAGTCACAGATTACAGTGAGACCAGCTGCCATCTGGGGTGGTCCCACAAACCTCTGCAATCCCTTGATGCAATATTGCAGCTCTTGCAGGCAGCAGAGGTCTGCCTGCAACTGATTTTCCTGCAGTGCCCTGCCTGTGCTAGCCAAAGTTAATTATCCGTGTGGATTGGGGGTGGGGGGTGGGGCAGGGCAGTGGCAGTTGACTGCCCATGGGCCATCTGGGGCAATTTGTGGGTTAGGTGGGGTGGGGTCTCAGGGAAACAATGGCCATCAGATCAATACAACCTCAGTCTTGCTGCAACTTCGGTGACCTTTCACACGTTTCCAAGAAAATCTCAGATCACAGCAAGACCAGCTGCCGTCTGGGACTGGCCCACAGATCCTCAAGATCCACCCAAGTTCATGTTGGCAGCAGTGATCTGCCTGAAACTGTCGCAGAAATGCGTGCTCACAGCGCTGGCTGCCAGCTGTGAATGTTTGGCCCTGAATAGGTGCAGGGTGGGGCAGCCATCCAGGAACAAAAGCCCCAGGCAATCTGTAGGTTGGGTGGGGAGGGCTGATCTCCTCAGACTAGCAGCTTCCTAATGGCCCTGTGGGAGGAGTTTGCACAGTCAAGCTGGCCGGGTCTGTAGGTTGCCCCAGTTAGGGGGCTAGACTAAGGCACAAAGGTGGCTGCCTTTCCAACCTTTGTTCTGGCTCCAGGTACTGCAGGCTTTCCTCGTATGAATCTTGCACGAGCCCCAGGTGAATGTCTGCAGGTGAGAGAGCCTGTGGGTCCTTCAAAGGAGCGTCTAGGGTTTCAGTCTCCTTCCGTCTCACCCAGACGGCCAGAATCCCCTCTGGTTTTTACAGTCAGAGTTACTGGAAACTCCTCCCTGGGCGGGGACCCTGGGCTGGGGAGCCCCTGAATGAGGCCAGGACTCCCCTCTCCTTCGGGGGGAGCTTCTGCAGCTTCGCTCTCCCTCTCGGTGAGCCTCCACCACTCGTGGGTGCGGGACCAGCCTGGTTTGTAATTTTGCCCCTCCTACGGACTTCGATGTGGCTCCTTTCTATTATCAGATGTATGTGTTGTGATCAACCAGACTTCAGGTGATTCTCTATGTTGATTATTTTATAATTTGGTTGTGATTTCAATGTGGACCTGGGAGAAGGTGAACCCTGCTTTTACCTAGTCCGCCATCTTCCTCGGAGCCCTCAGACTTTTCTGAGATCCGCAACAAGGAATACATTTTTCGTCTTGATCCTAAACACATGCACACTGTCACATCCACGGATGAAATACAATCTCATACGATACTAATCCTTACTTGGTGTGACACATAAACATCTATTCTATTCTATTCTCCCTTTTCTTCCACACTGGTTGCAAAGTCTCTAAATCGACTCCCGGCCTAATCAACTAATGGCCTGCAGCCTGAACCAAAGGCTTCTTTTATGAGGCACCAAGCTTTCTGTATAGCACCTGACATTTCAGTTCCACTCCTGAGGTAATCATACTGATTAGTGAAGGGGAGTAGAAGCCAGTTGCATAAAGCCTTACGCACACAAGTAAAAACCTTAAGCACAAAGATGTTCACAGCAGCGCTATTTATAATAGGGAAGGATGGGAACACCCTCAGTGTTCACTAATGGGGGAAGGGGGTCCACTGGATGTTATGCAGCCCAAAGACTATGCTTAGAAATGGATTTGAAACATGGAGAAAATCTCCCAACAAAGTGTCAAGTGAAGAATTTAAAGAAGGATGTATACTCGGGTACAGTGTTATAGCTGTGGTGCTCAGAGCGGCACCTAGTGCAGGGGAGACAGTATGTGTTTGCTGAGTGAATAAGTGAGCAATACCCTGGGAGAAGACTAAAAAAGATTTGCTTCCAATCTCGTGTCTCCTCTATTTTCCGCGAATCTCATCAGTCTTCTTGTGATACAACCCGGAGCTCCACACAACCCCATCCACAGGGCCCAGTAAATGTTTGTTGAATGAATGAATAAATGACGAAGGGACGGATGGATGATGATTTGGGCATTTTTATTGTTGTCCGGATTTCCCTGATCTTTTGTAATGAGATCATTATCTTTCAAATGGCAAGAGTGATGTTTATTTTTCTCTGTTTGAAACAAAGTAAAATGAAACTAAAGAAACTGCTGCTTCTTTACACAGGTGTCAGAAGGGAGCTGAGTTGTTTCTGGAAAATCAACTCGTCCTCCAGACCCTGAGGAGGGCGTTGGAAGGACAAAACTCCCGCCACACGCAGGCCACATGGTGAAGTGATGGCCCGGCGATGCCACCCTGCGTGCCCAGGCCAGGTCGTCCCTCCCCTGAGACACAGGATGTCCTTTCCTGACCCTGAAATTGCAGCATCAGGGCCTAGTATTAGCAAGCCACGTGGACGGAATCCGGACATGGGGACCGTGTGACGCCATAGTGGTGAGTTGCTTCTTCTCATTTTGACGATCCAACTGGCACTGATGCCAGGTGAATTGGGTCTCATGTGTGTGATACTCAGTCATTGAAGGAATCCTACTATCCAGTTCATGTCACCTGCAAACACCTGCAAACATGGCTTGGGGACACTAGTATGTCTGTGTGCCCTGTCTGTGGCTTAGACGAGGCACTTCTCACATGAGTTCATATTGTCCTGACTTGTCCTAGGGAGAAAAATGTAGCTCTGTTTTAGTGATGAGGAGGAGATGGGCTCAGAGACTGGACAAGGCCACACAGCAAGAGGACCTGAGTGGCAACCTTGGCTGCAGTCGGGTCCCTCATGTTGCTGCCTGGGCAGGCCTGTGGAGGGTGTTAACCCCCCGGGCAATGGCAGAGCAGCCATGTCATTGCTCCCTTCCTCCCAGGCTCATCCCTATCCTCCTGTTTTGTGCCTTCCCCTCTCCTCCCATTCACCAAACTTGGAGCCCCCAAGGCTAGGGGTGCTATGGGGACAATGAGATCAGTTGTGGCTCATGGACCTGGCTCAACCTCAGTCCTCAGAAGCAGAGTGGGGAGTACTCTCAAGAGTGTCTCCCCAGGCCAGACACAGAGGGAGAATCAGTGCCTCCCGGGGGCACCCTCGTTCATTCGTTCACTCAGCAGCAACTTGTGGGTTGGCCTTGGGGGTCCAGGCAGGATGCCAGGCTGCTGCCCCTCCCAAGCTCAGAGACTCCAGAGGGGGCAGTCCTTACACAAAAAATAGCTGGCTTTGCCTCCCACGTGCTATGGAGCAAAGGAGGGAGTGTGACATTCCGGGCAGCAGCCGAGTGAGGGGCTGGGCAGGGAGGGAGTTCCAGGGCAAAGCCCACCCCAGACGCAGCTCCTTGGAACAACCTGTCAAGGGCATGCAGTCCACAGGCCATTCCCAAAGTGTATCTGGTTACAGCACCAGATCTTGGTCTGTGGCTGTGCCATAGGGTGGAAAAAAGAAGCATTTCAGAAAAAATGTGCAGTGTTATATGGAAAAATCATAATGATGGGATATGGGGGGAGAAGGGCAGAGAAGAGCATCTGTGTGTGTGAGTGTGAGTGAGTGTGTGAGGATGTGTGTGTGAGTGCGAGTGAGTGTGTGAGGATGTGTGTGAGTGTGAGTGAGTGTGTGAGGATGTGTGTGTGAGCAGGGGTGAGGTGTGGGTAAATGCAGTATCTGTGTGTGTGAGAGAGTGCCTGAGAAGGTGTGTATGTGGCTCTGTGTGCATGCGTGGGACTATGTGCCTGAGTGTATATACACACTGAGTGTGTATACTGGGCTCTCTTGGCCTTTGGCTCTTTTTTCAAGATGCCTCTGGCACATCTCCTGCTTCTGGCTTGGAGAGGAGAGGCATGTGCTCACTCTGGGAGGAGAGACCGTGTGGCCACCCCTGCTCTGCTGTCGTGCCCCCCACCCCCAAGTCCCCTTGCTCGTCCCCACTCATCCCCTCTCCTGGGGCCTCTGCATCCAAACAGGAGCACTTCATCCCCACTCCCTGTCCTCCACCAGTGCTCCCTGCTGGCTTCCTCAGGCCCCTTGCCCAGACTTCTTTGAGTTTCCTCCAATATTTTTAAATCACCTTTGATGGCACCCTGGTGAGCGTTTGCATCTGATTTCCTGGTACTGCCTGCTGAAATCCTGATGAATGACTGCAGTTTCTCAGTTCAAGAGGGTTAAACTGGAGACACATTCTCTACCCTTATCCTAAAATCTTCTATCATGTGGAGCATTTCCAGGAGGGTTTAGATAAAGGGCCCCTTTTAATGGAAAGAAGGGACTCACTAGGCAGGGATGGGTCAGGGATCAGCTGCTAGCAGGGATTTTTGCATTTTGAGGGGGAGATAAGTATAAATGAGTGAAGAAGGGGCAGCTGTGCTCTCCCCGAAAAGTCTACTGGGCTCTGGCTGCCAAACCTGGTGGCTAGACTGGCCTGGTGCTCCCCACGCTTGGGGGTTCTCCCCCCAGCACCTGGTGATGGGAAGGCTGGGGCTGCAATGCGCCTGTTGTGACATTTCTATGGGGCTTGTATCCATGGTCACCCATGAAGCTATGCCAAGAGGTTTTTCCTGTGTGCGCGGTGAGGGTTCTAAAGATCTTCCACCTCTTCAAAGACCTGACTCTTTTCGGACAGTTGTTGTGGGTTGAACTCTGTCCTCCAAAGGATATGCTCAGTTCTAACACTCCTGTACCTATGAATGTGACTTGTTCGGAAATAGAGCCTTTGCAAGTGTGATCAAGTTAAGATGAGGTCATTAGAATGAGGTCCTCATAAGTCGAGGAGAAGAGATACACAGGGAGTGGCTGTGTGACGACAAGGCGGAGGTTGGGGGTGATGCGTCTATCAACCGAGGATCTCTGGGAGCCACCAGAAGTTGGGAGACACAGAAATAGTTTGTCCCTCGGGATCTCTGGAAGGAACCAACCCTTTTGACACCTTGACCTTGCACTTCTGCCTCCAGAACTGTGGGAGAATGGATTTCTGTTGTTTAAGGGCTCAGTCTGTGGGACTTTGTTACACAGCCCCGGGACACTCATGCGACAGTGCTTTCAGGCCCTACGTGCCCACTGAGTGCCCGCCGTGGGGGATGCTCTCAAAGCACGGGAAACGGCAGAAACGGCCACCCTCACTCCACCCCTGGGCTTTCTTCTTGTTCATTCCTCTTTCGTTTGCCCTTTGGTCACTTTACATTCTTATTTCCTATCCCTCCTCACTTCACCTTCGAGTTCAGAAGTGTGGATTTCAAAGCAAAGGACATTTGGAAAATAGTTACACTAAGGGTTGCAAGTTGAAATTCCAGTCCTCCGCAGAAAACTCAGGAAAGGAATTCTCTTACCCCTGCCCCCCAATGCCCTCTCCTTCCTCCTCTCTGGAGCCCCCACACTTTGCAATTATACTCAGATAATGGCAGCAAGATCTTGTAGGTGTTTCTGAAACCCACTTGCTGATCTTGAGGATCCATAAAGGTAGGAACCAGGCTTGTCTTGTTTACCCCCAGGACCAGAGACCATGCCTCACACACAGCTGGAGTTCTGTGCACATTAGTGGAGGGAGAGCAGGAGGGAGGAATCTGTAGCCTCAGAACTGTGCCTGACCTCTGGGCTCTCCCCATCTCTCTATCCCTCCTGCACCTGGGCTACGTGGCCAACACAGGGCCCAATATCCCACTCTTAATTCCCTCCCTGACTCTAGATTGTCATCTCTAACCCTAACCACATTATCACCAGATACCAATAAGATTGAGAGCATGTTAGTGTCCTGAGGCTGCCCTAACAAAAGCCCATGAACTTCTCTCGAAGTTCCAGAGGCAGAGATCTGAAATCAAGGCTGAAATACGGCTGGCTCCTCTCAGGGTCTCTAGGGAGGGTCCTTCCTGCCTCACCAGTGCAGGTGGCCCCGGTGGTCCTGGGCTGGTCGCAGCATCACTCTGCAGCTTGGAGCAGGGCATGCATATAAGCTGCCTAGGACCTTGGGAACAGTGTCTTTGGGCTTCGTCTTCCATCTTCCTCGTGATAATGGGGTTCTCAGTGCCTGCCTCACAGGATCCCCCAGGTGGGAGGGGGCTCAGCAACCACTGATTCTTACTCTGCGCTGAGTTAGTTCAAGCAGAGAAGGAGATGTTTTTGTAGCAGATTTTGGAGGCTGACCCTGGGCTTTCGAAACCTGCAACTTCTGTTTTGGGTAACACATTCTCTTTAAGAAATTTGGAAAACAGAAAAGTAAATGAAAGAGCAAGAAGACACCCAACAACTATTATTCATGTTTCGGTGTATTTACTTTCAGAACTTTTTTTATTATGAATTGTTTTAATAGTTGGGATTGATCCGGAAAACACTTTTTACACTGCCCTCGGGAGGCTTGGCTGGGTCAGATAACATAAATGGGCTTTATTTTTAGTGTAAGACGCAAAAGTTGGCAACGGGTCCTGGTGTGCTGGGGCTGGGGTTGGCGCTCTCATCTAAGGACAGATCAGCACGTGGGCTGATGAGGGGGAGCCGTCCCCACGCTGGCCGATCTCGTCTACCTGAGAGCTGAACCATCTGTACAGTCGGTGTTCAACAAACAGCATTTCTCTGAGGATTTCAGTCTTTTCTGAGATTTCCAACATAAATGAATTTATTTTGCATTTCACTGAAACGAATCAACCAAAAGGAAAATAAAAAGTCAAACCAGGATAAAGAGATAAAAGCAGTGTAAATATTTTCACCAATTTTCCAACATTTTTCCTCAAGAAGAAATACTTGAGGGACTCTGCTGAAGGCCTTGACTGAGCAGTGTGTTTGCCCTGAGTCCCCAGCTTACCCGAGACCACCGTCCTGTCACATGTCTGGAAAGACGCTGTGGCGGGAACCGCCCTGCTTCCGTGGACGTAGAGAGAGAGAGAGACGTGATTCGCCGTGGTTGGTGGGAAAGGAAGCAGGAAGCGTTGGAGGCAGTTTGTTTCTAATCCTGCGACGAGCCGTGAGCTGAGGTGAGGCCGCACGTCCAGCAGGATTAGACACGGAGGGTGTTCATGTGGACATCAGCTCACCAGATGAGTCAGCCGGCATGTGCTGTGGGCGTCTGGTGTGTTCCCATGCTGCTGGTCCCGGCTGAACTCAGGTGGACAGGCACTGGGCTGGTAGGAGCTCTCCCGAGTCCAGGGTGCGGCTCCTTGTGATGCAGAGTTTGTTCATGAGTGAAAGCATGTGTGTGTGTAAGCATGTGGGGTGTGCGTGAGCATCTATAAGTATATGGATGAGTGTGTGTATGTGTGGTATGCATGAGCGTGTGTAGAGCATACAGGTGAGTGAGTGCGTGCGCACACACCTGAGAAATGTGTGATGCAGCTGCCAGTCTCTCTCCCCTCCGCCTCCCCTACACACTGCTTCCTGCAGCAATGGCATCTGCATGCTTCTTCTTGCTGCTCTGTGTGCCCAAGGGGTCCAGTGACCATCCAGCCACCACACATCTCAGAACTGCTGTCTCCAGTAGGTCCCTGAAGGACCGACAGGGGCGCTTGGCCCTTCCCTTGGGGGCACACTCTGCTTTGGGGAACTCTGGGCTGTATTGGTGGAGTTTGGAATCTGAAGTAATAGGCGCCTTTCTCAGAGTCTTTTCCATTTCCTGTCCCACTCTGCCCTCCATTTGGAAGGGGCTCCTCATGTCTTGTGTTTCCAAGTTCTGGGTGCTTCTAAATTTCCTTCACAGTGGAATTGGCATTTGGGTTTCTAGCTCCACTTACTGCTTTTCGCCCTGAGATTTCAGGGAAGCGAGGACAGCAGAATCGTCTTCACACTTCCAGATGAAATCTGGAAGCGACTGGAAAGGGCTTGTCCAGAGGTGCCGTCAGCTATTTGCAGAAAAACCACTTCGGTGGTTTGTGTTGACTCGTGAGAATGCTCTTCTTGGCAGATGGGTCAGGCACCTGTGGCAAAGTTACCCATAATGCAACTGACACGTTCGTGAGCAAGGCCAGCGTGTCTCTTCCTCTGGATCCCCTGGAGCATTGGACATTGGGAGCTGCTTCCCCGGGCTCTGTGCCCAAGCCCTTCTTAGATTGGTGGCAGCCAGGAGTAGGAGGTGGACGAGGCTCTTGGTCTGGCAGCAGAGCAGGCCGGAGTGGCCACTGCCCAGCCAAGTGCAGGCCAGCTGGTTCACAGCTGCCCTTGTCCACATCCTGCTCTCCTGTCCAGCTGCATAGCTCGCTCAGTCTCTGCAGTCCTACCATCCAAGGAGGAGGCTTCCAGCCTGGGGGACATGAGTCGGCACAGCTAGAAAAGACCAATAGGCCCCATGACAAATGGGCAAGAGCACCTGGGGCTACAGCCAGGTGAGCGTCTTTCTCCGCCTGCAGCAGCCTACAGAGTGGCTCCTTCCAATTCTTCGTACTTGTAGCCTGACTTCTGCTTCTATTTTCATCACGTGGCTTGGGAGAAAAAACCGTGACCTTGTTGGGCGACCCCACAGTGCACAACGGTCTGTTAACTTCCATTTCTTCTCTGCCTGCAGCCCAGAGTGTGAGGCTAGGCTGGCCTAGTCCACTTGGAGCCGGGCCTTGCACTCTTCTGCTCTGGGTCGTGGGGAGCCTAAGAGCTCCTTTTGGAAGCTTGGTAGCGGCCACCGTGGATGGGCCCTGTGCACTGGTGAGGAAACACTAAATGCCTTGCTCTGGAGATGTCCACGGGAGGGAAGGGCCCGTGCACACAGGCATCCAAACGTGCAGCGGTTAGTCCCCTCGGTGACAGGTGACTTGAAAGAGTTTGATTTTGATGAGAGTTTGATTAAGCTTTAAAAAAATTTTCACCTGGCAGAGGCATGAAATAGGAGCCTAAATTGGAGCCTTTGATTGGCCCACCTCCTCCTGGGAGGAAAGCAGTCTAGATCTGCTGAGATGCTCAGAGACAAAACAGCCTTGGCATGTCAGTGCCAGGGACTGTCCCCAGTGAGGAGGTGGGACAGAAGCCAGCGAGAGCCTGGTGTGCTCGTTCGCATGGCAAGGGGCGTGCGCTGCGGTCTGCGTGTTGGTGTGCCCTCCGCCTTCTCACCCTGTTCTCTTGCCCCCCAGCCAGCACCACACGAACCTCCATAATTTTGAGCCTCTGTTTGGGGATTTGGCCTGTTTGAAAGTGGGTTTTCCACATGTGGTTTCCACAGGAACTTTTGCTGTTTAAGTGCTTTTCCAAAATATGAAATTATCTTTATCTGAGTGAGCTCACTGGCTTGGTGGGGGCTGGTTCATCTGAGGGGGCCGTGTACTTCTGAACCTAGAGGAAGAAACGCTGGGGAACCAAAAGGCTGCAGAGTCTCCAGGACACCTACTGAAGTGGTCAGTGATGTCAGGGAACCTCTGTGACCTTCTGATATCACTACAGATTTCTAATAAGGCCCCCGAGGAGAAGTTAGCATTCAGATGATGATGACCTCAGCTTCTCTCTCAAGTGAGCCACGGAATTTCAGAACCATCAACTCTAATGTTACGGATGTACTGGGGTTTAACATCCCACAGAACCAGGCTGCCCAGGAGCCAAGGAATATCATGCCTTGGGGGCAGGGAGGCCTTTTTCTCAGAGGCGCAAAGGAACCATGCTGAGGAAGGGCTCAGCTCATGGTCACCCACCGAGGGTGCCCGAGGGCCACCTGGGTCAGCCATCTCTTCTGGGGCGTAACAGCCTCCAAGGAGCCCTCGCCATCTGCGGGAACTGGACTAAAGCGCCTCTTGCAGATCGATGGCTGTGGCTTGGTTAGTCGGTGGTTGTTTTCCAAGGGAGGGAGAGGAGCCCTCTTCCCGCGACGGAACGTGGAGTCACGTCATCACTGGTGTTTATCTCCCCACGTCCTGAAGCCCTCCCAAACCCCACATGGCTGTCAGCAAAGCCTCATTCCCATCAGATAAAGGCTGGGATAGTCTGGACAGAGTGCAGATTTATCCCGCCTGACTCACAAGGAAGGTAAAAAAATAAAACAAAACAGAAATTTAGGCAAAAGTTGTGGTGCTTTCCGCCCCCTGCACTTTTCCTGGGCCCTGGAAAGTTAGTGAAGGATTTATAGAATGGCCAATGTGGGGAAGGCTGAGCTAAGGCTTCGTACTGGCCCTTCCTCTCTCCTCCCTCCCAGCAGCCACAAGCGTCCATTTGAAAACGTATCTGCCATTTGCTCAGGACACTGAGAAAGGAAAGAAACATCAGCCAAGGTCTCAGGTTCCCCAAGAGCACGGGCCTCCTGACATGGGCGAGCGACACGAGGGCCGGAGCCTGGGGAAACGCTGCTGCACCACCTTAGAATTCTCAGCAATTGTTGGCAAAGGGCCCCACACATTCATTCTGCACCACGGATGATGCAGCCGGCCCTGCCTAGTAACGTTGAAGTCCCGGGAGTCACTCCTCAGTTCCTCGCCATCTCTATACACCCCTCCCTGTCCTTGGAATTTGGAGTGTGAGTCTCTACTGCTTGCCATTTTAACGACTTGTGTCTTTGGGCTGTGTCCTGTCACGACTGGCTTCAGAACAGGGCCTCGTATCTCCAGTGCCCTCTTTTTTCACAGACGCCCTTATGTGAGTTGCCACCCCCACCTCCAAAACACATGCTAGAGCCCAGCACTGGGAACTTCGGCCCTCCCCAGCCTTCCTCCCTCCCCGATGCTGCTCCCTTACCCAAGCTGGAGTTGGAGCCTTTGCATCTCCTAGTTCTTCCAAGGGTATGATCTGCCTACCCCAGAGCAGACTGCAAAGCTAGGTTTGAATCCAGCTGTATCGGATTCCAACACGATTTTCCCTTCATCTGTATCCGAGGGGAGGGGAGTCGGTAAAAGGGAGATGAAACCTCCAGAAGATGCTCCATACTACCTTTAATCTCTGCCTCCTGAGTTAGCATTTTGAAAATCAACATTTCAAATGAACTCAGTATCTGAGAAGAGAAAGACATCAAACCATTGTTCCCTGCTAGGACTTACAAGGTTAGTAGACAGTGGCACAAACCACCATCCCTCTCATTTTTTTCCCTTACGTAATAGACTTTCAGAGCGGTTTCAGGTTCCCAGAAAACTGAGCAGGAAGTACAGAGCGTCATCATGTGCTCTCTCTCCTCCCCCCTTCTCCACTCTCCCACCCCGTTTCCTCTGTTATTAAAATCTTGTGTTAGTGTGGGTGCAGTTTTCCAATCGATGAGCCAGCATTGATACGTTATTAACTAGAGGCCATAGTTTACATTAGGGCTCACTCTTGGTGTGGTACATTCTATGGGTTTGGCAAATGTATCATGACATGGACCCACCATTATGGTATCATATGAAGTAGTTTCACTGGCCTATGAATCCTCTAAGTGCCACCAATTCATCTCCGTCCTCCCCCAAGCCCTGGAAACCACTGATCTTTTTACTGTCTCGATAGTGTTGTCTTTTCCAGAATGTCATAGACTTGGCATCATACAGAGTGTGGCCTTTTCAGACTGGAGCCTTTCACTTAGGAATATGCATTTAAAGTTCTTCCATGTTTTATCATGGCTTGGTAGTTATTTCCTTTTAGTGCAAATAGTATTCCACTGTCTGGATTGACCACAGTTTATTTATCTGCTCACCTACTGAAGGACATCTTGGTTCTTCCAGGTTTTGAAAATTTTGAATGAAACCATCTTCTAATTCTCATCTGTTTGCCTCTCTGTGGCCCATACCAGGATGTGAGTCTCAGAGGAAGTAATTCCAGTCTATTCGTGTCCATATACCCAGCAGCCCCCACTCAGACTGAGAGATGTGGCAGCTGCCTCATCAATATTTGTTGAACTGGATGGTGAGGAAGAGAAGAGAAGACAGATCCTGACTGAGAAGGGAGAGAGGAATTGGCCCTTATGTCTCGGTGGAGGGATGGAGAGCCACACACGTAACATTTGTGGTGGTGGCGGGGGGAGGGTGGCAGGAAGAGGACATCGAGGGGAAGGGCAGACCCTAAAGAGACACCAGTTTGTCCAGGCCCATCACAGGCAGCTCAAAGTCTCTCTTCAGATCTCTTGGGGTTGGAGACTGAGGTTTGCAAATCACCACTTAATTTAAACTCTTTAAAATACCTATCTGAGAATAATCCAGGACCAAAGAACAGTTGAGTGAAGTCTATATTTTCCTATCGGTCCACTTAAAACCATTTAGATCCCAATCTTCTCTAGAAATAGGGGGCAAAGTTAAAGCAGCCGTCACTGTTTCTCACCCATCAGAGCCTCCAAAAGTTCATTGTCCTTTGTTAAGAAAAGCAAAATGCTCTGCTTTGTAGCAGAATCACTGAGCAAAGAACAAGTAGCTGAAGGTTCCTGTTTAGTCTTCTACAGCCTGGAGACCACTCCTTCTGGGGACATCACTCTCTGTTGGGCGCAGGTCCAACTTCACTGAGTGATTCACCTCCCCTTCCTGATTTTCATTGATTGGCATCAAATGAAGGATGAGTGACAGGTTTCATCTGACAAGTGGGCTGGGATTGATTGGTAATGGCTGCCTAGAGGGCAGGGTCCACGCTCTGTGGTAGATTAGACATGTCTGCTCTGGTACAGGAGAGGGAAGTGTGGTCAGGCTCATGGCTCTGCCATCGGGTACTCCGTGCTCTTGGGGCTTTTCCTATTGGTCCTCGTGATTTTTGTTTATTTTACAATCCAGAATTATGAGTTGGTGGAGTAGGCCAGGAAAAAATTGAAAAGCGGTTAAGTTGATTTCATTTTTTCTTATGTGGTTAAAAAGAAGAGAGGATGCTTTATGTCTTTAACATTGGCTTGCGGGGGAAAAAAAGCAACCAGGGAACTTTTGGATTCTCTTATACACTGCTTTGCCTTTAGATAAGACTTGGAATGTGTGAAATGATGGCTGATGTCTGAGCTGGGTCTGCTTGTGAATTTCCATGTGTTCACCATGGCCCCTTGCAGGCTCGGAGTACTCTCATCTTCATGTCATTTCGGGATTGAAGTTGCCAGTGGGCAGGTATTAGGATGCCCTGGTATAGAAAAGGCAGGTCAGCTGGACAGGCTGGGAGGAAGCACCTGTCCTAGAGCAGGGTCTTCTGCCCCATCCTCAGAGCTGTCCGCGCCCCACGCAGAGTAGAGCCAAAGGCCTGTGCACTGCCCGGCCCGAGCAGTGACATCGGCTGCCCGTGATGGTGTAAGGAGTGATTCCCAGTGTCTGGTCTGCCCCAGCCTGTCCCAATTTGCTGAGGGAGGCGTTGCAAGTAATCTGTTCCCAATCATTTCTATTCCTGACATTTAGAAATGACTCTCTTGAGGAACATTAGGACAGATTCAAGTCATTCCTCTAATAACTGTGTAATGATAAGGGAAAGGGAAGAAAGGAGAAAGGGTGAGGGAGGGCAGATGGGGGGGATTGGAAGGGAAGGAGAGAGACAGGGGCAGAGGTGGAGAAGGAGGATAATAGCAGCCGGCAGTGGCAGGGGTGGGGGTGCTGGGTTCCCTATGTAGGTCAGATGTTGCGCACATGCCGACAACTCGGCCTCAACATCCATTACACACTGCTACATGCCAGGACCGAAAGGGGAATGTGGTGATAAACAGCATGGAGCTGGAGCCTGGCGTCCGTGGGGATGTAGACGCACCCATCAGACCGTACAGAGAGCCTGGACTGGGGCAGATGAAACATGGAGCAGCACGGAGGGGTCTCTGAAGACGCCAGAGCCATGAAGAGGAGGCGATGAGCCCCTCTGGTTGAAATAGGGCTTGGGGACGTTTTGGGGCACATCATTCAGCTATTGTCTGCAGCCATGTGGCTCCCTCTAGCTGGCTCCGAGGCTGTTATAAAGAGAAGGCACTTCTGGTGTGAAAAGCTCGCTGAATTTCCCAGCCCTTGACCCCTCCCCAGCTTTCACCAGGGACCCTCAGTATGTCCAAGCCACAGCTACCAACCGTCTCAGTGGTGTGGGAGTGGGAGATGCACCAGCCCGCCTTCAGATCCACCCCGGAGGCTGATGCAAACCCTCTCCTCCTGCAGACTCTGGCCTGCACCAGCACCCTCAAGGACCGGGGACAGCTGCTCACGTGCACGTCTGCTCATATATGTCTACACCTCTCACATGGGTTTGCTCGTGCACATATCTGTACACATCTCACACAGGTACTTTTCCTCATGCACATGTCACATACACTCTCACAGGCACGTCTGCTCACACATGTCTCACACATGCTCATCTGCTCACGTACATGTCTGTACACCACATGTCAGCTCACATGCTCACTCAACTGGTGAATCTCCATTCTAGAGCAGTGGTGTGGGTTTAAAGTACTTTTGTTGCTTTATGAGAAGTGCATTTATTTGGGACCTGGAAGGCTCAGGAGAATGGGCCCAAACATCTCCATCAGGTCCCAGGTGATGGTGGGGGACACAGCCTGAAAGGGGACAGTCCTGCTATGATTATTCTCTGTTACACACCAGCAGCCTGAGATTTATGGCAAGTACATGTTCAAGTCCCAAGAGCAGGGAGAGGTAGCACCAGGTCTCCAGCCATCTTCCTGATACAATGACTCATGTCCCACCATGTCCTGCCACAACACTGAATGGGCTCTCCACCTGCAGACTTGGAGCTGGGGTGACAGAGGCCATTCTCGAGGTGGAGAGGAGGTGGCGAGGAGCACATGCTATGGCACATAAGTGACCAAACAGGGGCCCAGTCTGCTCCCATGTCTCCTCTGGGAGGCAGGCGGGTAAGGGACCTGAGTCCTGGGCCTGCAGGCTGAGCTCCTTCCTCCCTAAGGAAGGTTAAGAGGTCTCAGCGAGGGATCAGAGCAAAGCCACCAGGACACTGCTGGGAGATGAGGCTGCGGGGAAAGGCAGGGAGGCCATGAAGGAGAGGGCTGAGGGTGACTTAATGTTGTAGAAATGCCTGGGAGTGTAGGATTCACAGGAGATGGGAGGAGCTGTTCCTGTCACAGCTGTTGACAAGACAGGAGGAAGTGAGCTGCAGCCCATTGGGTAGGGGTGATTGTGGGGCTGGAGAGATAAACTGAAGACTGTGTACAAGGAAGGCAGGACACACAGACACACTGACACGTGTACACAGTCAAAATGCACACATTCACATACACACACACTCTCAGTGTCGTACATATACACTGACACTAACACTCATTCATGATACACACACATACATGTACACATAGTGTCACACACAAATGCAAACACACTCATACACTTATACACTAAAACCACACACAGGCACCCTACGCCAGAGTGTAAGAGCTTTAATGGAGTTGTTGGCAAAGTGTTAGGTGAGCATAGAGTATACACAGACACACTGACACGTGTACACGGTCAAAATGCACACATTCACATACACACACTCTCAGTGTCACACATATACACTGACACTAACACTCATTCATAATACACACACATACACGTACACATAGTGTCACACACAAATGCGAACACACTCATACACTTATACACTCAAACCACACACAGGCACCCTATGCCAGAGTGTAAGAGCTTTAAAGGAGTTGTTGGCAAAGTGTTAGGTGAGCATAGAGTAAAAGTCAAATGTGTATGCCTGGCAGAGCCCCAGAGGTGATAGTTCACCTGGGTTTTGAAGATCGAGTAGGAGTTCGCTGGACAGAGAGAAGAAGGCCAGAGCAGAATATGTGTAGGAAATGTGAGTGGCTTAGTCTGGTCAGTGCCTGAGCTGTGCTGCTTCAGCTTCTACGGGCACAGGATGCTCAGGGAGCTTGTTGAATGCAAATTCAAAGTCGCTCCTCTGACATACTGGGGTGTCTGGGATGGGGCCCAGGATTCGGAGCACTTTGCGAGCACCCCAGGCTATTGTAATACAGGTGGGCCTCTGGCCCATGTGAGACATGCTGGCGTGGGTTGTCAGGGATGAGAGCGGAAGGAGAGTAATGAGGTGAGACTGGGGCCAGACATGACATGCCAGTCCCCATGTCCTACAGGCCACATGAAAAACTGGGAGTCAGCGCAGTGGAAATGACCCATCCATTAAACAAGGGTGGACGGACACCCCAGGGGTAGGCCCCTTTTGATGGTTCTGGGAACAGGATGTCTGACCTCAGGGAGCTCAGTCTGGGCACAGGCATCACCAGACCTACCCCCACCGTCATCCTAGGATAAACAGGCTCTGCACAGAGCACAGAGAAGAGGCAGATAGTCTGGGGCAAAGGGCAGGATGGGAGGTTCCCAGGACTGGACCCAGTCTCAGAGGAGGTGAGGCTGGACCAAGCCTTGAAGGAGGGCCATGTGCAAACAGGCAGTTTTCCTTCTCTGCTCCAGAGGTTCCCAACCAGGGACGGCTTTGCACCCTTAGGGAACACAGTGTCTAGAGGCATGTTTTGTTGTCACAACTTGTGGGGGTTAGGGTGCTCCTGGCCTCTAGTGGGTGGAGGGCAGGGATGCTGCTCAGTATCCCACAGTGCCCAGGCTGGCCTTCCCAACAAAGAATTATACAACCCTTTATTAGTTTCCTGTAGCTGCCATAACAAATTACCACAAACAGGGGGCTCAAAAACCAAAATCTGTTCTTTCCCACTTCTGGAGGCCAGAAGTCTGAGATCAAGGTGTGGGCAGGGCTGCGGTCCTTCCAGAGGCTCCAGGAGAGGATCTTTCCTGCCTCTTCCAGCTCCTGGGGGCTCCAGGCATTCCTGGGCTTGTAGCCGAATTATCCCAACCTCTGCCTGCATCATCACATGGCCTCTCCTCTGTGTGTGTCTGGCCAAATTTCCCTCTCCAAATACAGTCACATTCTGAGGTCCCAGAGGTTAGGACTTCAACATATGCATTTAGGGGGAGACATGATTCAGCCCATGACAGATGGACAAGAAGTTCTAGCATGGCCATGGCTGCTTTCCCAGGCCAGGGTCCTCAACAGCTTGGTAACTGTCAGACCTCACCAGAAGGGTCGGCCTCATTCCCCCAGCAAGGATGCCAGCCATTGCCCGAAAGCGCAAGGAGTCTCTCACACAAGAGGTTTGGCAGCCTGTCTTCAAAAACCCCGGGGTGTTTACACATTCCTGTAATGAAGGAAAAAAAACCCAAGAAGCAAAAACCCAGAGCAATTATTCACTCTTGCTTTCTTAAGCTGCAGAAGGAGCTGGTTGGGAAATCATGAGTCAAGTGAAATCCTTTATGGAATGAGCAAAAACAAAAAGAACAAAAGCCATTTGACTCACTCGCCGAGCCCCCCATGGGGAGACTCTTACTGGGAATGTTTACCATCCTGCTCCCAGCTCTGCTGCCCTGCCCCAGAGGCCCTGGCTGTCTGCATTCCCCTGTATCCTCTCTCCAGATGCTTAAGTCACTGCTTATAATGGTGCAAGATGTCAGGAGGTGGCTCTCAGAGGCTGGAAAAAGAGTGAAGTGTCCTTGGCCAGCCGCTGACTCACCGGCTCTGCATGGAAGCTCTGTCCCAGGGCACCCACTTGAAGCCGTCCCTGTTGGTGCCATGGACACTGGTGCTGGGCAGGTCTGTTCACAGCCTGCAAATGTTCATTTGTGAGCCTGTCCATTCATTCATGCCGGTCCTGCTGAGCAGTCCTGTGCTCACACAGACAGAATTCAGGCCCTGTCTGCAAGTGGCATCTGACCTCAGTTGGGATGTAAGACATTCACAACCCCTTCTGGAAGTTCCCCTCAGTCCCTCCAGGCAGAGTGGGTGTTCACACTTGGCATTGGTCCCCTGATCTGCAGTTGTCTGCTAATGGGCCACCCGAAGACTGCACTTCTCAAGGAGAGAGGCTCATCTCATCCAGCATATGTTCCCAGGCGAGCATAGGGAATGGAGCATCTCATTCATCCCTATGCTCCCAGTGCAGGTAGGGAGTGATGCAGAGTAGCTGCTTTGTATGTGTTTTTTTGGATGGATGGATGGATGGATGGATGGATGGATGGATGGATGGATGGATGAGCATAAAGCAGTTACCTAACTGTGAAAACCAGGCCATGTTATCTGCCCAGTGATATGGCTCAGAAAGCCCATGATCTGGGAAAACAGAGAAACTGACTGTCCCCAGGAGACCTAGGATTTACTGCTCGTGATAAGAGGAGATCCGCTACCAATACATTACTGCTAAAGGGAAGCTCGTGAAACAATCCAAGGACTTTACAGAAGGCTAGACTCCCCTCCGGTCCCAGGCATTTGGTCTTTGTGTCATACTGACAGCTCCTTTGAGAGTCCGGCTGCTACGAGGGGAGAAAAGGAGAGGAGTATATTCTGAGGGCACCGCCATCCTTCCCGATGAGGACATTCTTCTGGGATCAGCAGAGGCATAGTCTTGGGCGCACAGAGCTGGTGATCACAACACAGAGAACTCGGAGCAGACACAAGTGAGAACCTCAGGATGTGAGGATGATTGTGTAGTGGGGAGACCATGACCATTCTCTACAGGCTGCAGAGGCAGGACCATTTCTCACAGTCCAGAAGAGTGGGAGAGAGGATGTGTCAGCTCCTGGCCTCTCCCATCCTGGATCCTGTTCTCCCACGGCTCCCTGTTGTCTTCTCCTCTGTGGGTCCTGGTGATGTGTCCATGCCGAGGCTGGGAGGTCAGCTGCCCTGGAGACATCGAAGGCCGATGGGCAATGGTCATCTCTGAGAGTTCCCAGATGAGTCACCATGTGACAGTCACCTTCCTCATCCTCCACAAGACCAAACAAGTCAGCCCCGAAGGGGATGTCCCCAAGTGTCTCCTCCATGAGTCAAGCCTCCCTGCCTATTTTTAGGCCATTTCTGCAAAGCGTCGAGGCAGGCAAGGCTTATTTATTCTGGATCAGAGCTGCTCTAGGAATTCTCCATCCTACCACAGCCTCCAAAACAAAGAGCAGGGAGGAAGCATGACTGCCATGTGCCCTGGTGACAATGGTAGCCTGTCCAGACCACAGGGGCTGGGGCTGGAGTAACCACACAACACCTGGACATCCTCCAGCCTGGACTGCAGCCAGAATGGTTGCTTTGGCTCACCCAGCAAAAGCAGCTAGGAAGCGCCTGTCTAGCCTCTGAGCAAAGAACGCCAGAAGGGTCAGCTAGTGCTCACAGAACATCCACCCTCTAGCCATCAGCCCTGGCCATTGGCCCCTGAAGGCCCCATCCATTTCTTCTCCACTTCTCATGATGGACTGAGAACAGCAGTCCAGGGGTAGGAGTTCTACCTGGTTTACATTCATAACCCCAACTTTGCCACCAGAAAGGCTCCATAAAGTCTGTATTCATTCACTCATTAACTCATTCATCCATCCATCCATCACTTAACATTTGTTGCATGTGCACCTGCTGCGCAAGGTATGGGTTCCATCCTCAGGAAATTTACCCCCTGGGACAAGAGGAAACAGGAGTGACAAGCATCATCGTAGAGGAATTGTGAGTGACTGGGGGCAGGCGGTCACAGAAGGCTGCTGGGAGGAGCAGAGTAGCAAAGGTGAGCAGCATCAGCTGGGCAGAGAGGGTTGGGAGGGGAATGCCCTGGCACAGTGGTTCCCACACTTGAGCCTGCATCGGAATCTGCTGGAGGGCTTGTTGGAGTACAGATGGCCCAGGACCCACCCCCCAACTCCTGATTCAAAAGTTAGGGGAAGCCCATGAATTTACATCCCTAACAGGTTTGTAGTGATGCTGGTGCTGCCGGTCCAGGGACCTCACTTTGAGAACCACTGTTCTGGGCAGAGGGAGCAGCATGGTCAAAGGATAGAGATGGCAGTGTGAATATACAAATGAATGAATAAATGACCTTCGAGTTGCTTTTACCATGAAGGAATTGGGTCTACAAGGATTAAGCTTCTCTCTTATATCCAACGGACAAGGTCATATGTATGACGTCTGAGGCTGACAACCATGTTACTCACATGATTGGAAAGTCGGCCTTGACTCAGTCTCACCCTATTGCTAAGGCCCAAGGTTAGCTTCCCCAGCAAGTGTAGAGGGGAAGCATGCGCATGTCTGTGACATGCCCGGGGGACCTCCGTGTGGGCGATCCTGCAAACCTGTGGTGCCTCCTCCCTAGATCTCCTTCAGCCTCATTCTGACGTTCATCCAACACCACCCCTCCCTGTGCCCCATTACTTTCTGCAGGACCAGGTTCAGGGAACACTGTTACTAGTTGTCTGGGTAGAACATTGTAGAGACGTGGTTGCTCCAGCTCCCCAAAGCAAGAGGGCCACATTGCTTCCCAAAGAAACCAACGATCCCTCCACCCAAGACAGAAGCCAAAGGTGAGGCCGATGGTTAGAGTCCTCGCCCCACTCCTCAGCTCCAGGGGAGTCAATTCAAGGTAACCCCAAGAGCTCTAGGGAACCGTCTGTTGGCTACTGTCTAATTGTTAAACTGTTACTATTACTACTTCTTTACTGAGCAGTTTCACCACACTTAGTTCCACAAGTTTCTAAATGAACCACTAACAAAAATGGAGATTAAGCTGTATTTCCAGTGGTAAAATCTGTATTGGCCTAAAACAAATGCTCATTTGGGAGACCCAAGGCAGGAGAATTTGCCAGAACTTTTTTTTAAAAAAGGCCTAATAAGGGCACTACCCACTTGTCTCCCTAGAACAACAGAGCTGCCATGTTGATCGTCGGCCATTCTTAGCCTAGGAAGCCAACACAAAGCTGGGAAAGGCAGCGGGAATGGGGCAGGACAGGGCTAGGGAAGGCCCCGCAAGACCACCCCAGCTTCCCTGCCTGCTGGAGGGTCAGCTTGGAGCTGCTGCTGGAGCCTTTGTTCCCCTCCAAGTTCATTTGACTCCAAAGGTCCCCAGAACCAAAGGAATTCTCATACATGGGAGAGGAACACTCAGCTCTCTGGATGCACCAGATCTGGACAGCACATAGAGGTAATGGAGATTTGTTGAGCATGTGCTGTCTGCCAGATGCTGTGCCAGGTGCTGGGAATGTACAAGTGGACACATTTATGCCCGCATGTACCCGCTTCCCATGCAGGCTGGTGCAGAAGAGAGCCTGCAAGAATCACACCAATTACCAACCATAGCAATTATTCTGAGGTCCGGGAAATTTAAGCAGGGCCAAATTTAAGCTATCAAGGTAAAGGGCCTCTATATTTAAGCAGACATCTGGAGGGGGAGTAGGAGTGTATGGAAAGTAGAGAGGAAGAGAGGGAGGCAGCACACAGCAAAATTTGGCACGTGATAGGAGACAAGTAGATTTGAAGCTTGGTGGAGAGGCAGTGTGTAGCCAGGAGCAGCATGAGAGATGGGGCAATTACTCAGGGCACTTTCAGTAGCAAGTGAGAGAGAGCCTTGACTCAGCTGCCTAACACAGGATGAATGCGTCCACCAGGCTTGGCCTGTCCTGCTGCAAGGCCCCGGCTCTTCACACCTTTCCACTCACCCTCTTGGCCTGCAAGCCCTGAATTCAGGCCAGCCCTTCCCGACCCAAGGTGGCCTCTGCAGGTGCAGGCCCAGACGCCGCCCTCTCTGTTGAGGAGGGAACCTTTCTCCAATGCTCCTAGCAGATTTCATCATCTCCCACTGCCCCATTTTGTGGCATCTGTACTGAACAGGTACTGGCCAGGGGTTAGGGTCGATGTGTTTACATTATCAGGATTTACAAAATCAAAATTAAGCCTAAAGGGTGAGTGACACTCAAGCTAAAACAGGGCACTACTAGCAAAGAAATGTGGGTAGCCATGTGCTGGGTGGCCTGCCTGATGGCCAAATGGAAGAGCGAGGGTTTACTCCAAGAGGAGGGCATCCGTGATGAGGTTTTAAGTAAGGTATCAGCAAACTGATGTTCACAGTGTACCACCCTCTCTTGCCACTGCATAGAGACCAAGGGAGTGGAGGTTTAATATCTGTCACATCTTTGAGAGATGGGTCTAGCCTATGTCTGGGTCTTCTCCTCTTGGAATTGGAAGTGTGTATGTGTTCTTCACCCAAGTATGGTGGAAGATGCAGCCAGACTTTGGAGGCTGGGTGTAAAGGGCTGGCTTTCTCCTTGTTCACCAGAACTCTTGTGCTGGGGCCTGGGCGTCCATGTAAGAAGACTGAATACCCTGAGGCCACCAGGCTGGAGGAAGCCAAGCTGTAAGGAGAAGCAGTGTGGGGGAGAGATGGGTGCCCTTATCAGCTGTTCTAGTCTGCAGGGTCCCAGCCCAGCTGTAGACCCAGAGAAGGAACCCCCATCCCGATGATTCCAGTCCCATAGGCGAGCCATCTACAGCCTTCTAGTCTTCCCTGCTGGCTCCAGATATCCACCTTCCTGACCCACAGCATCCGTGAACATCATTCAGTGCAAGTTCTAAGCTGTGAAGTAACCAGGACAGAAGGCAACCATAGCCATCCAACCTTGACCAATAGGAGGCCACTTGCGCTGCCCAGATGGAGCTGAACAAACCATTTAACATCCAAGTACAAATCCAAATGAGGCCCTTCCTGACTGGGGAACTTATCTGAGACACGGAGAGGCATTTAAAAGCCACTGCGGAAATTATCAAGGAAAATGTTCATGGATGAATCAGGCCAGATATTGCCAAATGTGGAAAAGTGGGTCAACTGGATCTGTGTCTGATAAAAGCTTTGAGCAGACATTCTTGGATTTGCAATATTCCTAATATTGCTCCAGTTTGTCTCTCAGAGAGTTACAATACTCTTGAAAAATTCCTCCCAATTTATTTTATGTGGAATTTATAAAACTGAGTGTATGCTAGAATAGTGCCATTTGGTGCAGGGGAGAAGGACGGGCTAATTGTGAAATCAAATAAAAGAAGGTGTGTCGATAATATGTTTATGAGCTCAGTATAATGGAACTTCAGAGCTGGGAACCATCGCCACCATTTATCTCAACTCCTGCACAATAGACAGGAAATTCAGGTGTTGAGAGACACAGCTATCTGTGCAAGCAAATCGGTGAGCTCTAGTGGAGCTAGGACTGGAACTAGGGCTGTGGGCTAAGGCCGTGTCCTTCTCTCCACGTTACAGTGTCTTGAGTTGGTTTCCTTTTGCTCCCACCCCTCTAATCTTTCCAAGGGCCCACCCAAGCCTAGCCCTATTTGAGTGTGTATGTGTGTGTCTTGGTTTTCTCTACTCTGTCTCTCCCCCTTCCCCAGTCTCTCCCTCCCTGTCTCTCTGTCTCTTCCCCCCATCCTCAGTCTCTCCCTCTTTCTCTCTCTAGTCTTCCATACATTGCAAATTAATGTTTGTGTAGAGACTGAGGAGAGGTCTGTTGTCTTCCATTTGGATATCCAGTCATCCCAGCACAATTTGGAAAAGACCTTTCGTTCCCCACTGAGTTGCTATGACATCTTTTTAAAATATCAGTTAATCGAATCTTTGTGTTTTATTTCTGGATTCTTTACTTTGGTTTTGAACTATCTGCTTATCCATTCTCCAATACAATACTTTGTTGATTACTGTAGATTTACAGTGAGACCTAAAGTCACATAGTATAACTCCTCCAAATTGTTCTTCTTTCTAAAGATTGTTTGGCTGTTCTAGATCCTTTGCATTTCCACGTAACTTTTAGAAGGCATTTATCAATTTCTACAAAAAAAAAAAAAAAAAAAAAAAAAAAAAAAAAGGAAAGTCTTCTACGCTTTTGATTGGAATTGCCTTGAATCTATAGTTAAATCTGGGGTAAGACTGACATTATGATGGCATTGAATGTTTGAATCCATGAACATGGTATGTCTCTCCATTTAAATGAATTGATCATCTTTAATTTCTCTCAACAATGTTTTGTAGTTTCAATGTATAATTTTTCAGCAGCTCCTTAAGATGTAGACATATGAGATATGGACCTTGTTCTCAGGTCATGGGGGTCTGGTAGCAGAGAGAAGCCCAAGACCCCCCACACAATTTAAGACAAGTTGTCACAGCAGAGTCGTGGGTTGCTCTTGCCAGTGTTCGGGTGAGGGCTACACATGTTGTCTCATTTATTTCTCAAACATTTATCAACTATGTGTCCAAACCTGAGAATATAATACTAAACCGGGTGCAGTCTCATAGGGAAGAAAACTCCATAATAATGATAATTAAATACCATCTGGCACTCCTTAAGTGCCAGCCATTTTCTACATGCTTCCCCCATGTTCCCTTATTTAATCTCCACAATACCATAAAGCAAGTGCTGTTTTTATGCCCATGTTACAGACGAGGTTTGGAGAGGTTACATAATTTGGACAAAGTCCTCAGCTGATCAGCAAAGGAACCCCAAACCTTGCTTCTGTCCAGAGGGTGAAGCTGAGGCATAGCTTTGTGGAAACCGAGCTATGTGTAAGACACCATGGGGGGCTTTAGAATCGATTCCTTTTTCACACCTTCCTTGTCTTGATTCCAGAAAGAGAAGAATAGAATGATGGCCTGGAAGTTTTCTTTTCGTTCTGCATTCTCTGATCACTGTTCTTAAATGCCACAAGGGCTCTGATGTCATCTATGGGATACATATAAGGAAACACTCATAAATAAGGAGGGTTTTCAATAAGGAAACACTCATAAAATAACTAAATGTGCAACTTTGCCCCAACCAGAGGTTATTTCGATAGAATTTGGTACAGACCAATAGAAATAGGCATTGACAGTTTAAAGCAAAAGTTGTAGAAGACAGACAGAATCAACAGTTAATTTGTGCATGTGAATTACGGAGCTGCCGCTAAGTTCTACTTTTAGGGGAACATCGTCAAGATCCCCTGAATAATTTGGTCCCAGGGGGAGGGATTTCAAGACCACTTGGATGATGTCTGATAATTTTGTTCAGAGAAAGTTTCTTGGAAGGGAAGGGATAGTTCCCACATGGCAGCACTGCTCAGCAGGGCAGAATGCCTCACCTCGACGACTCAGAGCTCCATCCCACACTGCTGATCACCTTTCACTGTCATGGTTGGGGGCCCTGAAGCCATCGGCTGGAGGAGGTCCAGTCCAGAAGGAGTCTGAGTTTATCGAAGGTTCTGGGCTTGAAATATCAGGCGATAATGTCAGAGGGCAGACTTAGATCTAGTTTTGGGATGCCAAGCATTGTAGCATTTGGTATGAACCCACTTTCATTTTCAGAGTTGGAGATCAAAGAGTTTTGGTTAATAATAATAACAATAATAATAATAGTCATTATGGTAGTGACAAAAGCAGCTAACATTTCAGAGAGCTTGCAGCAATGAATGGAAAAGACATAACTCCAGCGTCATGAACTTGCATACTAGCAGAGGGAGATATATATGTAAGTTCCCACAATAATCCCACAACACAGGTGTTATACTTACTTTACACTTGAGAAAGTGAGCCTTAGAGATGTCGGAATTTGCCCAATCACACCACAGGTAACAATGGAGCTGGATTTGAAGCCCTGTCAGTGGGGTGAGCGGAGGTTCAAGCTAAAGACACATAGCTGCCTTGCTAAATTTCGTGAGAGAATGTTCTCCAGGAGTGATTGAGCAGTGTCTTCCTAATTCGATTTAGCACAGCCCTTAGAAGGACCAGAGAATCGTATCTTTGTTTCTTTCTCTTTAAGCAAACTTTTCTTTGGGCAGGGAAAAAAAGTCATGCCCACCAACAGAAGAATGTCTTGGGAATAAAGCTGTTGGAGTACAGGCCCCACGGCCACCCACCAGCCTCCGAAGAAGAGCTTTCTGAGACTTCCCCACAGACAATGGCAAGCAGGCCTCTCCTTGCAGAGGGAGGCAGCTGCAGAGGTGTCCTCAGTGGGCAGGATGCCAGGGCCGCTGACCAGCATCTCCATCTCTCCCCACACCTTCCACCTAGCACCCCGCACCCTTCTCCCACCAGGAAGCCAGCCAGGGGAGAATCTGTGAAACAAAACCACCATTGTTTCCAGGCGCTGCTTTCAGGAAAAACAACAGGTTTTTCTACTTTGGAGGCTTCATAGATTTACATACACTGCATGCTGTCTCCTCCACACCCAGAAAGTTGTGGTCTTTGTTCATTTAGTGAGGAATATAGGACTCTGGAGGCCCGGCCCCAAAACTGTCCCAGGAGCACAGCAGCTGGGTACCCTCCTGCCTCTAAGCAGCCCTGCTCCTCAGACCCAGGATGACCTGAGGATCCCCATTTCCTGGACCCCCAAGATGACAGCCATACCCTCAGCACCATGCCCCCCATCTCCACCTCTTCCATCCTGTCACCCCATCACTTGCTCACCCCTGTTCACACCCAGTTCCCCAGCACCCTCCTGCATGAAGCATCCTCCCAAACTCCTCCTTCTCGAATGCCTTCCACTTGGGCGATAGAGATGCGTGCCCATACCCTGAAACCCATGGGCCTTGGGGACCACACTGAGCAATTCAGGAAAGGTAACCCCTTGCTGTGATGCAGACACTGTGCCAACTGTCTCATTCTCCTAGGTCACAGCCACAGGAGCAGCAACTGCTCTGTGCCTACTGTCTGGCACAGAGCAGTCGCTCAAAAATATTTACCTACCTAAAGTATAATGCAAATATCCTGATATAAACAAATGATTGAATAAACAAACACATAGGGGAGAAGAGACCAACCTCAAGTACAGAAGAACTCCAGGGATGCATGTAACTGTTAGCCCCACAAGGAGGTGAAGCATGACTCCCAACCCCCACGGGTGGGCTGAGCTGTGACATCCTTCCAAAGAGCAGAGGGTGGAAGGGAATACAAACAGTAACTTGGTAGTGGACAGACCTGACCAGGGTGACCCCAGCCAGGTGTTTAATGTCAGCATCAGCAATGATAAGTCCAGGTGATGGCGCACGCCCTTGATAAGATACCATGAGAAGGGCACTTGCCCTCTGTGGTCCTCTCTAAACCTATAACCCTGTCCAATCATGAGGAAAACATCAGATGAATCCCAACTAAGGGACATTCTATAAAACACCCAACCAGCACTCCTCAAAATTGCCAAGGTCATCAAAGACAAAGCACCTCTCTGGCCCAGAGGAGGCTAAGGCCTCGGACGACTAAACATAATATGCTGTCCTGGAACAGAAAAGGACATTAAGGAAAAACTCAGAAAATCTGAATAAAGAATGGACTTTAGCGTGTAAATGTTATCACACTAATCTGTTAACAGTAGGAAAACTAGGTATGGGGCATACGAGAACTCTCTTCACTATCTTACGATTTTGTATAGATCTAAAACTGATGTAAAATTTAAAAAGTTTACTAAAAAAAAAAATTGGCTAAATGAAGGGACGCAAGTTTATATGACATGATACATGTCAGTTCCGCCAACAGCTTTGGATAGAGAAGGTTCTCGATAAGCACTTGCTCTTGCTCCCTGGTCATAATCGTATTTCTGATCATTGGTGCCATTTGCATTCTCACTTTCCCAGTTCATCTGGTGGTCAGTTCCATGGACAGATTCTCCACCTCTTCCCTGTCTCACATCACCCCAAACCACGGGGCCATAGAGTAGATGCAGTGGAGAGGGCTTGGGGCTGGGGCTGGGGCTGGGTGAGGAGCTGGCCCTGTGTGGCCTTGGGCTGGTCACAGACACTCAGCTGCAGATGGGCCCTGATACTCCTCGCAGTATGACATGCTGTGGCTTTTAGCAAGACCCAGCTGCAGTGGCCATGCTGTCCAAAAAGGACGTTCATCTGGAATGTCAGGATTCGATCCATCTCTCCTGGAGTCTGTCTGCTTCTGAACCTCGCATTGGGAACTCTCTAAGATGGCACACAGCAGTTTGGATGTATTCATGTGCCCATCATGTTTGCAGATGGAATGACAGTTCTCACGAAACAGGCATTGATGGACATCAGGGGAGGAGGAAAGGAGGGAGGGAGGTGCCAGCTTTTCTGCACTCAGGGTTGCAGCTTTTATCAGATGCTTATGACAGTCTAGAACCCAAACCTCTGCCCCAGCACTTATTTAGGGTGACAAAATCATGGGCCTCTCTTTATCCCTTGACCCTCCTGGAAAACCGGCAGAGTAGTCCTTGTTTTTTGAGAAACTAGCTGGAAATGAGAAAGAGCAGAGAGATTACAGTTTTTCACAGAACCACTTGGTTTTTGACATTTTTCTTCTCAATTACGTGTAGTGGCCCCTGTTTACTATAATGATGGCTATCAACCCCCAAACCCACCTGTAATGGCTCCCAAAGATATCAGGTCCTATCCCTGGACCTATGAGTATAACCTTATAAGAAAAGACGGTCTTCGCAGATGTGGTTGAATTAAGGATCTTGAGATAGGGAAGGGGCCCCTTAGAAGAAGACAGACAAGATTTGAGATGCACGGAGAGGAGAAGGCCCCCAAAACAGAGGCAAGTTGGAGTGATATGGTCATAAGCCAAGGGATTCAGCTGAAAATGGGGGTCTTGTGCCAGCATATGGAAGGAAGGTCTCCTGGCCACAGGGACATCCTGGTTCTTTAAGCTGGGAGAGAGTCTAGAGAGGTTTGAGCATGCTGTGACCCAGGGGGCCAATTGGCATTCTCAGGTGTAGTGGGCAAGGCCTCTCAGGGACCATGGCAATCGAGGGGGTGGGGGATGAAGAGAGCCTCACTCCAGGAGCGCAGAGCATCCAGGAAGGCCAGCACTTCACAGGGGCTCCTTTTCCCTCATGATCGAAGCCCTGGATCCTATCTCCCACCCTCCAGCACCGTTCCCACTCTCCCCATGGCAGCCTTCACCCACACTCTAGTCATCATGGCCTCCCGACCCACTCCATTCTGGGGCGGGGGAGTGGGCTGGTGGCACATGGCTAAGGGAATGAGTTTGTGCCCCCACCCCCATAGGTGGCCATTGTCAAAGTTCTGGTAAAGGACAAGGTTGCCAAGAGGCCACAGGCTTTGTTTGAGGTCCCAGAGCTTAACCTCTCACCACGTGTGTGAGTTACAGACATTTGGAGAGAACCCCGTCCCTCCCACAGACGACCCGCGCAGGTCATCCCAAGTCCCTGACCTTGTAGAATTATAAATCTACCATATGAAGTGGAGACCTGGCATCGCCTGAGTCCAGACCACAGTCCTGGCCTTGAAATTGATTTCGATAGGCTTGAAAGCACAGAGGAGTAAAATTACCCAGCAGCCCACCATCCGCAGGCCATCTGTCTCCCAGCCTGCTGTGCATTCGGCTCGCTGAAGGTCCCTGTCAGGAAGCAAGTCTTCTCCAGAAAGGGGCTGCCCCCAGATTTCATGCCGTTCCTTGGGGCTGCAGAAGGGAGCAGGCAGCACAAAGAGAGAATACCATCAGATCTTCAGGATGGCAGCGCTTTCTTGGAGGTTCCCAACCGAGAGGAAGGAGGCTTTTGTGGGGACCCCTGAAGTCAGTTGGTGTACAGGGACTTAGGGTCCCCCTCTCTCTGAGCCAAGAGAAGCCTTCGCACCCCAAGAGAACCACAGAACAGAAGCCGAGATGGGGGCTCTGGCCTGAAACGCACGTGGGATGGCCGCTCGTCTGAACCAGCCTCTAGAGTCGTCAGGCTCGTCTGTAGGTTCTACAGGCGCATCACAGCCACCAGGCTGGGCGACCTCGGTGCTGTGCCAGTCTTTCCAACCACATGGCTGCCCACCCTCACATTCTCTTGGATCATATAATCTGTTTCTGCCCCAAACCACACTCGGCTTTGTTTAAGGAGTCGGAATCTGGGGATTGCGGGAATCAGATGGAGGAGGCCTTTTCCATCCTGGTGGTAACAGAATGGAAATCTGGGCTGGAAGTAAAACAACCTGAAATAACAAAAGGACTGGGCATGCTTCAAAGGCTTTTGGAGAAAACATTACACAAAATGAAAGGGGGGTGGCCATTCACAAGGGCCAAAGGGCTGGGCGTTTGGGAGATGCTCATACATTTTAGGGAGCTGGAGGGGCCTGTTGCCTCAAACTCAAGTGCCTAGGAAGGTGACCAGGCTTTCATGGAAGCAGGGGGGACAGACCCCATCCTGAGCTGCAGTTTGAAGGCCGAGTTCCTCATGTAGACTTGAGAGAAATGGGCCTATTCTCAGTAGCTGTCCAGGGCCCAGTACAGAACTTCTGTTCTGGAAAAGACAGCCATGAGCCTGTAAGGGCTCTTCCTCCACCCTGGGGGCAAAGCCATGGATTAGGGACTCTCGGGGCCCTAGATCCCCAGACTGAGGACAGGCTGATGATGTCACTGCTTGGCCAAGCTCCCCGAGTGGTGATGGAGGGTGGGGAAGAAGCTGCTATGAGTTCTAAACACTCTTAGCGGATCAAAGAGTCTCATAAACAAAGGCCTAAGTGCTTACAAGGAAACTCTCAAGGGTTTATCTTGGGAAATCATTCAAAGCGCAATAAAACAGAGACTTCTGGCAAATGAGGTTTGCGTCGCGTGGTGGCATGACCCGCACAAAGAGCCCTGTGTGGCCAAGCTCTGACTCACGCAACGGTGCCGGATCTCTCAGGCAGGAGCGAGTTTCTTCAGAGATGGCTAGAGTGTCACTCTCCATGGAAACTCAGGTGTGGCCCCCTAAGAGAATCAAACCTGTGAAAACCTCGTCTTCCAAAATGGAAAAGAGCATCAGGACAGTGTTAGGGCTAAGTCTTCTCAAGGGTTCATGTTAAAGTTCCTCTGAGCGAGGGAGTGGGCCACTCTGTTTTCCCCTGAGTTTACAGATTTGGGATCCGCAGTATATCTCCACTACATCAAGCAGGACCCTCCCAACCATCGGGCCACGGAGTAGGAGACGATTCAGGATTCACTGGCTTAGTCATAGGTATTACACACCTGCCATTGGTGAGAATCTTCTAGACCCCTGCAATGACATGGGAAGTCTTACAGAATTAGGAATAACTGCTCGTGTATCTTCCCAGAGGGGTGGCACTCAGCCTGGGCCCTACTAAGAGGGACCTTTTGTGCCATTGCCTGGGGGATAACAAGTTGGCAGAGGGAGACGTGGGCATGGGGGGCAGGTGGGAGCACAGCTGTGCGCATGGAGTGGTGAGGTCCTTGAATTCCTGAGGCACTTGGGTCTCATGGTGTCAGCAGTTGAGCATTACTTAAGAGTCATGGTGAGAAGTGGACAGCTTAAAAATTACCTCCCAGGAGCAGATCTGGAATCCATCAGACGGCCTATACCCCATCCAGCAGGGGTAGCAGACTGACACAAGTTGTCATCCTACATGGGAAAGCCTGGAACGAGGGGGGAGGAGGCCCCCAGAACAGATCCCAGGGCTCCTGGCCCCAGGAAAGTGCTTTCTGTAGAGAGTTTGGCAGAGCTCAGATAGGCAGGCCTTCTTGCCTCTGGGAGGACCCCAATACCTTTCCTATTGAGGGAACCTGGACACGTAACTCATGGCCCCGAGACTGGGAGTTGCGGGGGTGGGGTGTGTTTGGGGAAAGTTCTGGACCTCAGTCGAATGGGAATCCAGGCCACGCACACCAGCTTCCTTAGAAATTCTCTCCAACATGTTTCACTCTGGAGTATTTCATTGGTTTGTCAACATAACGAGCTATGTTTATCCAATGAGTGACTCTTTCTTAATTCCCTGTCTTCTTTGATAAAGTGAGATCTCCACAGTTAGGGGAGTCTGCTGTTCCCATGGGAGGAGGACCTGTGTGGCACGGGGTTTGCCACCGAGTGGACGTGCTACACAGTGGGAGGACCGGAGGGCCCTGGGAGGGGTGCACGTGGGGAGGCCTGGCCTGTCTGGTGCCTTCCCGGTCCCCAGGGAGCCATCAGCCCTGCCAGCCTCCCATTCAGTGAAGGCCCTGGAGTCGATGCCACATACTGTCAGAGCTCAGGCCCTGATGCGGGGGGCTTTGCCAACCTGAGGCTTCTCCAGCTCTGGTTCAGCCATGCTGGGACATCTCACGGATGGCACTGCCCATGGTGGTTCCAGTGCCCAGAAGGCCCCCAGGTCTCTTTGCTTCTCAGGGAGAGCTTGTCCCTACACCTCCGCTCCAAGCCCTCACTCGCCCCTCCGGCACCTTCTACGACGTGGTGCCCAGCTTCGCCTTGGCCTCGGGTCACCTAACCAAGCCAGCCGTCACCCTTGCATCCTCACACCACGCTTTGGTGCATCTTCAATGCTCACTGGGCTGCATTTCTAGTGGTTCATGGTAAGTGGATATCCCACAAACCCTCAAGGGGCAGGCAGGCCTAGCCTGCGATGTGAACCATGGCCTCCCCCTTCCTCCCTTCCTCATTAGGGACAGAGGCAGAGCAGACTTTTCTGTCTAACCAACACAGAACTTCACTTCTGTGTGAGGCTTTCCGTGGACACTGACTGGTCAGAAGTGTAAGGGTCAAGGGGTCGGGAGGGACAAGGAGAGACTGCACGTTTCAGTGGCCACCACATTACCTTGGTCCCTGCGTGGAACATCCCAGGCCAAGACTCTGTTTTGGATTCCAGTGGAGCGATGAGCAGCTGCCCTCTTGATGGGCCGTCCCCCCTCAGTCAGGAAGCACCTAGTCCCTCTCTCATGTGGCCGGGTCACCAGCTATCCTCCAACTACTGCCATGTGACTTCACCCGATCGGGCTCTGGGACCCAGCATCATCCCGAGAGAGAGAAAAGTGACCCAAGGAAGAGGACCCAAGTAACTGGGGAGCATGCCAAGGTCACCCCAGGACCCTAGCACAACCCTGGTGCTCTGGGAAGGTGTCCCCAATACCTGCCCATCTGCCGGCGGACCAGCCCCAGGACACACCTGAGGGCAGAGGGGACACTGCTTGAACTCAGCTCCTCTGAGCCTCAGTGTTCTCATTCGAAGTGGGGTGATGAAACCCACTCACCATCACAGTGATGGGGAGAGATGAGCGCCCCAGGTGTGCCCGCAGCCCAGCTGGAGGTCCCCGCACCTGGCTTCTATATTTCCTGTGCTGCATCCTGACTCACAGAGGCACTTTCTTGTTCTTTGGTTTAAACATAAGTTTCCAGTTTATTTGATTAAATACTTAGGAGTACAACTGCTGAGTTATATGGTACATCTATGTTTAGCTTTGTAAGAAACTGCCAAAGTGTCTTCCACAGTGGCCGTGCCATTGTGCATTTCTAACAGCAAGGAGCAGGGGTTCCTGTTGCTCCACATCCTCACTAGCATTTGGTGTTATCAGTTTCTTTGGATTTCAGCCATGCCGATAGATGTACCGTGGTATCTCCATGTTTCAATTTGCAGTTCCCTCCTGACAAATTACAAGCATCTTTTCCTATGCTTATTTACCATCTGTATATCTTCTTTACTAACATGTTTAGATCTTTTGCCAATTTTTAAATCGATGTGTTTATTTTCTTATTGTTGAGTTTTAAGAGTTCTTTATATATTCTGGATATGAAATACGATTTGCAAATATGTTCTCTTGGTGTGTGACTTACCTCTTGATAAATTTCAATATATCTGTTTTCTTTTTTTTTTTTTTCATGAATCTTGCACTTGATGTCGTATCTAAAACTCATTAGCAGCCTTAGAGTTAAGCAGAATTTCTCCCTTGTTTTCTTCTAGAAGTTTCTACTTTGCATTATGCATTTAGGTATATGACCCATTTTTAAATCACCTTTGTCAGAAATCAATCGACTACATATTGTATGGCTCTATCTTACCTGTTCCACTGATCTCTGTATCTACCCCTTTGTCTATACCATACTATTTCAATCACTGTAATCTGTAGCTCGTACGAGTTAGCTTGCATTTCTTTTGTTAGGAGTGAGGGTAACCATCTTTTTCTGTGTTCGGGAGCCATTTCTATGAATCATCTGCTTACATCCTTTACCTGCTTTTCCATTCATGGTGTTCTCTTCAATTCTAGGAGCTTTTTTATATTTTAAAGGATTATCTCTTATGTTCAGATTCAGGTCAATTCAGCAGCTGTTTATGAGGCCCTACGCCCTCCGCAGAACATCACAATGACGTGGTGCCAAGTATTTGTTCATCCAGCAGATGCGGGACATGGGATGGATAGGGATCTCACTTTGCAAAAAACATACAGGGTTTGCTGACCTGATCTCTCCAGCCAAAAGCTTTTCAATGTAGTGTATCGTTTATAAAAGCTGTCCAGAGAACCAAAACATGACCACAGCTGCCCTCACGCCACCACAGAGAAATGATAGCTGGGGCTGTGTCTACCCTCCCCACTCACCTCCTCCAAGATGCTGCGGTGCCCAACAGCAGACGGAGCTGGGTGGGGAAGCGGGGGCAATACCGCTGCTGATCCCAGGCCGACGGCCGTGTGGAGCCTGGCATCAAGGCAGACACAGGGACCCGCAAGAAGCAGAGGGCATCTCACTTTTGGTTTCAGCAGGGCCCATGGGGCTGTGGCCGTTGGAGGCATCTGTCAAGTGATGGCAGTATGACGGACACGTTTTCTCAAAGACTCAGTGGTGTTGAGAGAGGTGTGACATGCACCATTCACCCCAGCTCAAACACCCAGCTGTGGGGCTTCATCAGAGCAGTTCAGGAAAAGCCGAGTAAGGCCTGGGAGCTGGCCCTGCCCCATTCCCTGTCCTGCCCCAGCACATAACCCCTGCCCATGAGGCCACCTATCTGCTTCTGGGACCTCGTCCACCCCACACTCACACTTGCTTGCACTGTGGGGCAGCCACGCCAGCTTTGTGGGGCCCTCAGACCCTCCGGGCTAATTAGAGAAAACCATAGGGGGAGTGCTGGTGGCAAATAATTTTTTTAACCAAATTCACCACTGGGCTTCAGGCCAGCTTGCCTAAGGGGCAAAAGAGGAGGGGAGAAAATAAATGGCACCAAGAACTGGAATTGATTCACTTGTCCAGGACTGACGTGCTCACTGGGTAGCCCTGTCCCTTGGCTGCCAGGAGTTCCAATTCCATCACCCCAAACAGAAGGGGAGGTGCCGGGTAGCTCTGCCTCTGGGGAGGAAGCCCCAGGACCTTGCCGTGGGAAGGGACATCGGTATGACCATGTGTTGGACATGGCAGAGTGGTCTGGCAGGGTCCAAGCAGTAATGGGAGACAGAAGGACTCCTAGGGAGGTGGAGTCCCTAGGGATCTTGAGAGAATATGGCACTGCTCGGGAAAGGGCAGCTGTTGGTCACCTGCTGCCTGACCAGCCAACTTGCCTTCTGTGGAGCAGACTCAGTGCCTCACTCCAAAAGTCTGAATTTTCTGAGTCTCGAGGCCTTGAACTCCAAAGCCACTGTCTGGGGTCTCTGACCTTGGCAAGCTCTCTCCCAGATTCCAGCTCTAGTTGTTGTTGCTTTTGCTTTTGTCACATTTGCTTTTCTTGATATTGTCTTCCAAAAAAAGACCCTACTTGGCCTCTGTTGTGGTTTGTCTGGCTGGACCTTGCAGTGCTTTTTAATTTCAATTTAATGTCTTGACTCTTTGAAAGGCTGCTGTTTTGTTGCCTAATCTTTATGGCTCTGGTGTGTTTATTCTGCTCCCCAAACAGCCCTCCCTGCCGCCTTCGCCAAGGAGGAATGTGCAGTGACTCTGCAAGGGTATATTGGGTCCTCTTAGCCTGGCGAAGTTTGGCAAGTGTCCCCAGGCTCAGGTGGTTCTGGGTATCATTGGATTCCCAGGAGAAAAAAAAGACCCCCCGCCCTGAAACTCCAATTAAGTCTGAGCAGTCTTAGGCGGGTGTAGTGTAGATTTTTCCTTCTGGGGCACTGTAGACCCTCTCAGGGTCGGAACCCACAGGGGACTCGGCTTTCCCCACAGGACCAGATCTTGCCTTGAGTTAATACCTGTGACAGTGGTGCTCTAGAGCAGGGGCTGTGGACCATTAGTGGTCTGTGGCCTGTTAGGAACCGGACCACACAGCAGGAGGTGAGCAGCCAGTGAGCAATCAAGCGAAGCTTCATCTGTATTTTCAGCCGCTCTCCAGAGCTAGCATCACTGCCTCAGTTCTCCTCAGATCGAAGCTTCATCTGTATTTTCAGCCGCTCCCCAGAGCCAGCATCACCTCCTCAGCTCCGCTTCAGATGATCAGGCATTAGATTCTCATAGGAGCATCAGTCCCTGGTGCCGAAATGGTTGGGGATCGCTGCTCCAGAGAGCCCTCTCTGCTTTTCAAATCTTGCATCCCCTTGATCCTCATTTTATTCATTTGACATGTTTCTCTGTCTGGTTTACACGTAAGAAAATGAAGGTCTTGGTTACCAGGAGACGTGTACTGACTTGTTCCAGGTCGCCCTCTGTCAGGCTCTCACCGACCTCTGCACCCCGTCTACAGGCCTGTGTCTTCCTCTGGTTTCTGCCCCTCTCTTCCTTCCCCTTCAGCCATCTACCCTGGTCCCTGTCTGGCCCCACCCCAGGTACCTTTAGGGTGAGATTTGTGGCTCTGGTTGCCTCAGCCAGATGCTCCAGAAGACAGAGCTGAGGCAAAGCTTATAAGCCCCCACTTTTATTTGGGGAATGGGTGCCAACAGTGCTACAGGTGCATCTCCTTGCTAGGACCCCTTCACCAGGAGCTCTGGAGCCAGGTGGGGACCCAACTGGTGTGGCAGCTCAGGGGCAGAAGGAACTGTCCCTCGGAGCACCTGCAGGAGAGAAAGGAGGGCAGGCATCTGCTCAGCACCTTCGCCCTTATGTCCACTGCCTCGGTGGGCCCCATGGGGTGGAACACCCTGTCTGTCCATCAGGGCCACTCAAAAGAGCAGACTCCAAGCCCAGGGGCGGCATTTCCTCCACAAACACAGGTATCTGGGTACTGGTGGAGAGATGCCCAGCAGAGCAGAGGAAGGAGGCAGGAGGTCAGAGAGCGTGCACAGTGTGTCCCCCACACCCTGTTCCGTCCTTCGACTAAACTCACACCCTGTGCACAGCCCCAGCCCTTTTGTTTTCCTGCCTGGGGCATTCCACAGCCAGTTTTCTTGAGAAAGGTGCTAGGACCTCACACTGGACTAGGTGAGTTCTCCTGTTGCACTCAACGCCCATCTCGCCTCATAGATACAAAGAGTCCCATGCCCTGTTTATGAGACTTCCCGATGCCCTGGGCCGGGGCAGCCTCAGAGCCCTCGAGCCCAAAGTGATCATCTACACTGGGGGAAACCAAGGCCCAGTGGGGAAGGGCCGCCCCAGCCAGACGCTGGGGCTCATACCTCCGGACCTCCAGACCCGGGTCCCTTCCTAAGGACAGACGGCTCTGTAACTGAGACACACAGTGTGTGAGCTCTGTGAAGGCTCACAACCTGGGACCCTGAAGGCCCTGAGCCACGCCGGGGCTCTGCAGGAAATGTGCACTGATGGCTCTGTGATGTCCTCGAGGACAGCCAGCTCTTTGAGCCCTGCAAATGTGAGCATCCCATGCCTGCAGATGGAGCGGAAAGTGAGAACAGCCAAGGGCGTCAGGGTCTATTTATCAGGACAGCTTCTCCCGGCCTTCACATGGCATGCTCCCGAGCGGCTCCAGACGGCCGTTATTTCATCTGCCGGCAGCAAGTGAAATAAAACACTGATTATGACCTGATGTTTCTCCAACTGCACCCAAATTCCAGATACCCAAAGCAATCACGTTCACTTCAGGGAAAATTTCCGAGACTATTTTTCTCCGCTTATTATTTTTCTCTTGGCTTTTCTCTTCTTCTTCTTCTTATTGTTCCTATACAGGAAAGAAAGTCTGTGTCACTGGGCAAGCCCAGGTCGGGTTGGAAGGCCCCCAATTAATGGTCAACGGCCGAACCCTTCTGGCTTTGAGACCTGTGCTGTTTACTGGAGTC